>NC_035446.2:161113249-161475864 GCF_002127325.2 Helianthus annuus | reverse complement strand
ATCCTGGAGCGGATAAGATGTACCAGGATGTAAAGGCAAATTATTGGTGATAGGCTTGAAAAAGTCTATAGCCACCCATGTGGCTAAATGTCTGAACGTGCGCTCAAGTTAAGGCCGAGCATCAGAAAACCGTCAGGTTTGCTACAACAGCCCTGAAATTCCCACTTGGAAATGGGAAATGGTAACAATGGATTTCATCACCAAGTTGCCTAAGACGCAGAAAGGAAATGACACTATTGGGTGATAGTTGACCGACTGACCAAGTCAGCACATTTTCCTACCCATTAGAGAAACTTTCAGTTCCGACATGCTAGCCCAACTGTACGTGGATAAGATTGTATCCCTGCATGGCGTACCAGTATCTATCATCTCCGATAGGGATACCAGATGCACATCTCATTTCTGGAAGAGTTTTCCAAAAAGTCCCTGGGTACGCAATTGAATTTTAGTACAGCTTATCATCCCCAGACGGATGGGCAAAGTGAGCGTACTATTCAAACCTTGGAGGACATGCTTCGGGCATGCGTGATTGACTAGGAGGGAAGTTGGGATAGGCACCTACCTCTGATCGAATTTTCCTACAATTAATAGCTACCACACCAGCATTAAGGCTGCGCCTTTTGAGGCATTATATGGTGAAAGTGCAGAACACCCATTTGTTGGGCAAGAGGTAAGGAGACGTTCAGTTATCAGGACCAGAATTAGTCCTGGAGACAACGGACAAGATTACCCAGATTAGTGAGGCACCGAAAAGTTGCCCGTGATAGGCAAAGAGCTATGCTGATGGTAAGCGAAAATCCCTCAAGTTCGAGGTTGGTGATAAAGTTTTGCTCAAGGTATCACCATGGAAAGGGGTAATGAGATTTGGCAAGAAAGGTAAGTTAAGCCCGAGGTATATCGGACCCATTCGAGATCATTGAATGTGTAGGATCGGTGGCTTATAAGTTGAACTTACCAGAGGAGCTTAGTGGTATTCATAACGTGTTCCACATCTGCAATCTGAGAAATGTCTAGCAGATGAATCGCTAGTCATACCGCATACGGATGTGCATATAGACGAAAGCTTAAAGTTTATAGAAAAACCTGTGTCGATTGAGGACCGACAGGTAAAGAAGCTTCGAAGGAAGTATGTACCCATTGTCAAGGTCAGATGGGAGGGCCGCAGAGGTCCTGATTATACGTGGGAGTTAGAATCCACGATGAAGGAGAAATACCCTCAATTGTTTCAGTAAATCTCGAGGTCGAGATTTCTTTTTAAGGGGTGAGGATGTAACACCTCGAAAATTCCTGTTCAATAGAATAAAGACACGTGTCATGGAGGACACGTGTCAGGAACCCGGATCAAGTAAATAGATGTATGGTAGGATTTTAAAAAGGGCGTCATGTTATTAAAGCTACCTCTGAACGGCCCAAGGGCGACATGTTATTAAAGCACCTCTGAGCGACCCGAATTTTAAGTCCCAAGACCCATCAATTGTGTGACGAAACATCTTATATACTAACCGGATTGTTCTAAATAAATGGAGTTCCATCTTTATACGGAAATTGGATTATTGGGAATGTTACTTCAAAACTCTAAATAAAATTCTGATTTTAACCTTTGTTTAAAGGCAATTGGAAGTGGGTAAATAAAATTGCCCAATTATTAAAGAATCCAAGACCTTCTTGTTATTTTCCGTCATTTATATCCCATAAGAATCCAAAAATTTTGAAGGGGCATGGTAGAAGGCATGCAAGCATGCAAGGTCTGAGTTAATGGGCCCTACATTGCAGTAAAAGCATGGGGATTCCGACATATCAAGGTTGCATGGTCAAGACTTAAAAGTTCCCAAACTTTTGTCTCTGGTCATCGGATACGGACCGCAAGGCCTTTGGCTTACGGTCCGTAAGCAGGGTACCTGGGCATGTTCCGCAAGGGTCGGTTACGGACCGTAAAGGTTTAAGCTTACGGTCCGTAAGAGGAGCATACGGACCGCAAGACCTTGTGCTTACGGTCCGTAAGGAGGTCGCTGGCAGCAGAAAATGGACAGCTGCCTGTTCAGCTTGTTAACCGACTTAAAACGTAAAATTTTGAAACCATGGGCTTGCTAGGCAGTAAATAGCTCTCTAGGGACACCTGGGATCATCTCCTAACTATTCTAGACTATCTTGGCATGATCTAAAGCCTCTTAGTTCACTATAAAAGGGACTTGAGTGGTGACCATTTAGGACTTGCTCATTCACACTTCACTCAAGGGCACTCTTGGAGCTTTCCTGGTCAGCAACCCATTTTCTTTAGGTCCCTAATCCTTCTTAGGACTCTTGTAAGTGCTCTTAACCTCCTTTAATCCATTCTAGCTTAACTAATTAAGTAAAGTCAAACCATCGTAATTAAGGTTTGACTTCGTGATTAATCATAATGTGCTCTGTCCAATCACGAATTAAAGTTACCTCTAAGTAGGTAATTAAGTGGGTAACAAATCCTTAAAAGGGTATTTCCAGATTCCCACTCTAAGCATGTCAATTGTCGAGTCAATGCTAACTATAAAAAGTCAACAGGATGCTTAATTTCAAATTAATACATAATTAGCAATGTAGGTTGCATGTAACCTGTTTGAACATTAATATAACTTGGTAATAAGTATAAGAACATGTTCCAACATGTTCAACTCGACAATTTTCTGTTTAGACCCGGTTCGGAACCGAAAGTCGCATAGTTTGACTTTCGCTTCGACTTTAAGTTCTGACCCGTTTTAGTCAAGATTAAGATTGCCTTAGAGCTTCTTTTGAACCTAATAACATGTTAGTATATCCTCCAGTGATTATACAACTCGGTTCATTAGATATCTTGTTCATATGCATGATTCCGTTAAATGCACATATGTTGACCATTATGCCCAAAGGTCTAAAAATCATGATTTTTGAAAAATAAAAGGGGTAGACATGTTAGATACTGAAATATAAACTTGTTCCCAAAATTTGACATCAGTTTGAGGTTTAGATTAAGAGTTATGCTCATTAGCGTAATTAGAAGCCTTCTTAATGAATAATTAGCGTAATTAACGCATAGCCTATTTAAACTTAGATTTTATACAAAAACCTTATACCCACTGTTATGTAATAATATTTTGGGAATTTTAAAGATTTTTATTTATTTTTAGGCTGAGCATAACTTAAGGTTTTAAACTTAATTCGGCTTATGCCGGTTTTGCCCTTTTCGGCCATAAAATGAGTTTTACAAAACCTTTTGACCCCAAACCTTTTCCTACTGATTTATTATGTTAAATATAATATTTTGAGCCTTCTGGAATTATAGAAATATCAGCTTTTCCTTTAAAACCCGGAAATGGCTCCAAATCGCCTTTTTAGGCATTTTTACGACATAGTATATGTCAAAACTAGTTTTTATATAAAAGGTCTAATAACTACTGATATATTTTATAAAAAAATTTATATTATAACAGTAAACCCGGGTTAGAAACTTACATTCCCAGTTTTGACCCTTTAAGCTTATGTGAAATTACCAAAATGCCCTTTTGGTACATAAGATGGTTGTAATCAATAAAATTCACATATATATGATACCCTACTGTTATAACATGATAAACTAAATATAATTACTGATTTATTCAGATATAAGACTCAGAATCTTAGTTTAACTCTTTATACCCTTTAAAATGACCAAAATGCCCTTATAAGGCGTAAATTGAATTTAAAACCATTTGGGGCATAATTGGACATACCTTACTGATATTACAACACATTTGGTGCATATAATCTCAGGAAACTTGCATATGACTTATATGGTTACTCGTTACGCACTTTCGCGTTCGGATCGGCTTTTGTGACTAGTTCACGCATATTAGCCGAAACGGGTCAAATCGTATCATCTTAGTCTCTAAATCCAGAATGTGCTTAGTTTACCCATGTAATACAAGTATCCAAGCTTGTAGGGTCTAAGTCACATTCCTTTTCGGTTTTTCGCCTTCCTCGCGATTAAACCATATTTATTCTTCGAAACTAACCGGTCTAAGCTTAGGCTATGTTAAAAGACCCGTTAGGATTCTAATAGGTTATATTAAACCTTCGTTCCAGAATAGGAGCCCAGTAAAAGACACTTGCATTTTGCTTTTGTGGTTTATACTTGCTCAGGTAAATACTTTTAACTTATTTTCCCTATACGGGCTTGGGGGTACGGTATATAAAATACCGGTTGGTCGGGCAATTGACCCCAACTCATTAGTAGTTGGGTATTATCAATGTGACCCGTTTGAAAACTTGGTTTTGTTTGTTTTTACGCCTTTGGGAGCTTATTGACCATGTCCCGGATATCCTTGGCATCATTTTTGGCCACGACCTTGACACCCGGGTGTAGGCGTACACCCGGTATTATGTCCATATTATTAAGGTATAAACGTTGGCTTCCCGCCGCGGACTCATACTGAGTGGTGTGTCAATTAACCTTAAACCCGACACGACTCGGGCGACTGAACGCACAACAAACATGTAAATCTTTTACAAGTTTAACTTTGATTAATTATTCCCAAGTTATAAAATGTTTTGTGCCTTGAGCATTTAAATCAATTTTTAAAACCTTTTCAAAATGAGTCAGTTAAATTGTATTTACCAGTGTAAACTGACGTATTTTCCCCAAAAAGATTAAGTGCAGGTGCTATACGTAATAGGCTGGTCTCTCCTTAGCATCATAGAGTCTCGCAAGCTTTGGGATGCATTTATCTGTTGAACAATTTTCTCCTTTTATTCCGATCCGCCTGTGGATCTATTTCGACTACTTGTGATACTTAAATATTACATTCGATGGTTGAAATAAATCTATTTCTTTTGCTTCCGCTGTGCATTATAAATTTGTATTGTTTGACTATGATGATATCAACTACGTCACGTTAATCCCCCACCGGGCCCACCGGTGACACGTGGAAATTCGGGGTGTGACATTATTATTGCTCTATTTCTTACATCAGTTCACATGGTTACAACAACCTCATCACTTGAGCTTAGAAATCCCCTTAATTGATTACAGAGAGATGAGTTTTTCATTATATGTATATATTTTCTAGTTAGTTTGTTGCTATGTTTCTTACATCAGTTCACTTGAGTCATTTCTACTTGAAGTGGGCTTTGAATTATCCCCAATTTTATGGGAGCTTAGATTTTAATTTATGTTGAATAGATTGTGTGTTGAATGGTTTAAATGGTCAATGGGTGTGCAAATTTAGTGTAAAGATTGGATCTTTTTTGTGGGTTTGTGGTCAATGGTTCAAAGTAGGTGTTGTTACGGAGAAGTTGCAGGTGGTGATTATGAATGGTTTGGTTGTATGTATGTGTATGATTGGAGGCTGGGGTGTGGAGATGACGGTGGTGATTGTTGAAGATGAAGGCGGGTGGTGGGTTTTTTTAGAGAGAGAGAGAGGGGGGAAGAAGATGGCAGTGGTGGTTGTGGTGGTGAATGGCGGTGGTAGTGGTGGTTGAGGGTGGTGGCTGGAGGTGGCAGTGATGGTTGTGGTGGTGAATGGCGGTGGCAATGGTAGCAGGGGGTAATATTACAGAGTAAACAAAACACAGGGGGTAAAATAAAAGGGTATAATAGTCATTTCACCACCAAGTCAACAGATCAGTCAACAAAATTGAGCTTAGGGGGTAAGGTTGCGACATAACAGCAAACAGTGGGGGGTAAAATTGCAATTATTTCGTTAGGGGGGTAAGGGTGCCAATGACCCCTAACCCCAGGGGGTAAAATTGCAGTTTACTCTAAATTCTAAATACCTGTACGGTTTATGCTTATGTGTCTGGGAATCCCTATAGTTTTTTGCAAGACCATAATCTATTATGTAAACCTTTTTGAAATCAACACGGGTGAGATTATTTGTTCTTACAGGTCGGTCCTACAATTATGAAAAAATTGGTTTTGAGTGAAAGGTAGAATGCAACCGATTCATAGACAGTTTCAAACTTTTTTTCATATCCAATTAATAAATTCTACATAGACATTTCATCGAACACCTGGAGTGCGAATCTGATGACCCGACAAATCACAAATACATACTAAGAACAAAACTATATCCAAAAACACATACTTGATTATCAAATCAATAATCATATCATCACATTACTGAGAAACCTAATCGATAAGAAGAACGAAAAGATTATTCAGAAAATAGTTAAAATAACTCATAAAACCTTCTCAGAAAACCCTGATCTACGAAGAAGATGAACTGGGGACGAATGTATTGATGGACCGATTGAAGTTCCTAATGTGAAAACGAAGAAGATGAACTGGAGACGAATGTATTGATGGATCGATTGAAGTTCCTAATTGTGTATCAGTAGTTAGTGTTGTCTCCTTTCTGATCGATTGAGAGAGGGAGGAGTCTCCTAGGGTTTTGTTGTTTGAGAGCAGAAGTTCAGAGAGAAGAGCAGAGAAGAGAAGAGGTAAAAAGAGGTTGGTCCATGTCTGCCCCAAGAAGAGGGCGGGCAGATCTTTTTTAATGAAACATCTTCCGGAAAACAAACAGTCTGTAGGGGCCATTGTCTGCGCGCGGCAGACATAAGAGGCTGCGCAGACCTTTTTGAAAAAAACAAACAGCACCTTAGTTTATCGAAAGCAAAAACAATAAAAATAAATATCATTACCGATACAAATATTGTTCAGTTGGTTTCGATTCGGATTGGTATGATAGCGGCACAATAGCTCTTTCAATAAAGTTTATAAGACAATGTTGAAAAGAATAAACATAGAATGCAAACCAACTAAATCGATATCAACAGAACAAAATCGGTACCGGTATTGATATTCTTTAGTATCGGTTTCGATTGATGTAAGGTTTTTCTCTTTCGATTACTAAAGCGAGTGTCGGTACCGTAACGAACCAAACATATACCAACTGAATTCCTGCCGCAAAACGTGTGGGAAAATCGCTAGTTATAATTAAAATGAGAAAGAGCCGGAAAAGTAATTTGAGAATATTATTTTGAATTAAGTTGAACATCAAATAAACCATTGGGCCATTAATGGTTGGATTGGCGGTGGCATTATGAGTAGTTCCACCGTTTGAAATTCCATTTCCTACTGCTGTATATAATCAGTCCACTAAAGACCCAACGGTTAACAAAAACAAAGGTACGTTTCTCTCTTTCATGGGTTATCATTTGCTTATATTATTATTAAAAATTTTGACCGATCATTTGTAGTTTATTGTCTCTTCTACTATGATTGTGGAAAACCCTATTTTTGTGTTGCCTGTATTCTTCACTCTGCTTCGAATCTATGCGTGTTATTCTTAAAAGCTGAAGGGGGCATAATTAGTGTACTTCTTCTGTTTTCAATCGTTTTAGTTACCCATTGTGCTCAATGCTTTTCCTTTGGTAGTGAAGAAATATTTTAGTTGCATGTTTCTCTTCTGTTCATGTTAGTTTACATATAAATTGTTAGGGTTTTTTATTCGTAACATTTAGTTTCTTTTTATTTAGTAGGCTTCTACACCATGACATGGTATTCTTTTTATTATTTTGATATATGTTAAGTAGGTGAGTAACATGTAATAATTTTCATTTGCTTTGTACATGCTAAAGTCACGATGCCCTCGACATCGATTCCGAAGCAAGAAGAAAGGAATTGGCTGGATCTCCCATCCGATGTAACGGCCAATATACTTAACAGGATTGGTATGGTTGACATACTTGAGAACGCGCAGAAAGTGTGCACTGCTTGGCGTAAGATTTGCAAGGACCCTCCCATGTGGAGGGTTATCAATATGAACGACATACCAATATTTGGTGCAAAACTTTCACGTGTTGAAATGTGTGAGCATGCTGTGGATAGAAGCCAAGGCCAGTTAGTTGATATCACCATTGTTTTTCTTTATGATGCTGAACTTCTTCTATATGTTGCTGATAGGTATGTGAGCTAACTGTGACTGAATTTATGTGTATGTTTCTATCATAACAAACAAAATTGTTTTGCATTCACTTCTGGTTTTTTCCATCACATTGTTCTAAGTATATTGATTTACAAGTTGTATAACTAGAACTACATTAACTTTTTTAGAGAATTTGTTTTTTTGGTATCATTTTAGATCTGTTTAGAAATACTCTGAAAACATTTTTTCTGTGTTTTTTTTAGATCTATAATAAACATGAAATCTGAAATTATGTAATAAAAATTTGAAGTTTATGCATAAAACATATGTTAAATGTATATATTTGTAAAGCAAACATGTTTGTGATTCAACTTAAATTCTTGTTTGGCTGATTTTAGCTTTGTTTTACTGCTTTCTTGTGTTAAACCATTTGTTTAGTTTGTTATTTGCACTTTGTAATAACTATAGTATCCCTTTGACATTTTAAGGATGGTTGCTGAACTTGTTTCTTACCGATTATCTTTTGTTATAGTAAATGAAATTAGCCGACACATTTTAAGTTTTCTTTTATTTATGTTTTATCTTCTATATTGATTTTCAACTTATAAATGTAAGTCGTCGTTCTGTAACAAAACATTCTTAGTGATTAATAGAGGACCAAGCTGAAAATAATATTTTCTTGTGCGATTTTATTTTAGATATGCACCATAAAGCGATGTTTCTTAATGATTGTTTCCGTTTATTTTACAGATCAAGTCAGCTCAGACGGCTTGAAATGGCACATAAATTTTTCATTGGAAAGTTGATTTCAGTTGCTTTGATGAAATTTCCGTTGTTGGAGGAACTAAACCTTTACGAGATAACAATCTCAAAAGAAGAGATTGAAACTGTTGGCCGTTATTGCCCCATGCTAAAAACATTCAAAGTGAATAAAAGAGGATATGAAGGGTCTTTAACGAGATATAATGAGATAGCCATAGCTATTGGACAAAACCTGCCTGGGATAAGGCACCTTGAACTCATTGGAAACAGGATGACCAATGTTGGGTTGCGTGTGATTCTCGATAACTGTCATCACCTTGAAACACTTGACTTGCGTGAATGCTTTTACATTGATCTTAAGGGAGATCTAGGGAAACAATGTTCTAAACAGATTAAATATCTTAAACTTCCCAATGATTCTCTTGAAGACTACCCTTATATTTATGCAATAGAGAGTGAGTATTATGAGGATAACTATTACTACGCTGATCCCTATGATACTTAATACATAAGAGTAAGCTTTTAAAGACAGATTGCAGGCCTTCTTGATACCAGTTTTGGTTATTGTATTTTTGAAGCTGCGGCTGCTGTTTCCTGCTAGAACTTTTTTTTCTTTTGACTCATGGTAATCTTCTCTAGGAAGTAGTACGTTAATTTACTCTTATGCTTTTGTTAAATTATTGGAGTGACTTTTTGACTTTCTTTGTAATGCTCAAACAACTCTCTACCATTTCTTTATTGTTACGGTTAGATCTAACCAGTTCCTATTCTTATGTGTGCTTAACTTAGTGTGGGGTTTTAATGTTTTATACTCTCTTGAAAGAGACCAAGTTTTTTCATAGTTCAAGGTTAGTTTAATAATGTGTGTTTTATTATTAACCATGGCACACCTGGATATGAGGTTTGAACGAGCCGATTTAAAATGTAGCTGAATATCAAATTTTGTTTTTGGTTTGGTTTTAAGTTTTAACCCAGATCAACTTAGTTAGTCCTGGTTTTGCATATTTTAAAACTAAATCTACCCAAACTTGTAAAAAAACTTATATATGTATGCATGTGCGCACAGGCGCCTACTTATATGTATTTATATGTATAATTTTTTCATATCATTTGCATTTGCTGTCTGACTGACCAGAGAACTTTCTCTATGGGTTCAGTATCTATCATTTATTCTTTCGCGATCTCTTTCTCTTTAGTCGTTGAAGAATTGCAGCTGGCAAATTCATGTCATGGGTAGTGGCGGACCAAAGATTGTTTTTTTTCATTGGGGTCCATTTTTTGTGTAAGGATTTTTCACAACCAAACATTAAAATTTTCGGGTCGGTCATCGTAGTCGGGTCCGGGGCTAGGAAATAATGTAGAAGTATTTAGTGGACAAGAAACCACTACATTATATGTTGGAAGTTTTATTTGATAATCAAGTGTTAAATAAAATTAACATTCAATTTATCATTTTAAAGAAGTAAATTAGAGTGTTAATGGGTGGTTGTACTATTTTAAAACACTAGTTTAATTTTGATGGAAAAAAAAAAAACTATAAAAACAAGGCATGTAAGACTTAAACTTGGGATCTATTATTTGTTGGAATCCAAGGGGATTTACCACCACACCATCTTTGCTTTTAATACTATGGAGTCTAATTAATTTATTCTATGGGTACTTGAAAATTTTAACATACCGATTCTACTATTTTCTAAAAAAAGATTGGGGTCCGTGGAACCCGACCCGGACCATGTGGGTCCACCCCTGGTCATGGGTTGGCAGAGATAAAACATGCAGATGCAATCCAATCCATCAATCAAAACTCTTGGCTTTGGTTGTTGCATGAAATTTCAACATCTTTGAATTAACTAATCAAATATATTCATCCCAAATTTAATCTAATTCTCGTTTTTATTGCATATCTTCTTACGATTCACTGGTGTTTATACATCTGATTACAAGAAACAATCCGAAATTCTTCATCAGTGGCTTCCAGCCACTAACATTAATTTTTCATCTATTCTTTTTGGCTCAATTGTCATGTTTTTAAATCCAACACTTGAGACCCAGAAATTGCTCTTAGGTAAGTATTGTGAACTGTGATTACTTATTTCATTTTCCAATCAAAGATCACTGTTGTTGCTCAGTTATTTTGTTCAGTCACAACACCAGCCTGTAGACAATGGTAATGGTAAGAATCAAGCCTCAATGATTGAGGGACTATAGCATACGTATATATAAAAGAACAGAAGCAATCTCTCCTACAATTATGGAGATGATTGATATCTACAATTAATTACAATATATTCACATTATAATATTGTATTCTCTAATAATAATATTTTATTCTCTAATACCCCCCTTCAATCGGAACGGTGGCGGTCCAAGACGGAGCATAGCACGAAAGGTTTCAAACGGAGCACGCGGAAGACTTTTTGTAAAAATATCTGCCACCTGAAGATTGGTTGGAACGAACTTGGTGTACAATTTGCCAGATGTAACAAGTTCGCGAATGAAGTGATAATCCAGATCTATGTGTTTTGCCCGTTTGTGGGAAACCGGATTCTGTGTCATAAACAAGGCACTTTTATTATCACATAAAAGAGTTGGTCGATTAGGCGGTAATGCTCTTAATTCTTCTAGGAGATGAGTAATCCATACTATTTCAGCAGCTGTGTTAGCCATTGCCCGATATTCCGATTCACAACTAGATCGAGAGACAGTTGGTTGTTTCTTAGCACTCCAAGAGACAAGGTTACCTCCAAGGAAGATAGAGTAGCCATATGTGGAACGACGAGTTTCAAGGCATCGGGCCCAGTCCGCATCAGAAAAACCAACCAACGAGGGTTTATGATGACGACTGAATGTGAGGCCAAAAGACAATGTACCTTTAACATATCTGAGAATCCGTTTCACCGATTGAAAGTGATCGACAGTTGGAGCATGGAGAAATTGGCAAACCTGATTTACAGCATAAGATAAATCTGGTCTTGTGATGGTCAGGTATTGAAGAGCGCCAACAAGGGATCGATAAAGAGTAGGATCATGATACGGATCTCCTTGTGAAATGAAGGATTCATGAGGAGCCAAGGGAGTAGCAACCGGTTTAGAATCAAGAAGATCAGCTCGTCGTAGAATGTCAGTTGCATACTTGGACTGATGAAGAAATAGCCCATTGTCAGAGTAGGCAACTTCAAGACCTAAAAAATAATTGAGATCACCAAGGTCTTTTATAGCAAACTCATGGTTTAGGCAAGAGATAAAGGTGGCAATGGCCGTCTCATCATTACCTGTGAGAATTAAATCATCCACATAGACGAGTAAGTACATGATGCATGACTCACGAGAGAAAACAAAGAGCGAGGTATCCGCACGGCTACAGGTAAAACCATATGAAGTAAGAAACGTGCTTAAACGTTGAAACCAAGCACGAGGAGCCTGTTTTAACCCATATAGAGCTTTGGTTAACCGACATACGTGATTAGGATACTGTGGATGAATGAAACCCGGCGGTTGTTCCATGAATACTGTTTCAGTCAAGTTGCCATTTAAGAAGGCATTTTTGACATCCAACTGGTGTAGCTTCCAATCATTTAAGACGGCAAGAGACAAAACGATGCGAACTGTGGAGGCTTTAACTACCGGACTAAAAGTGTGAGAATAGTCAAGTCCGGGAATTTGAGTATATCCTTGAGCTACTAAACGAGCTTTGTAGCGCTCAATGGACCCGTCCGAATGATATTTGATGCGATAAACCCATTTAGAACCGACGACATTTGTATCGGAGGGGCGAGGTACCAAGGTCCATGTGTTATTATACTTCAAAGCATCTATTTCTTCATGCATGGCGGCAATCCATTTCGGATTTTTGGCCGCCGATTTATACCCTCGGGGTTCGGTACTTGCAGTGAGAGCAACATGCAACGGATGTGATGAGAGAGAGGCTAAATCGGCTTGATGCTTGGGTTTAAAGATGCCAGATTTAGCTCGAGTCATCATGGGATGGGTGGAAGAGGTTGTAGGATGAGATGTGGTTTGAGACATTGTTTGGTTCTCGGGTTGGATGGGTGCTGATGGTTGCGAGGTAGTAACAGTAGGCTGAGTAGGTGATGTAGGCTGGATAGGGGATGTGGGTTGGTTAGGCGATGTGGCAGTAGGTGGGCTGGATGGGTCGTAGGTGGTTTGGTTGTTGATGGCTTGGATATTTGTAGTTAGCGGGTTTGGGCTGGGCTGAGTAGTTGGATCATTGTAGTTAGGTGAAATGGTGGAAAGGTTGTTGGGTAGCGACTGCGTATTTGGCTGAGATGTTGGGCTAGTAGTAGATGGAGTGGTAGATGGATGATTATGGGCTTTATTTGGGCACAAGGAACAGGGTAAAGTAGGTGTGGAATGGGCTACTGTTGTGGTATATATGTTGGCTGATGTCTTTGGATGGTAGTGTGGATTTTGGGGTGTAGGTTGATAATTAGTAGGTTCATCTAAAAAGGTTGTTAGTTCCAATTTTGTGAAATCATTGGAGCCGTTTAACCCACTGTTTAACCCACTGAAGGGAAAATAAGTTTCATTAAACCGAGCATGCCTTGTAATATATATGCGGGAAGTGGTCGGATCAAGACATCGATACCCTTTGTGTTGTGTGCTATAACCAATGAAGACACATGAAATACTCCGTGGTTCAAGCTTGTGTTTTGAGTAGTCTCGTAAGTACGGAAAAACTTGACAACCGTAGGTACGCAGATTCGCGTATTGTGGTTGTTGAGAGAATATTAATTCAAAAGGTGACTTGTTTTCCAACAAGGGTGTAGGCAAGCGATTAATAATAAAAGTCGCCGAAGTAAAAGCATCCACCCAATAGGAGGCCGGAATATGAGCATTAAATAACATAGCAAGACCGGTCTCAACAATATGACGATGTTTTCTTTCGGAACGCCCGTTTTGTTGAGGAGTGTGTGGGCACGACAAACGATGAAAGGTGCCATTGTCTTCAAATATTTTTCGAACCGTTTGATTCACAAATTCCGTACCCCCGTCACTTTGGAAAATCTTTATTTTTCGTGAGCATTGTGTTTGAACAAGATTGATAAAAACTGGTAAAACCGCATAAAAACCTGTTTTAGTTTTGAGAGGGTAAAGCCACGTAAACCTGGAATAATCATCAACAAAGGAAACATAATATCTATAGCCATCTTTGGAACAAACGGGTGCCGGTCCCCACAAATCACAATGTATCAAATCTAAAGGATTAGATGCTCGTTTTAAATTTGGTTCAAATGATAAACGACGACTCTTTGAAAGTTGACAAGGAGTGCAAACATTAGGTTTGGGTAAAACTGAAGTAACAGACAAGACACCCAACTTATTTAAAAGAGAAATACTATCAAACGACACATGGCCTAGACGAGCATGCCATAACTCATAAGAGGCCCGTGTTGAGACACCGGTAGTAGCGACCAAAGCTTGAGGAGAATCCTTCAAGACATAAAGACCATTTTCACAAACTCCTTTAGCGAGTACCCTTTTTGTTTTCCGATCCTGAATATGAAAAAACGGTTGAGAAAAAATAACATCAACCGGGTGGTCCATAGTTAGCTTGCTCACAGATAATAACCTTTTTGTGAGATTGGGGATAACAAGGATATCACGTAAGATAATATTATTTGAAATAGTGGAGTTGCCTGTGTGTGTAACTGGTAAGGTTTTACCATTGCCAAAAATGACGTGTGATTTACCTTGGTAAGGAGCCGCATGATCGAGCCCCTCAAAACCTGGTTGCATGTGATCGGTGGCCCCGGTGTCCGCATTCCAATCCGGGGAATTATCAGTAACATGACATTGAGCATGGAACGCCTTTGCTAATGCTTCATCCGGGTTAGGAGCCTGACGAGCAAAAGTGTACAGGCGAGGACATGATGATGCATAGTGGCCACTTGTTCGACATAATTGACAGTGGGGTGGTCTACGAGATTGATGACGGCTGCGACCACCATGTTGTCCATTTCGAGAACCATTATAAACAGAGGACTTGCCACGACTGTTAGAAGATGGTGAGCGGCTATGTTGAGCATGAAAAGCAGCCGGAGAAGAGACGGTTCCATGGAGAGATTGTAAAAATATCTCGTGACTCTCTGCTTGTGAAAGGAGATCACGAAAATTAGGGGCAGGTTTTGAGGCCCGAATCGCGGTCGAAAAAGTTTCAAATGAGGGACCCAAACCATATAGAAACCAATGAACCTTATCGCTATCGGCCACCGGTTGACCGACGGCGGCAAGTTGATCACATATAGTCTTGAAACGCCTTCCGAATTCAGTGACCGAGGAGGAACCTTTGACAAGTTGACGAAGAGTGTCGCGTAATGAATGGATGCGCTCAATAGAGGAGTTACTATAGGCTGTTTCCAGGGCAGCCCAGATCTGATGCGCACCAGTAATACCGAGCACCTCGGCCGCGGATTCTTCAGTGAGCGAAGAGTGAAGAATAATTATAGTTGTCTGTTCATTTTCATCCCAGCGGGATGCGTCTGGATTGGGTTTTGTTTTATCGCCATCGGCGACAGTCGGAGAAGGTTTAGTCACGGTGCCGTCGATGTGGCCCATGAGTTTGGTGAGGGTGAAGATGGGAAGCATATGAGCTTTCCATAGCAGAAAATTAGTGGAGGAAAGTTTAATTGTGATCATATGGAGTATGGTATTCAAGGAGGGTTCTTGGGGTGAAGCAGAAGAAGCCATAAGAGATCCCAGAAAGAAACAAGAAGAAAGAAGGGAGATGGAATTTTTAAGAAAATATGGCTGATACCATGTAGACAATGGTAATGGTAAGAATCAAGCCTCAATGATTGAGGGACTATAGCATACGTATATATAAAAGAACAGAAGCAATCTCTCCTACAATTATGGAGATGATTGATATCTACAATTAATTACAATATATTCACATTATAATATTGTATTCTCTAATAATAATATTTTATTCTCTAATACAGCCAATCAACAAATTGGTTACATTGGCTAAACAAAACTAATCAACAAATTGGTTACCCTATTCACAACTGAAGTTAGACGGTATAAGTGTGGTTCGTGACGATGTTGCTATATTATGACATTTGTTTTAAAGTCAATGATATGCACAAAAGAGACATTGAAAACCATATAAACGAATATCGATACGGTCTTAATAATAACAATATTGACACCGATGTCGATAAAAACAATAAAAATGATTACCGGCACCGGTTCTGATAGTAACAAAACAATATAGGTACCGATGTCGGTATCCGCTCGATTCATGAGGCTTCTAAGTTAGTATTCAAAGCGTGATGTGCTGGGAATTCGGACGGGTTTGGTTCGGTTCATGAAGGTGTATCGCTATGGTATCGTCATTTGGTTTAATGTCAATAATATGCACAAAAGTTTATTCTTTACTTTGAAAACCATACAAGGAATACTAGTACCGGTTCTAATAATAATATCGGAACCAATTAAATTAAAACACTATAAATTAGCAACCTTTATATGCATATATGTCTTGTACCCAATGCTTTGGGAGATTTAAAAAAAATTGATTTTTTTTTACTTTTCATCCAAAAGTATTTGCTAAATTACTTTTAACACAAAACTATTTGTTTTTTTTTACTTTTAACCCAAAACTTTTTATCTTTTACTATCTATCCTCCAACTTTTTTACTTTCAACTTTAGTACTTTATAGTTTTCATTTTTCACAAATTTTTCGCTTTATGCCTCGTTCTACATTTTGTGGGTTAACACATCGCAACGTGCGTGCGTGGTGTAACGTTTTAACGTTTCGTTCTAAACTTTGTGAGTTAACACGACGCAACGTGCGTGTGTGGTTCAACGTTTTTACATCGTCTATTATTTCCCCGTTTGACAAGTTTGACATAACGTGCGGGTCGTAGATCGACTTCGTTATTAATTTCCATGTTTAGCGTTTCGGTCTAATTTCTTCACATAAACATGCCGCAACTTCAGTGTTGGTGGTCGCTGCGGTAATGTGGCATTGATGCTATTTGGCACAGTTTTACGCCCCTGGGGTTTTTTTAAAAAATGGTTATGCATATGGTTGTTGTAACCTTGGCTTTGGGGGTTATTTAAAAAAAAATTGATTTTTTTATTTCACCCAAAATTATTTCATAAATTACTTTTAACCCAAAACTATTTGTTTTTTTACTTTTAACCCAAAACTATTTGTTTTTTTACTTTTAACCCAAAACTTTTTATATTTTGCAATCTATCCTCACAACTTTTTTTTACTTTCAACTTTGGTCCTTTATATTTTTCATTTTCCGCAAATTTTTCGTTTTATGTTTCGTTCTAAATTTTGTGACTTAACACATCGCAACGTGTGTCGTTTAACGTTTTTACGTTTCGTTCTAAATTTTGCGAGTTAACACGACGCAACGTGCATGTGTGGGTGAACGTTTTTACATCGTCTATTTTTCCGTTTGACATGTTCAACATAACGTGCGGGTCCTAAATCGACTTAGTTATAACTAAAGAATCCCCGCTGCATTGCGACGAGTCATAATTCTAGTATCGAAAAAAAATCATAAAAATGAATAACGATACCGGTTCCGATAATAATAACAAAACGATATCGATATCGGTAAAGTTTCCAGTTAATTAATATTTATGAAAATATATATATTTAAAAAAATGCATTATTGTCAAAAGGGTTTGAAATGAAATAATGGCCACGACACTGCGTGGACTCCGCTGGAAATCTGCTTCCACGTCCACAACAAATATTTTATAAGGAGTTGGTTCATCTTCAGTTAATGCAATCAATATACATACCAACTTCAACTCAATCATCGTGGTCACTACTGTATCCTCCGTCGTCGTGAGTCCCTTTCTTTACTTATAGTTCTTTTTTTTTCTTTCCACAGGGTCTGAATTTGGATATATGATTTATATCTAGGAATGCACCAAAACTACAAATCATGGGAGGCTTTGATGGTGTGCGGCGAGGACCTCCGCACAAGTCCCGTGATTTCGAGGGGCATGCGATTTAAAAAAAAAAATCCTATACGTATATGTTATTTTTTTAAATAGTAAACACATAACGCTTTCAATATAGGCCCATTTACAATATTTTTTATGGTTTAGAATTTAGTCCACTTGAAATTAGGTTTATTGAACCCAATACTAATTTGATTTTTTTTTAAATAATAACAAAACATAACGGAATGGCACATTTTTTCAAGATCGAACTGGGTATGTGAATTCTCAGACCCCTTTGCTACAAATCTTACAGAAAATCAGTAACTCCAGTTTATTTGAAATTAGTATTATAATCATTCTGTTAATAACTATAAATGTAATGATTTTGTTAATTATAGTTAATAGTAGTTTGATATCAGGGTTCATTCGTATGCAACTCATGAGCCCATTGTAATCTATCGAGTTTCAGCATTGAGTTTTAACATTATTAGATGGGAAAGCATGAATAATGACAGCAGAAGCATTAATAGCACTAATATGAAGGCCCATTATTAAGCTTATAAATAATGCTATCATGATAAGACCATGTCAAGTTGTCAATGCAAATGAACTATAGGGGTAGATTTGATCTTTTGTGGGTCTTAGTTCATTTAATTTGTATAGACATTTCTGAGCAAATAATTGAGCCAAACCTTATTCTGTCTCAACCTGCACAACTCTTTACTGAAACCGGAGACTGTAAAACACGTCGATGAGGGCTTTAGCACGACTTCTGTTCTTTTCTAGTGCTTTATTCTCAGTTTTGTTGAATTCTGCTGTATTAGACACCATAAATACAGGTCAAGCACTCAGAGACGATGATACGCTTGTTTCGGCTGGTGAAACGTATGAGTTGGGATTCTTTAGCCCCGGTAACTCCAAGAACCGATACTTGGGGATATGGTTCAAGAAAATAGGGAAAATTACCAAAATGTTGGTTGACCAAGTGTGTTTTCAAATTTGTCACCCTCCTGCGTCCTTGGAAGGACTACTCAGCCTCGGAAGCGTCCCTATGTTTTGTTGAAGCGTCCATGTCCTAGAAGCTGACACGTGGCATTTTGCATGTGGGCCCAGACACTTCCCAATGCGTCTTTTTCTCTCTCCTCTTTCTCTCTCCTCACTTCCTCTTCTTTTGGCCGACGCCAACGCATCTCTCTCTCTCTTCTCTTTCTCTCTCCTCTCCTCTCTCTCTTCTCTTTCTCTCTCCTCTCTCCTCTCCCCTCTCCCCTCTCCCCTCTCCCCTCTCCCCTCTCTCCCAGTGCACATTTCGTCATCTTCCTTGAACTCCATTTGGGATCTTTGACTGTGTTGATTTCAACACTGTTGTTCCATTTTAATTAGAAGAGAACAAGAAAAGAGAGAGAGAGAGAGAGAGAGAGAGAAAGAGAAGAGAGAGAGAAGGACGCATCCCGTACTCCATGGACGCATCCCGTGTTTGAAAGACGCATCCCGTGCTTGAAGGACGCATCCCGTGCTTGAAGGACGCATCCCGTGCTTGAAGGACGCATCCCGTGCTTGAAGGACGCATCCCGGAATGGTCCTTTCAAGGACGCATAAACATGTCGGACACGTGTCAGCTTCTAGGACGTGGACGCTTCAACAAAACATAGGGACGCTTCCGAGGCTGAGTAGTCCTTCCAAGGACGCATGAGGGTGACAAATTTGAAAAGAGCTTTGGTCAAACGACATTTTTCGTAATTTTCCCAAGAAAATATCTCCACGAACCGTTGTATGGGTTGCTAACAGAGAAACTCCACTCACCAGTACCACAGGTGTGCTCAAAGTCAATAGCAATGGAATGCTACTGCTTTTTAGTGGCAATAATACCGTGATTTGGTCTTCCAGTTCATCAGTATCTGTTGGTAATGCTCCCGTTGTAGCAAAGCTTCTCGATTCTGGGAACCTTGTTGTGTGTTACGATAGTAGCACTGACGAAGATTTCGTTTGGCAAAGTTTTCGATTACCCAACCGATACATTGCTAGCGGGAATGAAATTGGGGAAGGATTTGGTAACAGGCGTAGACAGGTACTTGACATCGTGGAAAAGTATGGATGATCCTTCTCCAGGTCTGTATGTAAGTTGGATGGATACGAACGGATATCCACAAGCGTTTCAAAAGCGAGGTTCGGTTTTACAATTGAGGTTTGGACCGTGGACTGGTGTACGATTTAGCGGTTTTCCCAGTAAGCCAAATCCTATCTACACGTATGATTTTGTCTTCAATGAAAAGGAGGTATATAGTATATTTCATCTTATTAATAACTCAATTATGTCGAGGGTGTATCTAAGTCCGAAAGGCAAGGAAATGCGCTTGAACTGGATTGATCCCGCACAAGGTTGGATGCCGTATCTGGTCACAACGGTTGATATGTGTGCCCAATATGGACTCTGTGGTGCATATGGAATCGGTAACATCAACAGTTCTCCAGCATGCAGTTGTATGGAAGGGTTTGAACCAAGATTTCCAGTGCAATGGAATGCAGGAAATTGGTCAGGTGGCTGTCAACGTGAAAAATCGTTAAATTGTGGGAATAAGGATGCGTTTCGAAAACTTTCAGGTGTGAAATTTTATCACATCGAAGTATGTTCTGTTCCATATGACAGACATAAAAGTTGTTCGTGGGATAAGTAGAAGGATTATCAGATGCTAATGGTTATGTTTCTAATCTTAAGGGTGTAATGGAAGATGGGCGAGAAATAGCAGTGAAGCGGTTGTCGGAAACTTCTACGCAAGGACTTGACGAGTTTATGAACGAGGTTAGATGTATTCACCGGCTTCAGCACCGAAATCTTGTGAAGCTTCTGGGATTCTGTGCTCAAAAACATGAAATCATGTTGATTTATGAATACATGCCCAACAGAAGCCTTGATACATTTTTATTTGGTAAGAATATCTTTGAATGAGGTGCTCATTACATCCCAATTAACAAGATTGATCAATGTACTATGACAAGTTGACACAATTAACTTCACTAATTAATTCTGTGCAGATGAGACCAAAAGTTCAATGCTTGATTGGACTAAACGATTCCACATCATCAATGGGATCGCTCGAGGGCTTCTTTATCTGCATCAAGATTCATGCCTTCGCATCATACATAGAGATCTGAAAGCCGCCAATATTTTGTTAGACAATGACATGAAACCGAATAATAGCGTGTACATATTAGGCATAGATTGGATGATATAATTCGCATATATTTGTACCAAAATAGCCAAACCGAATGTATTATTTATAGGGATTATGATTAATGGTAAAGGTCAAGGAACCTACTCTTACATGGTATCAGAGCCGTCCTTCAGTTGATTGCTGGTTTGAACGAAGAGTATGACGGTATCGCGACCATTCTGCAACAACAAGAACCCTTGCCGTCCTTCTACGCCGCCCGCTCCAAGATCATTCAGGTTGAAAGTCGCAAAGCCGAACAGGCCCTACATGCCTCCAAATCAGCTGGATCGGTTCTTGCGGTCACTACACATCGCTCAGCTCCCTCCGAACCGACTAGGAACGATGACCGAACCGGCGGTCGGGGCCGTGGTCGGTCTAGAAGACGTGGACGGGGCCGTGGGTCTTATGGACGAGGACGCCCAAATTACAACTGGCCCAATCAAGTTTATCATCCATGGATGCCCACATCCAATTACGGCCCATTTATGTCACCCTATGGTCCTCCTCAGCAGCCTTTCTGGCCCACTCCACCGTGTCCCTACCCGTCCACCAATAGGCCCAACAACAACACTCCAAATCCAAGTTCAGGACTTCTCGGCCTGCGCCCCACTCAAGCCCACATGGCCTACAGCCCAACGGACATAGAACAAGCTATGTATACTATGTCCCTACAGCAACCTGACCCTACTTAGTATATGGATACGGGAGCAACTTCGAACGCATCTCATGAATCAGGTAACTACCATTCTTTTTCTAATTCGTGCGTGTCTCAAAACATAATTGTAGGTAATGGCGACACCATTCCGGTACTAGGACAGGGCACCAAATACCTACCCAAACCTTTTCCACCCTTTATACTTAAACACGTCTTATACTCACCCAAAATTGTCAAAAACCTAATCTCCGTACGTCGATTTACTACGGATAATTCTGTTTCTGTAGAATTTGACCCATTTGGTTTTCTTGTGAAGGATTACAAGACCAAGAAGCCGCTCCTCAGATGCAACAGCAGCGGTGATCTTTACCCTCTGGTGCTCGGGTCAACTACATCCCAACCTACCGCCCTTGCTGCTATCTCTGCTCAACTCTGGCATCAACGTCTTGGCCACCCTGGACGTTCTTCCTTACAATCTTTAAAAACTTCTAGTTCTATTGGTTTTAATTAACTTCATAATAATGTATGCCAGTCTTGCGTTTTTGGTAAAAGTATTAGGTTGCCATTTTTTGCTTCCAATAATTACACTATTCAACCTTTTGATATTATACATAGTGATGTTTGGACATCTCCAATTATTAGTTCTTCTGGCCATAAATATTATGTGTTGTTCTTAGATGACTTTTCCAATTTTTTGTGGACATATCCTATTTCTAACAAGTCTAAAGTTTTCCCATCTTTTCAACAGTTTGCTTCTACCATTAAAACCCAGTTTGAAAGGACTATTAAAACTTTCAATGTGACAACGGGCGTGAATAAGTCAATGCCCACTTCCAATTTTTTTTACCACAAACGGCATTCTTTACCGTCTATCATGTCCTTACAAGTCATCTCAAAACGGCAAAGCCGAACGAAAAATTAGAACAATAAACAATATGATACGCACCCTCCTCGCCCACGCGTCGTTACCAACTTACCTATGGCATTTTGCTCTCGAAACAGCTACATATCTATTAAACATCTTACCTAATTCTAATTCTCACTCTGCCTCGCCCACCGAGCTTCTATACCAAACCACCCCTACATATGACCATCTACGAGTTTTTGGGTGCCTTTGTTACCCACTCGTTCCTTCCACTACCATACACAAGCTTCAATATCGCTCCCAACCATGTGTCTTTCTCGGATACCCCGCAACGCACCGCGGGTTTCGTTGCCTAGACCTTCAAACAAAACAAATTTTCATCTCGCGCCATGTCGCGTTTGATGAAACTACATTCCCGTTTGCTCAACAAATCGGACCAGCCCCCTCTTACACCTTCCTGTCTGATCCATTCCCTTATCATTTGTGTCCTCATATCTCCTGGGCCCAACCTCCACTATCACCCAGCCCACAACCACCTTTACACAACCATAGCCCAATCAACATCCTTACCTCTCCTCCTTCCCAACGTTTCCCAGGCCCACACCTCCCAAGCCCAAACAACAGCCCCAACCCCAGCCGCCCACATGTGCCGATACCCCACCACAGCCCACATTCTTTACTACCCCAGCCACTGACCACTACTCTCTCACCCCACCCCATACCCGACTCCTCTGACCAAACACCAACTCACCCATCAACCAACCTGAACCCGCCTATTCCGCCTCCCACTGCCCAGCCAACCCGAACGATGCACACCCGATCCATGAGTGGCATCTTTAAACCTAAACATCCTCTAAACTTAAATATCACCACCGCCCCCACCACACTCAAACCTATCCCCAAAAACCCATCGGCTGCCCTTAATATACCGGAATGGTACTCCGCCATGACTACGGAGTATAACGCACTAATTAGAAACGGAACTTGGGAGTTAGTACCTCGTTCATCAGATATGAATGTTATTCGGTGTATGTGGTTATATAAGCATAAATTCAAATCAGACGGGTCCTTAGAAAGATACAAAGCACGATTAGTTTGCGACGGTAGATCGCAACAGGTTGGTGTGGATTGCGGGGAGACTTTCAGTCCAGTTGTCAAACCCACAACCATTCGTACCATCTTGTCCATTGCTATCTCCAAACAGTGGTTGGTTCATCAGCTAGACGTTACTAACGCGTTCCTACACGGGAACTTACATGAGACAGTTTATATGTATCAACCTATGGGTTTTCGCAACAAACAGTTTCCTGATCATGTTTGTCTTCTTAAGAAGTCTTTATACGGGCTTAAACAGGCTCCTCGGGCTTGGTACCAGCGGTTCACCGATCACGTTCTCACCATGGGATTTCAACACAGTCGTTGTGATGCTTCTCTCTTCACCTTTCATCAGGGCAGTGATACAGCTTTCTTGCATCTATATGTTGACGACATCCTCTTAGTCACATCCTCTGACGCTCTTCGTCAGCGCTTAATGTCTCGACTTGCTCATGAATTCGCCATGAAAGACTTGGGTCCTCTCAGCTATTTTCTAGGCATCTCCGTTTCCAGAACGGCCAATCACATGTTTCTCTCGCAGCACTCTTACGCTACTGATATCATTGCTCGAGCTGGCATGCAATCTTGCAATCCGGTAGCCACTCCGGTCAACACAAATTCGAAGCTCAGTGCCACGAACACTATCGCAGTCTGGCAGGTGCTCTCCAATACCTTACATTCACCCGTCCTGACATCACCTATGCAGTTCAACAAATTTGCATGCACATGCATGCACCCCGGATTGATCACTGGAATACCTTGAAACGAATCATCCGGTATGTCAAAGGTTCTGCGTCTCTAGGTTTGATGCTCACCGGTACCTCGCATCCATCCTTGGTTTCCTATACGGACGTGGACTGGGCCGGTTGTCCCGACACACGCCGCTCTACTAGTGGATACTGCATTTATTTTGGCAACAACCTTATTTCATGGTCTTCCAAACGGCAATCTACTGTCTCCCGCTCTAGCGCGGAGGCCGAACACCGTGGCGTGGCAAACGTAGTAGCTGAAATTTGCTGGCTCCGCAACTTACTGCTTGAGCTTCATTTACCATTATCCCGTGCTACACTCGTTTACTGTGACAACGTCAGTGCTATATACTTGTCCGGTAATCCCGTTCAACATCAGCGGACCAAGCACATAGAGCTCGATATACATTTTGTTCGCGAACAGGTACAGCGGGGTCACGTGAGGGTTTTGCACGTCCCTTCCAGATATCAAATTGCAGATATTTTCACCAAAGGCCTCCCACGAATCCTATTTGAAGACTTCAGATCTAGTCTCAGCATACGGTCCCCTCCCGCTTCGACTGCGGGGGTGTAATAGCGTGTACATATTAGGCATAGATTGGATGATATAATTCGCATATATTTGTACCAAAATAGCCAAACCGAATGTATTATTTATAGGGATTATGATTAATGGTAAAGGTCAAGGAACCTACTCTTACATCGAAGATATCAGATTTTGGGCTTGCTAGAAGATTTAAAGGATACGAGACTCGGGTTAAGACAAAGAATGTGGTTGGAACTTAGTAAGAATCTTATACCAAATTTCACTCTTTCGAGTTCAGTCCATTTGAAATGCTCATATCAATTAATTTGTCAAATTCTTTGCAGTGGCTACATTCCTCCAGAGTATGCAGTTCATGGAGTTTTCTCTGTAAAATCAGACGTGTTTAGCTTCAGTGTTTTAGTTCTGGAAATAGTAAGTGGGATGAAGAAACGAGAATTTTCTTCTCACGAGCACCTTGACAACCTTCTTGGACATGTAAGCTCACTGTGACATTGCGTATCTGCGATTATTGATTCTAATATTTTACTAAATCTAATTTATGTTAGGCATGGAGACTATATAAAGATGGCAAGTGTCTTGATCTGGTTGGTGCGCCTTTACTCGACTCATGTGTCGTCTCTAAGGTACTCCGATCAATACACATTGGTTTGTTATGTGTGCAAAATCATGCAGAAGATAGACCAACAATGTCATCTGTGGTATTGATGCTGGGTAACGATGGTGTATTGTCTCAACCTAAATCACCTGCATTTTTTACGGGGCCTGAGCTCAAATTGTGTGCACACACGAGACAAGAACCTTCAGTCAATAATGTGACTATTTCACTAACAGGTCGTTAGGGTAAGTTTTCATGTCAAAGTCTATAAACCATACAATGTTTCACTACATCTTCCCATTTGTTGCATGACAAGTGTCATATTTTTAATGGTGAGATAAATTAATATATGTCATTAACAGTTCTATAGAATGAGTTTTCAACGATCCTATTGTTAGATGATCGTGTCCTTCACTGTATCCGCTTGTGCTCTGCTTTCTACAGTTACAAGCCCCGCCCATGATGTATCCTTCAGGTTCAGGCGTGTCCTTCTACTTGTCAGTGAGTGAATGAACCAACCTTTTAAGCTTCTCAAACAAACATTTGACATACCGTGAGCCTTGGCTTAAACGTTTGATATACCACGACTCACGATTTTGCTTAAGGACCAAAATGCACCACCTTTGGTTCGACAATAATGGTTGTATTTGAGGTTATCTTGGGACCCTATTACCATGATGTACGTAATTGAAGTAAACACAAAACTTGATAACATCACACATGACATATTTAAGGAAAAGAATTTCATGTGTTTGATTTTCATAAGGCAACCTCGTTATCCCCTGAGACCCTACGAGTAGCTTTTGCAAGGTGATATTTTATTGGGTACGTTTAGAGAGGACGGGGCGGTGCGTTATAAAGTTCCATAACGCGTTATTTTATCACGGAACACCGCCGCCTTTAGTCCCACCACGCGTTATTTTTAAAATGCGTTACACATATTACGCGTTGAAGTTTGAAATTGGAAAGTTGGAAATGACCGTTTGGGTTATTTTTTTGACCGTTTGGATGATATTTGAACCATTTTTTTTATATAAATTCAACCTATTTCAATACAAAAAATCAACAAACTCTCCAACTATTCTCACACTCAATACAAAAAATCAAAAAACTCTCCAACTCAATCTAAATAATTTTACAACAAACATGGAAGGTTCAAGCAAGAGAGGTGGGGGTTCGAAAAAAAGAGGTTCGGGTACGAAGAACAATCCCGTAAGACCCAAGGTTCGAGCGAATCTTGGCGAGCCGACGCGCTTTAGGTTGCAAGACGAACCCGACCAAGTCCCACCCTTTCAAACCCAACAATATCCACCCTTTCAAACCCAACAATATCCACCCTTTCAATCGCAAACGTACCAAAACCAACCGTTCGTTCCACCGTTTCAACCTCACCAATTTCAACCCCAAACGTATCAAACCCAACCCCACACACTCGACCCACTACTAGAAGACAACACCCTCATTCATCATTTTGCAAACGTGTGGCGTGAACGACAACAAAGTCTTGACGAGGAAGAGGAAGAGGAAGAAGAAGAAGAGGAAGAGGAAGAAGAACAAAATGATGACGTTCAAGAAATCGCTCCAATCGGCCGAC
The DNA here is from genome assembly GCF_002127325.2 of Helianthus annuus. Lineage (NCBI taxonomy): Eukaryota > Viridiplantae > Streptophyta > Magnoliopsida > Asterales > Asteraceae > Helianthus > Helianthus annuus. Next base: position 161,448,999 of record NC_035446.2, on the reverse strand, counting down.
AACTTTGGACGAGCGAGGAGGAGGTGTCCTTGGTGAAGGCGTATTTGCACATCTCGGAGAGTAGGAAACATGGCAACGAGCAAAGAAAGGATGCGTTTTGGAGACGGGTCATTAATCATTTTAGGCAACTTTCCGGTGCTAGGATACGAAACATGGACCAAATGACGTCGAAGTGGACGGATTTGAACGGGAAAATTAGCAAGTTCAACGCTTGTTTCATTTAAAAGGTATGTTTTTTATTAAACTTTAATAAAAAAACAGTTTTTTTTAATATAGAAACAGTTTTATAAAAAAACAGTTTTTTTTTAAAAAATACAGAAACAGTTTTATAAAAAAACAGTTTTTTTTTTCTAAAAAATACAGAAACAGTTTTATAAAGAAAACAGTAACAGTTCTTTAATTAAATAAAACAGTAACAGTTTTTTAATTAAATAAAACAGAATTTAAAAAAAATACAGAAATAGTTTTAATTAAATAAAACAGTTAAAAAAAACAGAATTTAAAAACAAACATAACATTTTATATTTTTTGTAGAACCGAAACCCACAAAGTGGAGCGAGCGAGGCGACAATCATGCGACAAGCCACCGAAGAGTATTGCCGACTGTACAAAAAGAGGACTTTTCCACACGTGGGGGCATGGGAAGTTGCGAGACATCACCCGAAGTGGGCCCCCATTGAGTTGGTTGACATGCGTGGTCCTACGGCTCCAAAAAAACAAGGCGGTTCGAAAAGATCAAAGACATCCGATTCGGGGAACTACACGACTTCCGCGCGGCTAACTTGCCCGAAATGAACTTAAACGACGACCCCCTCGACGAACCCGATCAACCCGTTGAAGAAGATTCACCCACAAGGCCACGACGCAGGAGAGGTGGTGAATCGTCAAGCAAAGGTAAGGAAGCGGTGGCGGAGTCGATCTTCAGAATCGAAGAGGAGAAAATTACCCAATCCAAGAAGGCCGAACAAAGAAAAGAAACAATTATGTCTCTAAATGTTGAACGCGAGCAAGCGTACAAGGAACACTTGAAAACGATTGAAAGACAAAATCATTTAAAAATCTTGTGTGAAAACCACGCACATCTCAACGAACCATTCAAGTCAATTGTCATTCAACAAAAGCGTGCGACTTGCGCAAAGTGGGGTTGGGAGATGCCACCCTTTTAGTTGTTTTTTTATTTGGATATGTAATTTATTTTCTAAGTTTAATGAAATTTATATTTTAGTGTTTTATTGTTAATTTCTAATTTTAAAATGAAAATTAAAAAATTTGGGAGTGAAAGAATTCCATCACTAGTGATACCACCCCCTTTACATTTCTATCACTAGAGATAGAATATTGGGTGATGACATGGCATGATTTGATTGGATAGTGGTAGTGATAGAAACTATCACTAGTGAACCACCCCTCCTCCCCTTCCCTAGTGATAGTTTCTATCAATCCCACTATCCAATCAAATCATGCCATGTAATCACCCAATATTTTATCACTAGTGATAGAAATGTAGGGGGGTGATATCACTAGTGATGGAATTCTATCACTCCCAAATTTTTTAATTTTCATTTTAAAATTAGAAATTAACAATAAAACACTAAAATATAAATTTCATTAAACTTAGAAAATAAATTACATAGCCAAATAAAAAAACAACTAAACGGGTGGCATCTCCCAACCCCACTTTGCGCAAATCGCGCGCTTTTGTTGAATGACAATCGACTTGAACGGTTCGTCGAGATGTGCGTGATTTTCACACAAGATTTTTAAATCATTTTGTCTTTCAATCGTTTTCAAGTGTTCCCTGTACGCCTGCTCGCGTTCAACTTTTAGGGACATAATTGTTTCATTTCTTTGTGCGGCCTTCTTGAATTGGGTCATTTTCTCCTCTTCGATTCTGAAGATCGACTCCGCCACCGCTTCCTTACCTTTTCTTGATGATTCACCACCTCTCCTGCGTCGTGGCCTTGTGGGTGTATCTTCTTTAACGGGGTCGTCAACGGGTTGATCGGGTTCGTCAAGGGGGTCGTCGTTTAAGTTCATTTCGGGCAAGTTATCCGATGCGGAAGTCGTGTAGTTCCCCGAATCGGATGTCTTTGATCTTTTCGAACCGCCTTGTTTTTTTGGGGCCGTAGGACCACACATGTAACACCCCGAAAACGGGTTTGGTAATTAACCCATGTTAATACTAAAAGACGGGTAAAGTACCGTTAGTGGTAAAATAGCCCGGTGAATATTAGGATTTTAAATAAATAAACCTAATATTAAATAAATGTAGTATAAAGGCTTTTGGAGGAAATAAAGTTTATAGAAGGCCTGACCTAACGGGACCTAAAATAAACTTAGTCATAAATATTCCCGAACCCGCTAAGTTAACTAGGAACATTTAACCTAGTTAATAAGTGGGAAAATTGTTAAAAGAAATAAGTAGGTCGTGGCCTACTTAATAACGAACCAAACACGAGGGGTTAAAGCAGGATAACTAGAAAAGTTATTTAATAAAAACAAACACAAACACACACACACACACAGTGTGTGTTCTGGATCGAGCTCAGGGGCGACCAAGAAGGGTCAAACCCTAATCAACACAATTTCATCAAATTGAAGGGGCAAATCAAGTCCAAATCAAAATCCGAGTATGAATTAGTGATCTCCATTGAAAAAGGAGTCATGAGGTATGTAAATTTCTTGAGAAATCTTTAGTTGAAATTCTGAGCAAACCTAGAGAACTCGAATCTGAACTTGCATGTTTGTTGTTTGGGTGAAATTAGTGATGAAACTATGTCTAGGAGTAAACCCTAGTCATGTACTTGTTGAATTGATGTTCATGGTTGTGAATCCATGATCATACACTCATGTGTCAAGTGGGTTTTGATTATGTAGTAAAGATGATGATGTACACATGTTTAAAAACATCATAGTTGCTAATAGGAACAAGATACTTGAACAATTTGCAAGTTTGAGTAATTGATCATAAGTGATAGTGGTGAATTTTGATGTTAATCTTGGTAAAAATAACTAGTTAGGAACTAGTTAGTAAATATGTAAAATCATGCACATTAGGTGTTTGTTAAAATGCCTAAATGAGAACTAAGTGTTGATAATGTGCCTAATTGAGTCTTGTGAACTTGATAGTGCAATCATATGTGTTAATTGGTGATTTGACTTTTAAATAGTCAAACCGACCATTAATAAGATCGAATGGTAATTGTGATAGAAAATATGTAAGATGGAATAGTCATAATTAATGATGACTAATATAACCGTCTTACGAGTTATGAGGATAGTTTGACGCTTGACAAGCTAGGTGGAGGCTTGGAAAGGAAGCGGGTCAAACGAAGCAAGAATGGCGGAAAAAGCATAATTCGGATGCAAGGTAAGTATAGCTTACACTAGTCTTAAATTGTGGAATGTTTTCTTATCATATAAATTATGAATGAGATATCTAAACAATTGAAATATGATGTTCCGTCGTGTAGTCGAACGGAACAAGAAAATCAAAGATGATAGAAACTATAATAATGGTTAAAAAGAAGTAAATCGATAAATTGGTCATATTATGTCAAAAGAAATACACGGTTTATATTTAAAATTACCGTACGGTGTTAAACGGGAAGAGTCATGTAGAGGAGATGATAATAAATATCATTTCGCAAAGATAAATGGTCAATTCGGCCAAACGGGTCAAAAGGTGTAGACAACACCTTTTGACTATATAGACTAATGATTCTTTTGTCGAGTCATATGCTTACAGGAATAGATATCCAATGGATATTCGCATCGTTCTAAATTAGCGAAATAAAGCAAGGTATTAAAATCGGGTCTATTTGTTGATCCAAGCCAGGTACGCTTATTTATGATGTATGTAAAAGTGCTAATTTGGTCGAATAATTGGTGGTAGCCCTTCATTGTAAAAGAAGGACCAAAATCGACCCAAACGCCTTTGTAGGCTAAATTGAACAAACAACTCTTAGAGGTTGTTTGGAAAGGAGTCTTATGATTAAACAAAAGTTTAGAACGAGTACGGGTAGTGAAAGATGTAATTCTTGGGCCAAAAGACTCCATATGAGTCCTTGCCGTAAAATGATATTTCAAGAGGTATAAATTCGGAACACATAGATATCTACTTTAAATCCAACACACATTTAGTTGTGATGGAAGAGTACTAGATAAGAGATATAGGTTACAATGCTAGATTAGAATGAAAGCGAAATTGAGCTTAAAAGTGCTTAAAATATCCTTAACGGGTCAAAATAAGCATACTAGTGAAAACGGGTTTAATTTGTGAATAAACCTATGATTAGAACCTAATATGGTATATCACAATTATTTGATGAAGTGTATGAAATATAGGAATCAAATAAATACGTTTGTTTGATAAAATGCATAACCGGGTCAAAACTTGGTATAAAGGGTAATAAGCCGAAGACTTAGAAGTTTTAAATTTTGTTAAGCCGAATGGCAGATTTTAACTCCAAATGATGGAGAATCAAATTACAAACACGTAGGAAGAAACGGTAGGCCAAACGGACAAGCGGTTTGAAAGATACGGAAGATTTCGTGTCAAATTACGGCAAAAATGGAAAACTGGATGCAGGGTCCACCGTAAATTACGGTGCCACCGTAATTTACGGTGGAGATGAAAAGCCTTACGGTGGCCCCCTACTGGTTTACGGTAGGGGCATGTACAACCAGTGGCCACCGTAAATTACGGTGCCACCGTAATTTACGGTGGAGGTCAGGTTGAAATTTTTGTTTTTGTTATCAATTGTTTCTCGGACTCGTTTAGACACGTTTTAAGTCCTGTATGACTAAAGCATTTCATGTTATTGAAATGTAGGTACTTTTGGATGCCGGAAGACGATCAAGCTCAGTGAAGAACCGAACACGATAAAGACACACGCTTCCGCACTTTGACACATAGTAAATTTTAAACAACGAATTTAATCACGTTATGTAGAATAACTTATGATTTGTAAAAGCTTTAATAAACCCGTATTTTTATAGCATGTGTAGTCTTAACTACACATCTAATCGTTGGTAATTACATACAAAATCGTTAATTAGTAACTAGGGTGTTACAACACATGTCAACCAACTCAACGGGGACCCACTTCGGGTGATGTCTCGCAACTTCCCATGCCCCCACGTGTGGAAAAGTCCTCTTTTTGTACAGTCGGCAATACTCTTCGGTGGCTTGTCGCATGATTGTCGCCTCGCTCGCTCCACTTTGTGGGTTTCGGTTCTACAAAAAATATAAAATGTTATGTTTTTTTTTCAATTCTGTTTTTTTTTAAACTGTTTTATTTAATTAAAAACTGTTTCTGTATTTTTTTTTAAATTCTGTTTTATTTAATTAAAAAACTGTTACTGTTTTATTTAATTAAAAAATTGTTACTGTTTTTTTTATAAAACTGTTTCTGTATTTAAAAAAAACTGTTTTTTTATAAAACTGTTTATGTATTTTTTAGAAAAAAAACTGTTTTTTTATAAAACTGTTTCTGTAATTTTTAGAAAAAAAAAACTGTTTTTTTTATAAAACTGTTTCTGTATTTAAAAAAAAAACTGTTTTTTTATTAAACTGTTTCTGTATTTAAAAAAAAACTGTTTTTTATTAAAGTTTAATAAAAAACATACGTTTTGAATGAAACAAGCGTTGAACTTGCTGATTTTCCCGTTCAAATCCGTCCACTTCGACGTCATTTGGTCCATGTTTCGTATCCTTGCACCGGGAAGTTGCCTAAAATGATTAATGACCCGTCTTCAAAACGCATCCTTTCTTTGCTCGTTGCCATGTTTCCTACTCTCCAAGATGTGCAAATACGCCTTCACCAAGGACACCTCCTCCTCGCTCGTCCAAAGTTGTCGGCTGATTGGAGCGATTTCTTGAACGTCATCATTTTGTTCTTCTTCCTCTTCCTCTTCTTCTTCCTCTTCCTCGTCAAGACTTTGTTGTGGTTCACGCCACGCGTTTGCAAAATGAAGAATGAGGTGTTGTCTTCTAGTAGTGGGTCGAGTGTGTGGGGTTGGGTTTGATACGTTTGGGGTTGAAATTGGTGAGGTTGAAACGGTGGAACGAACGGTTGGTTTTGGTACGTTTGCGATTGAAAGGGTGGATATTGTTGGGTTTGAAAAGGTGGATATTGTTGGGTTTGAAAGGGTGGGACTTGGTCGGGTTCGTCTTGCAACCTAAAGCGCGTCGGCTCGCCAAGATTCGCTCGAACCTTGGGTCTTACGGGATTTTTCTTCGTACCCGAACCTCTTTTTTTCGAACCCCCACCTCTCTTGCTTGAACCTTCCATGTTTCTTGTAAAATTATTTAGATTGAGTTGGAGAGTTTTTTGATTTTTTGTATTGAGTGTGAGAATAGTTGGAGAGTTTGTTGATTTTTTGTATTGAAATAGGTTGAATTTATATAAAAAAAAGTTCAAATATCATCCAAACGGTCAAAAAAATAACCCAAACGGTCATTTCCAACGTTCCAATTTCAAACTTCAACGCGTGATATGTGTAACGCGTTTTAAAAATAACGCGTGGTGGGACTGAAGGCGGCGGTGTTCCGTGATAAAATAACGCGTTATGAAACTTTATAACGCACCGCCCCGTCCTCTCTAAGGTACACAGTCAAAACACTTTTCTAGCTAGCTAGTTTTCATTAAAACAAGGGAAATTTACAAAAGTGACATTTGACCAACGTTCTTTACGAAAATGTCACGTTCATGCGTCCGTGGACGGACTCCTCCACATGGGAGGAGTCTGTGCGTCACCTTGAAGAGTCCATGAACGAGGAGCTGCATCCCCGACGCATCCCTTGCATCTGGACGAATCCCATGTGGAGCAGTCCGTCCACGGACGCATGAACGTGACATTTTCGTAAAGAACGTTGGTCAAATGTCATTTTCGTAAATTTCCCTTAAAACAAACTATGTATACCAATCAATGAATATTATTGATTTGTTAAAAAATAAAGTGTAGAAAATGAGATAGTGGCAGATAACGTATTGAGATTTGTGGATATTGTGCTCCTAACTTTTGGAGAAATTATCATTACATACATTGTTATGATGTTAGTTACACCTGACTTTTTCATGAAAATAATTAAAGTGTGGTGTTCCACCTCTTTTATAATGTGTGCGTCTGTCGGTCTGGAAATAATGCCACACATGATTGTTCTCCTCCTATTCATTTATGTAATGGTGCATACATCACAAGACAGCAATCATGATTATATATAGTATTCAAGTATAAAACTTCTATGTATGTATGTATGTATGTGATTGTTTTTTTTAGAATTTTTCATGACTCAAAAGATTGAAACGACATTCATGCTCTAGAAGCCATATAAATATTAGTGCATATGAATTTAAAAATATGGCATGCGTAGCCATTTTCATTTGTTTATTTATGAAATGTGGAACAGTCAGAGTACTGGTCATCCTTTTGTAAACTAGCATGAGGTTGCTTCGAGGAAACTTCAGCCGCCATGTCAACCTTACGTCATTTATACAACAAGTCATACAACTTAATTTGTTTTTTAACTATTAAAACGTGATTCATGTTAAAAGCTTGAAGTTTGTGTGTATGGTTGTTAAAAGTATTATCCAACTTCAAATAAATATTTAAACAAACGTGACTCATGTTTAAGTGTTTAACCTACAATATTGTTGGTTGTTATTCAGAGCGATATTAAAAATTGGATACTGTAGTACGTAACTAATTCAAAAAGTATAAGAAAGTAAAAGAAAAAACTAAACAACTAAAATTTTGTATAAGAAAGTAAAAAAAAAGAAACCTATACAACTAAGATTTTAAATAAAATACAAAAACTTGCATACACACACCCCTAATGTATCTTCTAATTATATGATTGATGATAGTTGTATTATTGATGGTGCAAGTGTGTAACTCATACATGGTATATTTTTTCCTACTAATAATAAGATTCTTAATATATAATTGCTATGTATTTTTATATTGATAGGTAACTAGAAAAAAACTTAGATTCTCTACTTGTGGCCTAGTGGTATTAGGTTTGGATTCTTCGGTGGAGGCTCAAGTTTTATCCCCACTTGTGTCACTTTTGGTGGATAAGACAATGAAAAATTTGAGCTAGGTCTTGAGCGAGGTTCACTAGTACAAATTTGATCAATAGATGCGGTTAAATTGGCTATGAGATGCGGTTATAGACCCGCACCTTATGGCATAGCATCTTTTGGCTATTTGCCAAATAATGCGGGTCTAAAAGATGTGGTTTTAGAACCGCATCTTTTGATATATTAACAAAAAACTACCTTTTCCTAATATACTCAAGAGATGCGGTCTTAGAACCGCATCTCTTGGTGTTTGAGGCTAAAAAAAATATAATTATTATTTATTTCAGTTTCTAGATAATTTCATAGAAAAATTCTTAATAAATTCCCAGTATACATATACCTAAAAATAAAAAAACATACAAAAAATAAAACCAATACAAAATATTCAAACATATAAATTACAAAGGTTTTAAAGTAACACAAATAATTACAAAAGTTTCAAAGTACCACAAATACGTTAATGTTTAAAGATGAAAACGATATACAATAACCTTCCGAACCCAAGTCTTCATACTTGCAACCGAAACCAACATCTTCAGTTTATACTTGCAACTAGAACCGTATAAATTTCCTAACAAAACACAACATTCCATTTCATAAACCACTGAAGCTTAAAAAAAGATATGCAAGTGTATAGATGTATAAGAGATTAAAAGTGTAAGCCAACAAGTGACTTCTTAACCTACAGGCTCAAGCTAAAACATTTTGAACGACTTCAAATTATTGTTCAACTATAAGAGGAAATATGTTAATGGGCTAACTAGTAATACTATATGTGAATGAAATAGTATATTTGCCTGTGTTTACTGAGTTTCTGCAACAAAGGAACATAGAGTGATCCATAATTTGCTCCATCCTTTTTGACACACTGTCAATCAAGCATAAAAAAACAATTACTTATAGAAGATCATAATAAGAAGGATTTACAAAGCTTCACTAAATATATATACATATATAAAAGTGTTTATCCATTTTGTTTTGTGAAAATCTCTGTTTATCAATTATTTTCTATTCTGGGATTAATTTAACAGGGAGCTGGGCCAACACAAACACTTCTGTAAAACATCATCCATTGGCTTCTTAGCGCTGAGAATTGTAAACAAAAGAGAAGTGTCAAAACCATAAAATATAAAAATAAAAATAATTGGTATTAAACCATATGTTTATCATTCAATATAGTAATTCTAATATCAGTAAATGAACATTCCTTATGCTAATTAGAAACATACCAGCCCATTGTGATGATAACCTTCGGTTAAGCCATTCCCACCTACATTACATGGGTAGTAACACTAGCACCAAGAAAGTTTTAATAAAAGTCTTTATGTAAACAGTAAACCATAAAAGTTTCAAAATATGTATAACAAGGAGATAATCACCTCTTAAGTTATTTGAAAGATTTGAATCTGAAGCAGACATCAACGATTGGATAATCATATGAAGAAGTGTTGGTCGCCACATGTCTTGATAGATCTGAGTGGGATACCTGGTATTTTTCATTTATATAATCTTGTAAAGGTAAAACACTATTTCAAAAACCTGAATTATGAGAGATGATACAACTATACAAGTTCTCTTAAAGTTATCTACGTAATCAAATTAATGTTCATTGTGGATATCAAATGAGGGTTAGATTAAAAGTCCATGGGATTGTTCACTACAACTTTCACTCTTCACTTCACTGATATGCAGTTATTTTCATATTGCAATAACACATAATGAAAATCATAATGAATATGCCAATCACAAAACTATACATACACACACACATATATATATATACTCACACACCTTAGCAAGATCTACCTCGGTAAACCTGAAACAATCAATTCGACCCATTCCACTACCATATTTGCATATAAAACCTTTTTTAAATGATCTGCACTTGCAAGATGTCTGATCCCATTCTCACTAACAAAACATCATATAGAGAATTAGACCACCCGTTAAGAGGGGGGTGTTTGGGCATTCCCCCCCCCCCAAAAAACCGCCCCACAATGCCATTCAACCGCCCTTGGGGGTTTTTCACAAAAAAATGCAAGAGACGTCCCTTTTTTCACACCGAAGTTCTAATTCTTTGGCAAATGACCGTGCATCCCTTTTTGTTTGGCCAATATCAATTTTTGATGGTTTTTTTATTTAGATTCTATTACACCCCTTTTAACATAATGCTCTACAATGCCCACATCCCCACTACACCCATTTTAGAAAAACACCCCATAATGCCCCATTGATGACCTGACTGCCACATGGAGCAAAACGCCCAAGGATGGGGGCATTATTTGTGTCTTCCACTACATATAGTCATAATATCATACTCAAAACTTAATCCCAAACGCATTTATTCTTTATACTATTTTATCGCCCATCATAAAGAGATAAAAAACTAAATAAGCAAATGAAAAGATCTTTCAAGACTTCTAAACTCTGCATACTTGTTGAACACAGTTGACTATAAACTTACATTCAAAACAACTCAAAAATCCATATAAACTAGCTAACCATTGACATAAACTGCTACTAAATTCAGGGAAAACAATGATAAATCCGGATCCTATATCGGGTTATCTTTATTTTTAAGCCGGATTACCATACATCTCAAACATAAATCATTCAAATAAAATACCCAGATTAAAACCCTAATTATACCCACAACAAAAGATCCAAGAAACTAAATCTATCAATTAAAAAATCAAACTTGAAGCAGAACACAACAGTTATAATCTCCTGAACAAGTAGTGAAAAGATTAAAAAAAAAAAAAACAAGAGAATAAATTAAAATACCTTACAATAGGGTACGATCACCTCTGAAGAAAACAAGCAAGTGAAACCAGGAGAAAACTGTAATATGATATATTAAAAACAAACCCTAACACGCTCGATGAATTCACCTTTCTCATTCAATTTGGATTTCAAAATACATGTACTGTTCGCGAAGTTATCGTTGTGTTTCTTCAAAACATCGAACATCGAAGCTTTAACTCAAGTGTATGTGTAGATACCGGAAGACCAAACGAATAATTGAACGATTCACGGATGTTATCATTGGTTTCTTGTGAGAGATCCTTTGATTGAAAAGCATAAAAGTATATGTGTTGGTGAAATTGAACACAAACAAACCCTAGATCAGCTTATTTGTTGGGTAAACCGATAGAAACAATACAAGATTAGGGTGAAGATTGAGAGGATTTGATCTGAAGCGAGGGTTGTAGTGTGTGGTAGATGAAAAATGAGGAGTTATGAGGATAGATAGAGGCCGGGTTTTGGGGGTTATTAGGTCGATGGAGGGAAGCGAAAACTAATTGAAATTTTTGGGGGGAAATATAGGGGGATAAAAGATGCGGTCATACATTTAACCGCACTTTTTCGTTTTAGGTAGACAAAGGATGTACTTTTTAGTTTTAGGGGAGGGCAAAAGATGCGGTTTAACCATTTAACCGCATCTTTTAGTTTTGTCATCCGCATTATTTGCTCAATTTTGTACTAGTGGTTTTTGGTTCGAATCCTGAGTCCACCCGGGTTTTCGTCCCACCGTGTGTTACGACAGAGAGTTCTGCTCTTGTGGTGGCACAACGGCCATCAAGTAGCAGTCGGCGGTATGGTCTCCCGGGGGAACGCTAAGCCAAACTTTAAAGCCAGCATGGGCCTGGTTAAGACAACATAGTCTGACCGAAGTGGAGCAACAAGATTTTCAATTTGGGGAGTACGGTGGTTAGACACAAGAAAGTCGCTATTAAAAAAAACTAGAAAAAGACCAACTTATAATTAATATATTTATTACTTGTTTGGAATATATTGTAGTTAGTTGAGTAGTTAAGATATGTTTGTTTTTTGTTACCTTAACGAGTTAACGTTAACCTGTGCGTTGCGGCGGGATGTTAGTTATGAATGTTTAATATCACTATATGAGATGCTGAAATTCTTAATTTTATGCAAAATATTACTTGCATTTTGCTTTAAGCCCCAACATATAACGACGCACTAAGCCATTTTACTTAAAAAAAACAAAAAGTTTTTAAAAGCGGCATCATTAAAGAGAATTAAATCCTTTGTGTAAACCCACCCGTATCTCAATAGACATTATCACTAATAACTGAAAGTTGATTAAACAAAACTCTATTTTATTCCTAAAATCTATTTCAAGCTTATATACAAAATTTACGTATACAAAAACTTACTAAAAGTTTATTGCAAATTCTTGTGGTGAAAGACTACAAAATAAAAGTTTATATATTATAAATTAATTAAAAGTTAATATTTATTTTCTTTATTTTGTCATGTTAAACATCATAGAATGTATAACTTTAAGGGATCAAAATAGAATGGTATGATATATTATTATTTTTTTATAAAATCTATTAATGCTACGTATCTTTTTCACCAAAAGGGATCAAAATAGAATGGTATGATATATTATTAATTTTTATAAATGAAAAGTATTATTGAAATGATATATTATTAATCTTTCATTATAAATTAAAAATCATATAGAATTGACAAACCCCACTCATGTAGAAAACAATTCGCCGTTCAAAAAAAAAAAAAAGAAAACAATTACCTTCTCGATAACAGACCCTTTCTTCATCACTTTCTAAAATCCATGGCTGTCTCTCAACGGCACCCTCATCGCCACCACCCACAACCACAAAGTCACACACGAACCTCCTTTGTGTAACATGTGTTTGGTTGCTATTTAGGGCTCCAATGACTTGGTTAAGGCGAGTGTGGTATTAACAATCGATTGATCTTCTCAGTCGTCGTTTTTCGGCCAATGACGTGTTTCTCCGGCCAAAAAAGCAAGACCCATAGTGTTGGTTTCGGTGGTAGTGGGTTCACTGTTTTTTTCCGGTGAGGAAGGGTAGTATTGTCGACGTCATGTTTGAATACAGTATATAACGAATTACATAATTATAGAGCAAGAGGAAAACGGGAGAGAGTTCTGGTAATTTTTGGTGATGTTCAAACGGGTGGCTTGGGGGTTATATAGGGGGTGAATCGGTGGCAAACATCACTGAATCGGTGGATGGGGTTGACACGTCGGTTTAGTTCTTTTCAAAAGGCGTGTGGGTTTAGTTGTTAAACATAAAGTGAGGACGGTTCGTTCATTGTTGAATCTATTTGAATGTTTCCAAAAGCGTTGGTAATTATATATCCCTACATATACTAAATTTCATCGATATGCCTACAACTCTTCCCATGTTCGCGTCGGTATGTTACCGGAAAATCCGTGCGCCTAAATCATGAGGCCTACCATCCCCACATACACATCAACCAACATCAACCATCGCAACCGCATTCTAAAAATATAATTTGCGTTTTTTAATTCGAAAGGTTGTATTAATTGTCCGGAGCAATGGCATTAATTGTCATCAAATATTGAGAGGGAAAGTCGTATAATGTAAATTGAAGTGTTGATTCAAACGGTGGAAAAATGGTTTTGCTTTGAAAAAGGTTTTTTTTTTCTTTTATAATATAAAGCATTGACCGTTGGAGAGAGTTGGTTGACCGGTGTGTATATATTTTTCATTTCATTTAATATAAACCATTTCGGTAAATGTCTGTTACATTGAATGATTCGGTGCCTGTTAATTACATGAATGATCCGGTGCCTTCTTTTAATGAATATGTGTCTTTCAATGAAGGGATGTGATGGTATGTGAAGACACATGTCCAAAGCCGGACATGGTCCCAGAGACGAACCGGACTTCACTCGGGCGGGCATCCAAAGCATGTCCGCCCCATATCAGAAAGCTCCGAGGACGAGCCCCCGTTCAAGTGCGTCCAGACGGATGACGTCATCTCAGTTGACTATTATAAATACCCCTACAAGTACAAATCCAAGTACGATTTCTCTGAACCTTCGTCCCTATTTTCTCTCTCTACCAATACTTATCCTCACGCCGGAGGGTGGTCGCAGAGTGGCCCTCCCATCTCTGCGGCGAGCCTAACGGTTTTCTGTTTTGCAGGAAACTCTCTCAACCTCTAACAAGATCCAAATCTTCATTTACAGGCTTCGGCCTGAACTTGATTTCTTGGTTCTTCAATTGGCGCCATCCGATCTTAAAGCTCTTAGTCCTTCACTTTAGTGAACTTCTTGAGCAAAGAACTGACAAATGGCGGCCCCAGGTTCTTTGAATCTGGGATCCACGGCTGTTAGCACGCAAGTTACTGCACCAGCAAGTATTGTCTCTACGACCTCAGCTACTTTAAGCTCAGGTCCAGGAACAACTTTGCCATTTATCTTACTCCCTACTTCGCAAACATCAGAGTTCGATGCAGAATTTCTCGCCAAAAATGCAAGTCTTCTACGAAGATTAAAAGCACAACAGGCCAGAGACGAACAGATCCTCGGTTTGCGAACCAGGCTCTTTCATGAAGAAGCTCCAACGGGGACTATGGGTCCCATAATGATCACTCCTACATTTTCCACAGTCGTCACTTCGGAAACCTATACTGGATATGTACAAGGTTCCTCCGGACCTTCACCAGTAATGACTACGCGAAATGAAACACAGATGGATGTAATTAGCGATCCGGAACTTACCAAGCCGTACCATCCAGTTTCTATGACAGCTAAGTCAAAGTTTAGTGCTCGTATAACACATGCCAAACTTCCTCCAAAACTCAAAATGCCAACTACGGTGAAAAAGTATGACGGCACAACTGATCCGGATGATCATATGTTCGATTTTGACGGAGCTGCACGAGTTGAACAATGGCCGATGCCAGCATGGTGCTTTATGTTCGCACAAACTCTGACTGGAGTCGCACGAGTATGGTTTGATGCGTTGAATGAAGGTGAGATCAACGACTTTGAGGAGTTTCGAAGGTTATTCCTCCAAAATTTCAGCCAGCAAAGGCACTACTCTAAAGAAATTACCGAAGTTCACAACATCCGAAGAAAGGACGGAGAGTCTTTAGACAGTTTCATTGACCGGTTTAACCGGGAAAGCATGCAGATCAGTGGGGTAGTTGATCAACTACGGATCTCCGGATTCTGTCACGGCGTTCGGAATAATCAGCTAGTTGAAAAATTGCACGAAAATCTCCCGAAGACGATGGAGGTACTAATGGAACGGGCCAGAGCTTTCGCTCGGGGCAAGAACGCATGTAATCCTGCTCCAGAGTCAGATCACAAGATGTCTTCGTGGAAGAAAAATGGTGGGTCGGTGTTTGATAAGACCCCACCGGGGAGCAGGGGACGATCACACCCTTACAGTAGAAACGACAGACCTCCGCGCGGAAAAAGCTCCGGGCCAAGATTCTACAATTTATCGGATCTCTCCAAAACTCCCAGTGAAATCCTCAGTGCGGAAGGGATAAATTTCCCCGCCCCACCAAAACTTCGAAACCCAGGAGACAAAAATTCTAAGAAATATTGTGACTATCATCATGCTCGGGGTCACAATACAGATGACTGTTGGTCTTTGAAGCAAGAAATAGAAAAGGCCGTACGTTCCGGAAAGCTGTCGCATTTAGTCAAAGAAGTAAAGGAAGGAAAATCTTCAGGGAATTCGGGAGATAATCCGAACAATCAACCAGCAATTTGCATGATCCGTAGGGCAAACAACCAAGGCATCAAGCGGACCAATCAGCATTTGGCCGCCTGGATGCAGCAACCCATTGGTTTCCCGCCCGTCAGTCTGGAGGATATCAAGGACGGACCGGTCATAGTGTCCGCAATCATTGCAGGACACAAGGTTCGAAGAGTATACGTTGACAGCGGAAGCGCCACCGAGATTATGTACAAGCAATGCTTTCAACAGTTAGCCCCACAAACAAAGGCAAAATTGCTCCAAGTATCAATGCCTTTGGTCAGTTTCTCCGGAGAGGTGGTCCAGCCTTTAGGCCAAATCACTCTGCCAACAACGATGGGGGAAGGGAGTTTGGTTCGAACTGTCAATTTGACATATCTAGTGGTTGAAGCAAGGTCCGTTCACAATGTCATACTCGGAAGACCTGGTATGTGCGCCTTCGGAATGATCAGTTCTACCATACATGGAGCATTAAAATTCCCCACCGAAGCAGGGATAGCAACACTGTACTCCGAATCAACGATCGGTGTAGCCGAAATACGACAGAGCGATGGTAATGCCGAGCCCCCTAATACTCTTACGGAAGAATGGGCCATACACCCACACTTTCCTGAACAAAAAATTGCAGTCGGGGCTCAACTTCCCAAGCAAACCAAGAAGAAGTTGTGGAAACTACTGTCCAATTCACTCGACGTATTCGCCTGGCAAACCTCTGACATGGTGGGGGTACCCCGGTGTTTGGCCGAACATAAGTTAAAAGTGTCACACTCAATAAAACCAGTAGCTCAGAGAAAAAGAAACATGGCTCCGGCTCGTAACAAGGCCATCTCCGATGACGTACGAAAGTTGCTGAGCGCCGATATTATAAGAGAGGTACGTTACCAAACTTGGGTCTCCAATCCAGTGATGGTAACCAAGAAAGACAAAACCTGGAGGATGTGCGTTGATTTTTCCGATCTAAACAATGCGTGCCCAAAGGACTGCTATCCTTTGCCGGAGATTGATTTAAAGATAGACTCCCTCTCAAGTTTCCGTCTCAAGTGCTTCCTGGATGCGTATAAGGGTTATCATCAAATCCAAATGGCTTCGGAAGACGAAGATAAGACCGCGTTCGTAACAAACGAGGGTCTGTTTTGTTATACTAAAATGCCATTCGGTTTAAAAAACGCCGGAGCCACGTACCAGAGATTGATGGATAAAGCGTTCAAAGATCAGATCGGAAGAAACTTGGAGATCTATGTCGATGACTTGGTCATAAAAAGCCGGACCGAAGATGACATGATAGATGACATACTCGAAACCTTTACAAGGCTTCGGAGTATCAACCTCAAACTCAATCCCAAAAAATGCTCTTTTGGCTTGGAAGAGGGAAAATTCCTCGGGGTATGGGTTACACGATCCGGAATCCAGGCGCACCCGGATAAAATCAAAGCGGTAGTCTCCATGCAGCCTCCTAAAACTATCAAAGAGATCCAATCCCTAAATGGAAAACACGTCGCTCTTCACCGTTTTGTTTCAAAAGCAGCAGATCGCTCCATCCCTTTCATGAATGTATTAAAAAAGCGAACGACAAAAGGCCAAATAGAGTGGACGCCAGAAGCGGATTCGGCATTTCAGGAGTTGAAGGTATGCCTCGGATCCTTGCCCACTTTAACCGCACCAGCTACCGGAGAAACTGTCACGGTATATCTATCTGCCTCCCACTTTGCGATAAGTGCAGTGCTCGTAGTACACCGGAACCAGGCACAAATCCCGGTCTATTACGTAAGCCGTATCCTGAAAGATTATGAAACCCGGTACCCGATGATCGAAAAATTGGCGCTCGCCTTGGTACATGCTTCCAGACGCCTCCGAAGATATTTCCAAGCTTTCAATATAGAAGTACAGACTGATCTCCAGATCCAGCAAATCCTCAGGAAGCCAGAGGTCTCCGGACGTCTCACCAAGTGGGCAATAGAGCTCAGTGCTTTTGATATCACCTATCGTACTAGAGGTCCAGTAAAAGGACAGGCAGTAGCAGATTTCCTTACCGAGGTTCCCACCTGAGAGAGCACCAAGGAAAAACCCATCTTACCAAAAGTATGGAACTTGTACACGGACGGGGCCTCCAGTAAAGAAGGGTCGGGAGCAGGATTAATCTTAATAGATCCGGAGGGAATAGAGTATACTTACGCATTGCGTTTCGAATTCAAGACGTCAAACAATGAAACAGAGTATGAGGCTCTCCTTGCAGGCTTGCAAACCGCAGCCAAAGCAGGTGCAACCTCCGTGTTAGCTCATGTCGATTCGCTATTAGTAGCCAATCAAGTCAGCGGCGAGTACGAGGCACGAGAGGATAATATGGTTCGGTATCTTCAGCAGGTCAACAGTTTAATCTCCTCTTTCGATTCCTGCAAAATAGTGCACATACCGAGGAGCAAAAACAAAAAAGCCGATGCTTTGAGCAAACTGGCATCCGTAGCATTCTGCCATTTATCAAAAGAGGTTCTAGTCGAGACCCTGCAGATTCCGGCCATCCAACAGACGAAGCCAGTCATGTCAGTTTCCGTGTCCGAAAAGTCTTGGATGACTCCGATCGTAGATTACTTGAAAAATGGGACGCTTCCAGAAGACAAGGCTCAGGCGCGGAAATTAAAAGTGAAAGCGCTGCAATATCAGATGCACGATGGTCAGCTCTACAGGAAAACCTTTTTAGGTCCGCTCCTAAAATTCCTAACCCCAGAGGAAGCAAGTTACGTTATAAGGGAGATACATTGGGGAATATGCGGCATCCACGCGGGGCCAAGGATGGTTATAGCAAAAGTCATGAACGCCGGGTATTTCTGGCCAGGAATGCACCAAAGCGCAGTAAACGAGCTCCAGTCATGTGAAGATTGCCAACGCCATGCTCCCATAAGCCATCGTGCCAAAAACAATCTCGTACCCGTAACCTCGGCTTGGCCGTTCCAGAAATGGGGAATTGACATCGTAGGTCCTTTCCCTGTCTCCACCGGAGGAGTAAGATTCCTGCTGGTTGCCATCGACTATTTCACTAAGTGGGTCGAAGCTAAACCCCTCCGGACGATCACAGGGGACCAAGTGCTGAGGTTCGCATGGGAAAACATAGTGTGAAGGTTCGGAATGCCTCTTTGCATAGTGAGCGACAATGGAAAACAATTTGCGGAGAAGCCGTTTAAAACATGGTGCCAAAGAATGAACATCGAACAGAGCTTCGCTTCGGTGGCCCATCCCCAGGCCAACGGGCAAGTGGAATGAACCAACCGGAGTATTGTGGAAGGCATTAAAAAACGGTTGGGGAAGGAAGGCGTTTCATGGGCAGACGAGCTTCCGCATGTCCTATGGGCACACCGAACCATGCCTAAAACAAGCAACAAAGAAACTCCTTTCAGCTTGACATACGGCACCGAAGCTGTCATACCCGCAGAGGTAGGGATCCCCACGCCCCGCATACAATTAAGCCAGCAAGAGAATGAAAGAGAACTCCGTTTAAACCTCGATTTAATTGAAGAGAGGAGAGAACTTGCGGCAATCCGGGAAGCCAAGTATAAAAAAGAGTTGGAAAAACACTACAACTCCAAAGTTAAAGAAACCCGGTTCAAAATCGGAGAATATGTTATGCGGAACAATGAAGCGAGCTTAACTGAAGGAACGGGGAAATTAGCCCCCAAGTGGGAAGGACCCTATCAGATCAAAACAGCAGGAAAAGACGGCGCGTATACTTTAAGCAAGATGGATGGAACCTCCGTTCCACGTACTTGGAACGGAGTGCACCTAAAAAAGTGTTATCTTTAGAAGGTTTTTGAAACAAATAATTGTAAAACGGAAGCTATGAGCTCCGTCATATTTTAATTTTCCTGTAAAGCGGATGTTTTTTCCCGCACCAGTTAAATTACAAGAACCGCAGAGGGTAGTACCTGCGGATTGATTAAAAATGTTTTTTACTTTGCATCTATCGGAGAAATTTAAACTCCGAACCTGGTAAATAAAATGTTAGATTTCTCTAATAAAAGTTGCAACTTACGAATACTCATCGGCCGAATCCAGGGATCCAACCCTAAAAGGAAAAGACGAACTGGCACCGTTCGTATTTCCTTCAAGTTATCCTTAATAAGACAAAATCGGATCCGCATTTAACAAAAGAACGTTCTAGAAAATTCAAAATGTACACCATTAACATGGACGCATGTGTAAAGTAGTTACATCAAATATAAACCGGACATAAACAACCGGAATAAGTTTTAATACCATTCACAAAAGGATAACAAACAAACAAAAGTAAAAACATCATTACAAGTCCAAAAAAGCAGGACATCTGTCAAAGTACCGAACGAGCTTTACATTCATCTGGACTAACTAAAAAACACCTAAGGTGCATACCCCAAGAAGCCGGGCATGTCCACCTCATTCATCCGTAGAATCATCGCTAGCAAAACGAAGGGCCTTCTTAATTTCAGGAAGGGGTGCGTCGCTAAGCTTCGGAAGATCTTCTATTACTAGGAACATGAGAGTATCAAAACAAGTGACCGCCACCTTCAGCTCCTCCGTAGCATTGCGGTTCAACAGTGGAATCTCCTTGAAAGGAGTCTTTTTCTGCAAAGCATGAACGTAGCCGGAATGCAAGCCCGAATTAATGCCTACCGCGCTCATTGCATTGTTGACTCCAGCCACGGCAGCAGTCATCTCCTTGCCCTTGTGAATATTCTTCGCTAGAAGCTGGGCACCTTCCGTAAGCATCCAAACTTTTGTCTCGCGGAGATCAGTCACTTCCGTTTTCAGAGAAGCATTCTCGCCCTCCATCTCCTCCAGGCGACCCTTCAAATCAGCTTCCCCTGTTTTAAGCGCATCACGCTCTGGGAAAAAAGTTAGAGAAAATAGAAGAAATAAGAATTTAGTAAAACGGAAATACGAACGTACCAGCCATCATACTCTCATACGCAAGACGGGCACCGTTGAGAGATTCCTCCATTTTCGCCAAAACCGCCTTGTGCTCTTCGTCCTTCTGTTTCATAGACTCAGAAAATACTTTGAATTCCGAAGAGATTTTATCCCTGTCCTCAGCAGCGGCCGCAGCAGCCGCCTGCGATGATTGATTCAGAGCCATCAAAGAGGTGACCTTTTCTTGCTGAGTCCGAAGGTCTTGAGTCAGCTGGGCTACCTTCTTTTCCACCTCCGGGCTCTTGAGAATTTTACGTTTCAAGGAACGAACTTCCTTCTCCAAATTCTCCCGCACAG
The DNA here is from genome assembly GCF_002127325.2 of Helianthus annuus. NCBI lineage: Eukaryota > Viridiplantae > Streptophyta > Magnoliopsida > Asterales > Asteraceae > Helianthus > Helianthus annuus. The sequence continues at coordinate 161,428,145 of NC_035446.2, read as the reverse complement.
ATTCCGCTTCAACCCACCTACGATAAAGTTCCGTCACGAATATGTTAGATTGAGCCTGGTTAGTCAAAACCGCGGCCCCTAGATCCGGGTTTTTCATCTTCCGACTTCGAACATGGTCCATCGGAGTATTTATATTGAAGAGCATCATCTTAGCGGTCAAAACATCCAGGACCGTATCTTTGTTCCGAATGTCCCAGTCGGGAATAAACTTCTCCTCAGCGGTGGATGGGTCAATCTCCATATCCTCCGAGAACAGATCTGCATATCGAAAAAAGGACATCAACTCAGGTCCGAACCAAGATGAGGGAAGCGAAGACACTTGATCTTCCTCATCATCCATAAAATAGTCCGGACCCAAAGATGAGCCCAAGTGCGTACCTGAAAAAGTGACCACCTTCGGCTCACTATGGGCCTTGCCCTTATCCACGCCCACCGGATTCTCCATCTCCATACTCTCCACCTCGCTATCAGGGACAAAACCACCTGAATAAGCTGGAGTCGGTTTACTGCGGGCTAAGGCTGCTTCTTCCCTTGAACTCTTACCCCTAGAAAGATGTTCGTCAAGCTCCTCCATCACAGTGCCTTCGGAATAAGAACTCCCTTTCGTCTTCTTCAATTTTGGCATGGGGAGAGAATCGAAAGAACGTATCTGAGCCGATTCACCCTTCCTCTTGCGGGATCGGATTACCAGATCAGTGTCCGCTCCAACGCTTTTACTCTTCAAAGATGAAGGCTGATGCAGGAGGGCCTCGTCCAGACTGCGGATCTCCGGATCATCATCCACATCGTCAAGAATAGACTTTCGCCCAGCATGAGATCCGGACGAACCCCCCGCCTCCTTAGAAGATGCCGGCATATGGGAAACCGCTTCAGCAGTGGCTTGTTCAGAAGAGTCCTTCGGAACGGAAGAAGTCGTTTCAGCAGCAGACGATACGGGTATGTTCGTATCCGCCTGACCACGGACGGGATGAGCAGAGGGTGCTACCTGTTTCATGAACGGAACGTCCTCCTGCTGCTCAAAATCAAAGTCAAAGGAGTCCATGCTCGGAACCTTTAAGGCATCAAGAAGCGACATCGCAGCACCTACATTTCCAAAATAAATAAAGAGTTAGCAAAACAATCAAGTAAAAGAGCCGAAGGGGGTATAAAGAACCGGAACTTACGATCACTCTTCCGGCGTATAATCGGCCAATCCTTATCCCCCCGGGCCCATGAAAAACTGACTCGACCTAACCAAAGGAAATGCTCGGGAAGAGGACGAATAGGGGACTGATGCTCAACCAAAGCACGGCCTAAGCTTTCGTTAAAAACAAAGTTTTCGTCAAGATCAAATGACATAGACTGGTCCTTAAAACGCCACCTCATGTCCTCCGGAAGGCAACGGTCGTCTAACCAAAAGAAGTTATCTTTCCAGTTTTTTAAACTAGACCGTTCGTTGGAAGACGGAGAAGGGACATTCTTCCGGTGTGCAAAAGTGTACCAGTCTCCGGCCGAGATAAATCATAAAAGTACCGGAAAACGTTCAAATCCGGTTTCTGATCGAGGGCTCGACAAGAAATCTCAAAATGGTTAACACGGCTAAGGCCGAATGGGTTAACCTGACAAACGTGAACTCTAAAAAACTGTAAAACCCTAATCAGAAAACGGGAAAAAGGAACCCTATAATTGGCGAAGTTGCAGACGCGAGTGTAAACGGGGAATTTCCCTTGACGAAAGGGATATATGGCTTCCGTATTAGAAGAGAGGACCGGATGTAGATCTAGGGGAATCCTATATTCTCTAATAAACTTATCCAACTGACGTTGGGTAAGCACGCTCACACTCTCCGAAAGGTTTTCCTTACCCGGAGCCATAACTATAAAAAGTAAAAAGGAACAAAGACGCACCTTTTTTCTTTGGAGAAGAAGAAGATACTAGAGAGGATAACAGCAGAGGAGAATGAAAAAGAGAGAAAAAACGGTAAAAATGAAATGGTGAAAAATTGAATTTATAGAAAATGTAAGTCGGTTGGGGCCAGTCACATCAACCGTCGCTTCCCACGATTCCCAACAAGGGTTCTGTTACCGTCACGTGTAGGTGACCGACGGTCCAGATAGTGAAGGTCACCCACACCATACAAAACACGCCACGTAATCAATTCAAAACTACTCCTGCAGTGACACGCCATCTGAACAAGGTAAAAAAGCTTGGAATAATAGTTTGTCAAGTCTTCACAAAAGACTTCCCAAACTAGGGGACTTGAAGACACATGTCCGAAGCCGGACATGGTCCCAGAGACGAACCGGACTTCACTCGGGCGGGCATCCAAAGCATGTCCGCCCCATATCAGAAAGCTCCGAGGACGAGCCCCCGTTCAAGTGCGTCCAGACGGATGACGTCATCTCAGTTGACTATTATTGTTGGTGCACTTGTGTCTGTACTTTGTCTGTATTCGGTCTGATATAAACGATGTCCTGATTTGTGTTGTAAGTTGACCAAGTCAACCATCCTCCGGTTTGACTTGGACAACAGTTGAAAGATGTTCTGATCGAAGGATAGCCTCGAAGGATACACCTGATCCTTCGAGGTGATCGAAAGATATGGTTCGACCATGGTTCGACCATTAGACCTCGAAGGATGATCCTTCGAGGTCCATGCTGATCTTTCGTGTAACATGTGGTCGACAGATGATCCTTCGGACCATCTGTCGAATCCTTCGAGCAGACCTGCTGAGCTGGGTATATATACCCATGCATGTGTTGAGAGTTCTAGAGTTCTGCCATTTTCACACACCCGAGAGATAGAAGCTTAGAGAGCATTCTGCCCAGAACTCACTCACACACTTAGAGAGTTTATAGAACACTTCTGTAAACATTGAGCTTGTAACCGAACCCTCATTGCATTAATACAAGTTGTGTTAATCGGTGAATCTTTGTGTGTTTGTTTCTCTTCTTGCTACTAACTCGGTTTGCTTGCTAGCTTGGATTCCGCACTCGCTAGTAGGTTTGTATAACAAGGTTTAGGTTCGTAATCCTCCGCGAAAAGGGACCTACAAGTGGTATCAGAGCCTCGCTCTTTACCTTGTTTAAAACCGGGTTTGTTCAAGTGTTTGGTGTGTTTGAACACTTGTTTTAGCACCCGTTTTTGGTGGTTTTTCTTGCTTGTTTAAACTGAAAAACGGTTTCTAAACCTTCGGGAGTGTTCAAGTTTGGGTTGGGTAACATAAAAATTGGTTTTTAGAAAACTTTGTGTTTTCCGGTGGTATTCCGGTGTGTTTCCGGTGACTGAACTTGAGGATAAGGTTATCCTTTTTGGGCAATCTTTCAAAAGTTGGTGGGAAAGTTGATCTGACATCCCCTTTTGCCGAAAGTTTGACCTTACCAACCTGTCACCTTTTCACCAACCTTTCACATCAAAGTCAGTTGTGTCAGAGCCTCTCGAAAGATATCTTTCGACATCGAAAGATCATCCTTCGATATCTTTCGATCAAGGAGGGCTCGAAAGATTTATATCCTTCGACCCATCCTTCGAAGTCTGAAACATATCCTTCGACAGAGGAATCTTTTCGAAAGACTAGTGTCCGAAAGATTAGGATCCTTCGTATTGGTGAATCTTTCGAGATCTGTTGTTCGAAAGATAAGGATTTGGCTCGAAAGATAAGGATCTTTCAAAGGGAATCTTTCGAGTTCTTGAATCTTTCGAAATCATTGTTCGAGAGTCAACAGTAATCTTTCGAGTACTGTTGATCGTTCGAACAAGGTTATATCTTTCGATTGAGGTTTGTTTATTGTTAACAACTTTCTGTGATTGCAGATCTTTCGACCAGGAACCTTCGGTTGTGTGATCTCTCGGATTATTCACTTAGAATTTATTTTTCTTGTCAAAGATGAATCCGAGTTGGTGGAATCCTGCTCCAGATAGTGGTAAATATACAAGTTCAGGAGTTACTCCTTCATGGTGGGGTACACCGGCTCCTGATAGTGGAAAATACACGTGTACAAGTCTATCACCATCATGGGCCGAATCTCCAGTATCTACATCTTCACAAGTAAATGCTTTACCATCAAATCAATGGGCATTAGTAACGGGTCAAACTCCGAGTGTACAAAGTATCTTATTAAGCGAAAGCGAAACAGGAAGTTTGAATCGACCCCCAAAACTGATGAGTTTGAATGAATATCCAGGATGGGCTGAGAGGTTTAAAACATATGTTCTTGGTCAAAATACGGAACTGTGGATACGTTTCACCACAGATTTCGATCAAGCCATAGAGGTTGCTGCTTCAGAGACTGCGTCATTTGCTGATCTTCCCGAAGATAAAAAGAAAACGTATGATCTGGAAAAGAAAGCATACGCCATTCTCACCCAGGCTTTGAGCAAGGATATTTATCACCAGTTTGTCAGCTTCAAGACAACTAAGAAGTTGTGGGACGGGTTGAAAACAAGAGGAGTAGGGAATGAAGCAACACGTCAGCTGCGTCATGATCTACTCAAGAAAGAATTTGACAGCTTCGCTTGCCTGGATAAGGAGTCTCTGGGAGACATGACAAGTCGGTTCTATCACCTGCTTACTGAATTGAACAATTTTGGAGTTACAACAACTCAAGCAGAGGTGGTAAAGAAGTTTGCTGATGCCTTACCTCCTCAATGGAGTAGTTTCTTGGAAATTCTTAAGTATAACGGAGCGTTGAGAACTACAACTTTTAACGACTTCGTGCAGCTTTTGGAAAACAAGGATCAGGAGGAAACCTTGAAGGCGAAGAGAGTTCCATTGCCACAGAATCCAGAAGTGTATTATGGAACTTCCAGCTCTTCGTCTGCAAGAACTGGTTCACATGCTCCAATTCAAACGGCGTTTGTCACAAGTACAGATTGTTTTGGCAATCCAATACAAGTTCCTGTTAAGCCGCCTCCCACCACAGACATATTTGGAAATCCAATCCAACCACCTCCTCCTCCGCCTCCTGCTCAACAACAACGTGCATGTTATGGAGGAACATCATCTGCTGGTCAACAATCAAAGCCAAATACAGTACAGCTCGACACTTCAAGCTTCTCAAAAGTCAGTGTAGAAGTAGCCAAGGAACACATGGAGCTACTTAACACTATAGTGAGCGCGTACTGTGGATTGATAGAAGGTCAGATTGGCAACATTAATCTGACACAGGAAGACTATCGGCAGATAGATAAAGAAGAGATGGACTTGATGGATATCAAGTGGGCCTTTGCTAGTGCTGTGAGAAGAGCAAAGGATTGGATGGAAAGTACTGGCAGAACCAGCTTGGAAAGTAAGAGAGACACCAAGTATGGGTTCGATAAACAAGCAGTAAGGTGCTTCAACTGTGGTGAACGGGGTCACTTCAAGAGGGAATGCGCAAAGCCAGCACAGCATGGAAACCAGAACCCCTTCAGAAACCAGGGCAACCAGCAGAACCAGAACAGGAATAATGAACGTACATTAGTGCCTGTCAACAATCAAGACAACCGGGCACTTGTAGTTCAGATGGATGAAGGTTGCGACTGGACAATCCAGTTTGGTGGTGATGCTCCTAATGGTACAGCTTGCTTTGCTCAAGTTGTGAAGGATGTAGTTAACACCAGTGGTGGAGAATCTTCCGCCAGTGGTGGTGAATCGTCTGAAGATGAAGACTCTTCTGGGTACAGCAGAAGTGTTGATGAAGATTCATCTGGGTCAGGCGATGAGAATATGGGTGAGACATCTGGTGTCTCAGTTGATGCTGATATTGATGAACTTTTGGAAGAAGCTGCAGCAGAAACTCAAAGAAGATCTGTTCTGATGGATCAAGCTGCTTGTACTTCGTCTTCTCTCCATTCAGCCTTTATGGCTAATGTCGACAGTTCTTCAAGTCAGGTATGTGTCGATGAACCCATTGCTGTAAACTGTGATAATTGTGATAGCTTACAGGCTAAATGTGCTGAGTTTGAGGCAAGCATGTCTGAGTTGCAAGCCAAACATGATGCTTTACAAGCTAGTTTGTTTGACTTGCAAGACAAACATGATTCCTTGAATGCTGAGTGGTGTGCATTGCAAAGCAAACACGACGCTTTGCAAGAAAAATATGATGTGACATTCATCCACAATCAGAAGTTGACTGTGGATCTTTCAAAATGCACAGAAGCTAATATGTTTTATGAAAACCATGAAAAGGAATTTAAGTCAATGATTGAGACATTAAAGAAAGACAAAACTGAATTGACTAAAATGGTTTCCAGAAAACAAACGGACATTAATTTGTACATCTCACGTCTTGAGGCAATGCAAAAAGAAATGGTCTGTGTAAAAACGGAAAGTGAGGCAATCCAACTCAAGCTAGACAGCTATTTGAGCTCTAGCTACGTGTTGGATCACATCATTGACGTTCAGAAAGAAAAGAAGGATGTCACATGCATAGGATACAAAAAATGTCCACCACCAGTCAGACACAATTATGATGCCATGCCTGATGAGGAGGATAGAGTGTTCTTCGAACCATCTGTTCCTCTTGATGTGAAGGAGTTTGCAGCAGGACTCGGATACCAGAAAGAAGTATCCTCAGATTCGGATGTGTCAGCAGATACTTCTGTAACTGCCGAACAGAAACAGGATCCTCCAGTTGAGGTTGAGGATGCTGATTCTTCAGATGATGAATCTGATGATGCTGCTCCAGCAAAGTCTGATGCGGTAGTAAAAAATGAGGACATACCTCTTGAGAATCACATTCTATGTGATCCCCCTACCACACCCGCTAAGACTGTTGCAACTGAGTCCTCGTCTGAGAAGGAGTCGGAGAGTGTGACCTTGCTGTACACTTTGGTTGGTGATGATAAAATTTACTCAGACAAAGATTTTCCGATTAAGAACGTTAATCAATCCTTAATCGATAAAGTCTTTGAAAATTCGACAAGTAAGTTTCTGGGGAAGAAAGGACCACATGTTACAGTTACACAGTGTCCTCCAATCCCAAAGGCTGAAGTTCGAAAACAATTTGGCAACAAGAAATTACCAGCAATGCCAAAACAGCAAAATCACACCAAGCCCAAAGGAAAGGCACCGGCTCAAGTCCAGAAGAAGCCGAATCAAAAGAAGAAGAAAAATGTTAACTTTGTGAAATCGATGGGAACGGACAAAATTGAAACGTTTGAAAATAAATCTAACTTAGATTTTGTCAAGAAAGCTACTGTTTTGAAAAGGAATGAACAAAACAGCTCAAAGCCTAGTACCTCGAGTTCACAAGGTTCAACATCATCGGCTAAGAGAACACATGATTCTTCGAGGTATGTTGAACGAAGATCATGTTTTGAGTGTGGAACTATTGGGCATATAATTCGGAATTGCCCTTATCTTCATAAGCAAAAAGGGAAGGTTGATGATCCCCGTGACAAGACTGACCGTAAGCCATCTGTTTCCACAAAACAAGATCCCCGACTTGTAAAAGAAAGGGAGATGAAGCAGAAACGCCAACAGGTCAAAAGGATCGAAAAAGCAATTAAAACCGATGTGGTTCAAAAACAATCTGTTTCTGTAAAATCAACAAATTCAAAAACTTCAAACTGTAATGAAGTTAAAATTTTAAAGAATGACACTGATAAAACAAAACAGACATGGAAACCTAAATCGGTTACTGAATCAGGGGGACCATCACAATTTACAAACCATCAAAGACAAGAAGTTATTGTCATTGATGAAAATGGAAGACCCAAGACCACAATGGCTTGGGTCCCCCTCTCCAACTAATCTCTGAGTGAGTGTGCAGGAAGTTCCAGGAGGAACTATTGATAGTCTTAGGATTGTTGATAGTGGAATGTCCTTGCACAAGTCAGGCGACAGAAGAAATTGTTGCCTTTGATGGAGAGAGAGGAATGAAAAGAAAATGTGGCTGAATGAAGTTGCAAAATTCGACCATATGAAGAACGTGCCGAAAACTTGGTCATTCTGGTTTTGATCGGGTCCTCAGGAACGAATAAAATGAAATGTGTGCCGATGCCTTTGCATGGATTGAACATCCGCACACCATTTCTGAAAGAGAAAGTCAAGACCTTCGCTGGTGAAATGTGGAAGACCAGCCGGACCCGGAGGTTTATGAGCTTGTTGCTGTCAAGAGATTTCTCAGTAGCTGCACATTCGACCTTGAAGTTCACACCGGGTGAATATTAAGTTGGGGGAGTGCTTAGATTCCTTGCAATGCATGGAACAGTTGCAGGATACGCCTTTAAATCCTTAATCTCTCCTATACTTGTCGATATTTTAGCTGCTTTGTGAATTGTTATTATCTCGTACAGCACTCTTTGACCTGACACGTTGATCTCGGATATCACCTCACACGTGATTGTTTCAATGTGAAACTCATCAATGTTGTCATGGTTCGCACCGCTTACCGACATGCCAACTCATTTTTCCAAAATTTGTTAAATCTTTTCTGATAAAACTTAATTTTGGTAAACGGCATTAAGGTCAAGCACAAGAGTAAACCAACATCGGAAAATCATTTTTGAAAATATCTTTGTGTGTTTTAAATTTATCTTAGTTTATTGATTTTAGGGGGAGTATATCCAAAAATCTGAAAATCCAAAAACATCGAAAAATTCAAAAACACAAAAACAATAGAAAAACAAAAATGAGTTTCCTGGCGAGCAAAAGAGAAAGTGATAGTACATCAGTGGTCTATCCAAACCTCTTTAAACCTTAAATGAAAAACGATAAGCAGCTCTATATAAGATGTATCGGTAGGCTCACAATCATTTTAAAGTGTGCAGGGTGATATAAATCTTAATCGACTGAAGACCAGGTGGGAACCATTCATTGGCATATGGTCTTAGTACCGAAATTTCGTTTGATAGATTGCCGAGGTTCTGAGATATTCGGTCTTTATGCTGCTTATCATCTGGGTATCATGGTTGTATCTTTTACCGAAAAATAACGGGGACGCAAGTCTAGATCTTCCATGATACTATACATACGTGTACATATTGCATATTGCATTCGACCTCAATAAGTGATAAACAATCACATGTCCAAATCAAATAAGTGATAAAATATCACATTTATCCGGGTGTCAAGTTCGTCTCTCTGCTGTACGAAAGTACTGACCTGTTCACGGACTTGCACCTGTGCCCTCATGCATACGAAAATCAAGTTCCTCATCAATAAGTGATTATATCACATAGGACTTGTTTTCAAATCAAAATAAGTGAGTATCTCACAATTTATACGGTCAAACAGATGATAATCGGTATACTCACCGGTAAGATGAACACTCGTGCATACCTTGATACGGGAATGTGTCGTGATATGGATGAACACCGGTCGGTAAGTATAAATCATACCTTAACGTATCCCCTCGCCATGATTACATCTGATAAGTTGAGCTTAAGTGGACAACAATACCGATAATTGTTATAGGATGCTTATCTTAATGTTAACTAACTGAACAACAAGAGTGTTTTGGCATGACCGTACACTGATATGATTCTCTTACCCTCGAAACTCGCAAAAAGAATGTTTGTATATATTTATTTATTTACTGTTTAACTTTTATTATTTCTTTTAAACAGTTTCGTCGTTTGGTGCATATCAGCACGACATTAGCGGTGATGTCGTTTGATAACACTCAAAGGATTTTAAATTGTTGTCTTTTAATTTCAAAAATACCAAAAAGATTTTAGGCTTGTTTTAATATAAACTTTATAAAAGCCAAAAAGATTTTATTTCTGCTTTATTTTCGATCGTACGATGTTGGAGCTCAAGTCTTCGTTACCTGAAACCTGACTGAAAACCGAACTGACTAAATCTTCATAAACGGTCGAAATTTGCATGTTTTGAAAGCTAAAAACTAAAATTGACAAATTTTATTAAACTTTCAAACTGTCGGACGGTGTTTGATTATGACATGGTCATTCGTGTGTCATTTGTTTATACTATATTCCAAGCAATTGTTCTCATTACGCGTTTAGATTTCTTGCATGTGCAGATTCTAAAGGCTAGGAGAACATGGTCGTTGACGAGCTTTGGAATGAAGACACGAAGGCACTCAATGAATGAAGATGATCGAGTTGCCGCTGGCCATCATCATCACCTCGAAGGATCTTACTTCATAAAGTTAAAGTATTTCACGAGCATAACTCAAGGGGGAGCTTATGTTAAGGGGGAGTTTGTCAACACACTTCCTACATGATACGGGTAGTTTGTTGATACACTCTCTACTTTCAAGACGTGAAGACTTTGAAGATCCTCCGGCATTGAAGACATGATAGGACATCAGAGTCTTGAAGACCTGAAGACCAAAGACTGTCGAAGTTCCAGACAAGTCTACACTTTTAGAAGAACAAGACAAAGCTTAGAGATCAAAGACAAAGCTACAGCCAAGGGGGAGTTTGTTGGTGCACTTGTGTCTGTACTTTGTCTGTATTCGGTCTGATATAAACGATGTCCTGATTTGTGTTGTAAGTTGACCAAGTCAACCATCCTCCGGTTTGACTTGGACAACAGTTGAAAGATGTTCTGATCGAAGGATAGCCTCGAAGGATACACCTGATCCTTCGAGGTGATCGAAAGATATGGTTCGACCATTAGACCTCGAAGGATGATCCTTCGAGGTCCATGCTGATCTTTCGTGTAACATGTGGTCGACAGATGATCCTTCGGACCATCTGTCGAATCCTTCGAGCAGACCTGCTGAGCTGGGTATATATACCCATGCATGTGTTGAGAGTTCTAGAGTTCTGCCATTTTCACACACCCGAGAGATAGAAGCTTAGAGAGCATTCTGCCCAGAACTCACTCACACACTTAGAGAGTTTATAGAACACTTCTGTAAACATTGAGCTTGTAACCGAACCCTCATTGCATTAATACAAGTTGTGTTAATCGGTGAATCTTTGTGTGTTTGTTTCTCTTCTTGCTACTAACTCGGTTTGCTTGCTAGCTTGGATTCCGCACTCGCTAGTAGGTTTGTATAACAAGGTTTAGGTTCGTAATCCTCCGCGAAAAGGGACCTACAATTATAAATACCCCTACAAGTACAAATCCAAGTACGATTTCTCTGAACCTTCGTCCCTATTTTCTCTCTCTATTTTCTCTCTCTACCAATACTTATCCTCACGCCGGAGGGTGGTCGCAGAGTGGCCCTCCCATCTCTGCGGCGAGCCTAACGGTTTTCTGTTTTGCAGGAAACTCTCTCAACCTCTAACAAGATCCAAATCTTCATTTACAGGCTTCGGCCTGAACTTGATTTCTTGGTTCTTCGGTATGTTTAAGGCAATCTAAGTGACGTTAAAAGGCACCTTTTGTATATTTGTACAATAGATAATAATTAAGCAAAGGGTATGTGTTGGTGGTTTTTTAAAAGTCACAACTTTTAATTCTAAAGAGGCAACCCCAAGTTGCTTTTTGTTTAGTTATATAATATAAAATTGTTTGATACATTGACTAGTGAAAAAAAAAAAAAAACAAAGAAAGAAAGAAAAGGATCTCTCCCGTGTCCCAGTGTAAAACCTTTAAACGTTATACTATATATAGTATAAAAGTGTGATAATAAGATGTTGAAAATAATTATACTTGAGGTAAATAAAAAATGTACAAGAGTCTACGAATGACTGGCAGGTCTCCGAGTATTGATTTTAAACGATGAGACATGTTAGGTCATTGTCGAACTTACACTTAAAACAATTTTTATGAATTTGATATTTTGTAAATAAGTTTTCTTTCACTCCTTCCATTTATAAGCTACATACTAGGATCATATCAGTTTAAATTGTATCTTTTTTTTTAACAACAAACGAAATACCATTCCAAAAAAAAACCCCTAAAAGAGGTCACAGATACACTCTTATACAATTACATCATCAAATTTGCATCATGTGTTCCTGTTAATACATTGAAACTTAAACGGTTAAACCTATCTTAATCCATAGAAACGAAGTTTCTTTGATAACATCTACGATCTTGAAAAACGACGCAATCTTGCCTTTGAAAACCCTTTCATTCCGACCTAATCGTATTCTTTAATAAGTCATATAAAAAACCGCAATCTTGTATTTAATATCATATTATTTGATTTTTTCGATTACAATTACTTTTTTTTTTGTTTGGGGAGGGGGGGGGGGGGGGTTGGTTATTAATAATACCACATTAAACTCATTTTAGAAATCTACTAATTATTATTATTATTATAATAAAGTTAAGGGTATTGTTAATGTTATATGTTGTTCTAAACAAAATTTATATCACATAACATATTAATATATTTAGTTTTATTGTAAGTAAACATGTATAAGAAATTGTAATACGTCATTATAGCCACCATCCACTGGGTGTTGTCGTTGCCATCGGTCGATGCAACCCCCTCCTCGCGCCTTTAGCACCATCACCATAATCACCCATGTGCCTCCTTTTTTTTACCTCCGTCCATTAGCTGATCTTGAACTTAAAACCAGGGGGCGGACTCTCAAAATCTAATATTTTACACCACAAAACAAAATCAAAATTTTTCGGTAAAATTAACGCTACAAATCGAAAAAATTGGGGGGGGGGGGGAGGGGGGACACGCCTGGCCCTAAGGAAGCTCCGCCGCATCTGCACGTGCACAACAGTTTGCATGTTTCCTCTATCCAAGAGGTGGAAGCTTCAAATCTCGCAAGGTGCTTGTATGTGAGTATTTAGAAGTAGATAATTAGACTGTCGTTCAAAAAAAAAGTTGGCAGGTTGGTGAGGGTGGCGGTGACAACGAAGCATTGGCGGACACAGGAATTATTTTCTGGGGGTGCAAACAAAGGGTTCAATCAAATTTTCAAGAGGTGCAGTCGGGATTTTTACCTCGAAAATACACTAATTTTTTTTCAACGGGGGACCCCGCCCAGCCAAGCCAAAGCTTGGATCCGCACCTGCAATGATGGCCATTGTGGTGGCCGACGACAGATGTAGAGAGTGATGACATTGGCAATGGAGGTGGAGATGTGGGCAATGGTGGTAGTGCGGGTGGGGGCGAAGACAGGGTATCAAATGCAATAACAAAAAGAGTAGTCAAAGATACCAATTCTCTAGTTGAATTCATTTACAATTTAGATGAAACTATGGTTGCCGTTCGAAAAAAAAAAAAAAAAAAAAAAGATGAAACTAATAGTTTACACCCGCGCTCTGCGGTGGGGCGACCTAATTTATGAAACTATTTCACCACCTAATTAATATTAACTTGTGAGTAATCAAAAGCGCGTAATGCACTTACAATTCTGATAATAACAATGGAAACCTAATCTAATCATACATGCTAATTATAATAAAGATAACTGTACTAAATCTTGTCTATATAATTTTCTTAAGTAATATATTCATTTGACTAAAACAATTTGATTGACTTAATTAAAGCATTATGGTCATAATTAGTTACAAATATTAAGTATTAGTTTTGTCGCTGGACGACACAATAGTTTGATTATTCACGAAATAGCAATATAGAGGTGGCCGGTCAACAAATTCGAAAAAAAAAAAAAAAAAACCAACATCAAGTATCAACTGGGCTGTTACTTGACAAAATTAAAACTTATTTTTTAACATTTCTTCTTCCTTTTCTTAGTGGCAAAAGAACGAGGGTGAGAGACCAAAAGGAAGAAATTTGTATTTTATGACTGGGGATAGTTGTTGGGCTAGTAGTTGCTATATAAAAATTTAAAATAACTTTGTTTTTCAATAATAACTAGGCCACTAGGGGTGAGCAAAAGGAAAAACCTGACCCGACCCGACCATTACCCGACCCGACCCGAGAACCGATCAAGCATAAAATACAGAACAGATTCACTACCCTAAATATAGGGTTGGTTCCGGTCCATAGGTCCAAGTCGGGTTTCACCATGAAAAGAACCGAGAACCGACCCGACCCGACCCTATTTTATATGAAAACGTGGAACCGATCTAAATACCTAGGTACTTGGGTTCAGGTCAGGTTAGGTATATTTTCGGTTCGATTCTCGGTTATTTTCGTTCCGAACCTAAACTTGCTCACCCCTAATAATAACTTTTATTAAAACAACTAGCAAGATATTAGAACTAACCAACAACATAGGTCAATAGATAAAATTACATTGATCATTCTATAACAAACACTTAAAAAGTGATATTTTTAATCCAAAGATAACTAAATGATTTTATGGCTATTGAAGAAGATTTGATCATTCTTTATGTTCCAGATACATTAATAATGTAAAAATAACCCTAGGAAAACTTTATTCTTTCGGCGACCCGTATTATCCATTATGGAGCCATGGGTCAAAACTAAATTAATGGATATTTTTTTTCTAATAAATGTTCGACTTACATTTTCTGTCCACAATTTATTTTTTCTTCGAATAAAATGAAACTTTTGTATTTGTAACTAGAAAATCATTTTCTAACACAATCGTTTTATGTATAGACTTATCACCGCTTTCTAACTAAGTATTCAATAAAATCTCTTACAATTGTTGTAACTTGATTTATCATGTTTAAAAGGCCTTAGGGAGAAAATTTGAGCTTCTTCATTTGAATTGATATACTCTTAGATCTATTTTTAAGAGTGTTGCGAGTGTGACAAAAAAATACAAGTCTTCTATTGTATGTATATAAACTAGTTGATGTGCTGCCCGCGTTGCGGGACGATGGTTGAGTAATTCTCAATCAATTAAAAAAAGCCTACTATAATTTTGCTAGAAAAAAGAAAACAAAAATGATGATAAGATCGGAATTTTTGGCTAAGGGCAAAACTATAATTTTTCAGGACTAATGAGCCAGTGTTAGGCAGCTCTTTGAGACGAAAAAAATATTAAATCGAGTAAACCAATTAAAACAAAATACCTTTATAGTTTTGATTAAAAAAAACTAAAACAATGGGAAAAACGTAATTTTTAACTGAGGGCGAAAACATAATTTTATTCAAGGGACAAATCGTAAATTAAATGGACCAATGGGGGAGTGCCAGAAAGCTGCCGGCATGACAGTAATTTTAAACTGGAGGCAAAATTGTACTTCACCAGGAAAACAAAAAAAAACGATGGGCGTAATGTAAATTTAAGTTGAAGGCAAATTCGTAACTTGGCTTTGAGAAAAAAATAACTAATGGCAAAAGTATAAATTTATACGGGGCAAAATCGAAATTTTGAACCGAGGGAAAATTGGAACTTTTAGCTGGGAGCAAAAGCGGATTTATTTTTAAGTGGGGGCAAAAACATAAAGTCAAAATCGTAATTTTTAATCGGGGGCAAAATTGAAATATTTAGTTGGGAGTAAAAGCGTAAATTTATTTTTAAGGGGGGCGATAACATATTTATGAACTGATGGCAAAAGCGTAATTTTAAATCGGGATAAAATCGTAAATTTGTTGGGCCAATAGGGGAGTGTCAGACAACTGCCTGTCACTATTACACCTGCCACCCATTTAGCCCAATTGAGGGGGTGAAACTATTACCGGCTGATGTAATCACACTTGTCTTTGTATGTATTGAAAATGAAAATGCCCATATCGTCTTCATTTTTTATAAAATAATATAACATACGAGACAACATAAAAGTTAAATATTTACTTCAGTAAACATTAAATCTTATATTAGTTAGAACCTCGATTTCTAAGCCAAAATTATACCGACAAATTGGAGTGAGAAAAAATAAAATAAATTTTGATCAAAACCTAGTGGTGTGTGTAGAATGAATTGACAAAGATTAACAAAGATTATACTTTACACTAAAAAATACAGATTAATTATAAAACCATGTATAAAATACACTTTTAAAATGGAAAGTTTAAAAATAACCTTAAGAAACCAAAAGAATATTAGTTGGGTCCATGTTCACTGCTTATGACACCGTCAAGATGTCACCCCCACACGTATGATCGACATCACCATTTTACAAAGTCATTCATTTACAATAATTAATTACATATTATTATAATTATATAGTCATCTGTCCACACACATAACTCTTCTTATTACATACAGACGCATATACAAACAATAGTTACAAAAAAATATATGGAGGATCAGACAATCTAACCACCACCTCTTTCAATCTTTTATATGATACGTATGGAGAGAGATCGGAAGCGGAGCAGGGCGGCGGACGGCGGCGGCAGCGGCGGAGGAGAGCGGAAGAAAGAGCGAGAAACGAAAGGAAAAGATGTAGAAACCGATCCGGTGGTGGTGGTTCCGCCACCGACGGAAGATGAGGTGGATGAATTCTTTGCTATTTTGCGCCGGATGCGAGAGGCGGTGAAGTATTACGAGAAAGAAAAAGGTGTACGGAAGTTGTCGGATCCGTCACGAGAGGTTGAAGAAGGTGAAGTTTGTGTGAAGAAGAGAACCGGCGTTGCGATTTTGGATCTGAATACGGTGCCCGACGAGGGAGAGTAGCTGAGGAGGAGCGTGTACGGCGGCGCGTGGGGCTCGTGTTTATTAATTTTACCTAATTACGCATCTGGCGTATCTTAGTTGCAGTCTTGCTGTTAGGCGTTCGTTGGCTATCTTGCGCTGATGCATAACTTTCCTGGTGCGGGTCGTCTGGCTAGGTTTGACCCGAGATGTTCAAAGTTTGATATTTTTGGTATTCTCTCTTTTCTACGCGTGGTCTATATTTGTTTTAAGTTAATAAATAATTGAACAAAAATATATTGGCCACCTAATTAGTGATATTTGGTTCTTTCATGTGTTACAAACTCATGATTAAACTTCGTAACACCTGTATTTGATTCTGACTTATTAATAGATTATAGTAGTAATATTCTTTTCGTTACATATATTTTCTTATGTGTTATTAATAAAGTTTTATTAACACGATTTTTAGCTTTTTCTATACGCTCACATAGGTCATAGTTTTATTATTTTTATTTGAACATAATGAGAATTTATTTTTATTAATCATATCATTTTTTATAACTTTTAGATACATCTTTTGAAATATTATAGTATATACAAAATTATATTATATTTATATTATACTATGCTATGTACAAAAACCATGTGAAATGAATAGCATTCACCTGCCAAAATGAGCCATCCAATCAGAGTTTTTTGTTTTTAAACCACTTAGAAAATTCTTGATAATATATATGAGTTGCCTCTTCACAATAAAGCTGTAGGAACCGTTCGTGTAAATAATTAAAATAAAACAAATTTTATTTAATTGATTACAGTACAAAGAAATAAGAAAGCTGAAATACTATTACTATTACAACTGAAATAAGCCAAAATACAAGAAATGGAGTAGAAGCAGAGTGGCTGAGGCACGTGAACACACGCTTCCCTTAAAACAAATTCCGAGTCTCCCAAGAGTACTCGTTTTGTTTCCCAGGGTACAACAGCCGGAGCAGTAGTACTGCCGGAGTTCGCCTACAACCCGAAGGTTACCTTGAAAGCTGCAAGAAAAAAATTCTAGAGAGAAAGTTTGGATTACTGTTGTGTTGCTGGTGTCCTTCTGAAGTGGGTATGGAGCTGTATTTATACAGCTCCTAGGTTGAAACAGTCAAAATGAATTAAATGAGAGGTTTAAATTGCATTAAACGTCTTCAATGCAATTTAATACGTCATTTAATTCTCAGTCAAAGCCTATTAACTCGTCAGTTACGAAGCTGGACTGAAACTGCCCTGTCATTCAATGCTGGAAGCTTCTGCGCGCGCGCGCGCCCATGCGCGGTGCGCCATGCGGCGTGCGGCCTCTTGGCTCACTGCCGTGCGGCGTGCGGCCTCTTGGCTCACTGTCGTGCGGCGTGCGGCCTCTTGGCTCACTGCCATGCGGCGTGCGGCCTCTTGGCTCACTGCCGTGCGGCGTGCGGCGGTGCGGCTCAAGTCTGTCCATGCGGCGTGCGGCGGTGCAGCTCAAGTCCGTCCATGCGGCGTGCGCCACGTCACCTTGTGAGTCTATACGTGCGCGCCACACAGTCGCGCCGTATTGGCTCACTCTGGTGCGCCGCACACGGCACAGTAGGACCCATGCACCATGCTCCGAACCGCGCGCCTCGTGTACCCGCGCGCGCATGACTGCCGCGTCATGCACCGCATCACCTACCACTTGGTCCTTGCAACCCTTGTGCTTCACCACGCGCGCGCGGTCAAAAATACAAAGGCGGCTCTCAAGCGGCTCGCGGCGATGCGAGCGTGCGAAGTGCAAAGTGCGCCATCAAAGCGCCACATTGCGCCTCATCGCCCACGCCACGCGCGCGCGCGCGAGCGTGTGCGAGTGCGAGTGCGAGTTAGGGTGCTCCGCACCCTTCGCGAGGACACTAGTGTGTGCTTCCATGAAACAATAAGGATGGAGAGTTCCACCTTAAATACCCATTTAAGTTCCATCTCTCCTCCTATGTGGGACAAGGTGCTACTTTCCCTTTAGTTTCAACATTGAATGTTCCAAACACCCAACTTTGAGCATCGATATCTCATTCATCTTAGCTCGGTTTTGGACGCGGTTTAGTTCGTTGCGAAGCTCTTCCAACATAGAACACAAACCCACAAATAAATACATAAAACCCGCTCATTTTATTATATTTATTTCTAGTCCAAAATAGGAAAAAATCATTTTCCTATATTTGTGAAAAATGCTATTTTCACTTATTTTCCAACAATCCCCCACATGAAAAATGCTATTTTCATCAAATTTCCAACAATCCCCCACATGTATGGAAATGGATCTTTTCCTTACACTTTTCAACGATAAACTTCGACAGTTGAGTATTGCAAGATAGGTAGGTTGAAGCCTTTGAACCTTCTTTTGTGAAGCGCACTTAGCTTACTAGCGATATGTAGACGCGATGTCCTTGAACATACCCCCATTTGTGTAAACGACAATACACTTCACACAATACTCTCCCTGGTTTGGCCAACTCCTCATTGTCGTGTCCTATTATGGTCCTGGAACACTAGCCTGGTTCTGCGAGAGCTCTAGGATTTGCGCACCCCACAAATCCATTTGAAGCGACCCCACTTCTCTCTAACATAGGTGATTCCCATGAATCATTAAAAGCATCATGGTTATTTGATTTCCCGAAATCATTAACCTTAATATGCTTAACCTCACTTCATGTCACTGATTGGAATGGACTAGGAAGTATATGTAACTCCCTTTTATGTAGTTTGGGGTACTCCCCCACAGTGACTCCGTTCTGGTAATATGATTAAGTTGTCCTATTGAACTTAGATCTTGGGATCTCCAGTCAACTAAGTTAGGTTTCCCTCATATTCCCATTAACCACGGGCTTTAGTCCCATTCCTCTTGACGACGTTTCTACTAACTCTCTGCTTAAGCCTTTTGTAAACGGGTCCGCAATGTTATCCGCTGATCTCACATAATCAATTGTGATAACACCCGTTGAGAGTAGTTGTCGTATCGTGTTATGTCTACGTCGCATATGCCTTGATCTGCCATTGTACATCAAGCTTTGAGCTCTACCAATCGCTGATTGGCTATCACAATGTACACATATGGCTGGCAAAGGCTTTGGCCATCTTGGAATATCTTCCACGAATTGACGTAGCCATTCCGCCTCCTCGCCTGACTTATCCAAGGCGATAAATTCAGATTCCATTGTGGATCTCGCTATGACTGTTTGCTTAGAAGACTTCCAAGCAATAGCAGCTCCTCCAAGTGTAAACACGTAACCACTTGTTGATTTGGAATCTTTATTATCCGATATCCAGTTTGCATCAGTGTATCCTTCGATCACTGCTGGTTGTCGGGTATAATGCAGTCCATAGTCTCTTGTGTATCGTATGTATCTAAGCACCCTCGTGATAGCCTTCCAATGATCCGCGCACGGATTGCTGGTGTATCTACTTAGCCTACTCACCGCGTAAGCCAAGTCGGGTCTAGTACATGTCATTAGATACATTAGACTACCTATAATTCTTGAATACTCTAACTGAGCAACTCCATCTCCTTTATTCTTCTTGAGATGTTGGGAGGTATCAACTGGAGTTCGAGCGACACTCGTATCTCCCGAGTTGAATTTTTCAAGAATTTTATCCACATAGTGAGATTGACTTAAGACAAGACCTTCTTGGGTTCTTATGATCTTTACTCCAAGAATCACATCCGCTAAACCCATGTCTTTCATGTCAAATCTCGCTTTCAACATGCTTTTAGTAGCTTTGATAATTTTATCATTACTCCCAATGATAAGCATATCGTCTACATAAAGGCATAAGATGACATAACCTTCATTTGTGTCTTTGAAGTAAACACATTTGTCGCACTCATTTATTTTGAAACCATTGTCAATCATGACATGATCAAACTTTTGGTGCCATTGTTTTGGTGCTTGCTTCAAGCCATACAAAGACTTGACGAGTTTACATACTTTACCCTCTTGACCTGGGGCGGAGAAACCTTCAGGTTGCTCCATGTAAATTTCTTCTTCTAAATCGCCATTTAGAAATGCGGTTTTAACGTCCATTTGGTGAACTTCCAAATTTCTTAAAGCCGCTATAGCAAGAACCAATCTAATCGAGGTTATGCGCGTCACAGGCGAGTAGGTATCAAAGTAATCTAGACCTTCCTTTTGTCTAAATCCTTTAATCACCAACCTAGCCTTGTACTTATCAATACTTCCATCAGTTTTCATCTTCCTTTTGAATATCCAACGATATCCAAGTGGTTTGCAACCAGGTGGAAGATCTACTAACTCCCAAGTATGATTTTGCAATATAGAATCTATTTCATTTCTTATTGCTTCTTTCCATTGAGGTCCTTCTGAAGAGGAGACCGCTTCGCGATATGTATTGGGCTCGCCCTCAACCATATAGCTAACGAAGTCTGGACCGAAGGATTTTTCAACCCTTGGCCTTTTACTTCGCCTACGATCGGTTTCTTCAACCTCAGGTTGTTCATGTGTCTTATCATGAACCACCTCATCAACTGGTGTAGATGAACTTTCACCTACTTCAAAATTGGGTGTTGATGACGTTGCATGTGTTTGTCTTCTCAAAGGAAACACATTTTCAAAGTAAGACACAACGTTAGAATTCACCTCCATAATAGTGTTTACGTGTACATCAGGATTCTTGGACTCATGTACAAGAAAGCGATGTGCACTACTTTGATGTGCATACCCAATAAATATGCAATCAACAGTTTTGGGTCCTATCCTAAGAGCCTTAGGAGGTGGTACAGTCACCTTTGCTAGGCACCCCCACACTTTCAAGTATTTGTATGAAGGTTTCTTCCTTTTCCATAACTCATATGGAGTTTCGTCTCTCTTTTTGAGTGGTATCCTGTTCAAAAGATAGTTAGCCGAGAGAATGGCTTCCCCCCACAGTTCGTGGCTCACCCCAGAACTTATCAACATGGCGTTCATCATTTCTTTCAATGTGCGGTTCTTTCGTTCCGCCACGCCATTTGATTGTGGAGAGTAAGGAGGTGTACACTCATGTACAATGCCACTTTTTGCGCATAACTCGGCAAAAGGTGCAACATATTCGCCTCCTCGATCGCTTCGCAAAGCTTTTATCTTCTTTTGAAGTTGATTCTCAACTTCATTTTTATACAAGATAAATTTAGTTATTGCTTCATCTTTACTTTTTAGTAAATATACATAGCAATATTTAGTACTATCGTCAATAAACGTGATGAAGTACTTATTTCCACCTCTTGTGGGTACCACTTTTAAATCACAAATATCAGTGTGAATTAAATCAAGGGGTTCGGTTATTCGTTCAACCGATTTCGATGATGTTCTTGTAAGTTTGGATTCAACGCATGTTTCACATTTATAGTGTGAATCAATATGGAATGTTGGTATACAATTTAAATTGATTAAACGGCGTATTGAATTAAAATTTACGTGACCTAATCTACCATGCCATTTATTCGATTCAGAAAACTCAAGCATATAAGTAGAAGTAGTAGCAATTTTATTCATGTTCTTGACAGCCATTACATTCAATTTGAACATTCCATTTTGGGCATAACCCTTGCCTACATACGTTCCTCGTTTAGTTAGTACAAATTGATCGCTCTCAAAAACTAAACGAAATCCAAACTTGTTAAGCAACCATCCCGAGACTAGATTCTTGCGCAAGTCTGGGACATACAACACGTTGCTTAGAGTGAGCTCCTTCCCTGAAGTCCACTTCAAGATCACCGTTCCTTCACCCATGATGTCAGCGGTGGCTGCATTTCCCATATACAGCTTCTCTTCTCCAGAAAGCGCCTTGAAGGTGGTAAAGAGACTTTTGTCTGCACAAACGTGACGGGTCGCACCCGTATCAACCCACCAACCTTTTGGAGTATTGGTCACCGTATTGACCTCATCCATCATTGCGCTTTTGTCGGAAATCATTGCCACCAAAGGCATTCCGTCTTCATTCACCATGTGCGCACGCTCACGCTTTGGTTTCTTGCATTGGTTAGCCCGATGCCCCGGCTCGTCACAGTTGTAACAAGTCCCTTGGAACGTTTGAGGTTTCTTTTTCACAACCCCTTTCTTCGGTCCAAGGTTGCTAGCCTTTGCTTTCCCTTTCCCTTTGTCCTTTTTCCCCTTGCCCTTTGTGCCTTTAGAGGATTGCCCATGCTCAACCACGTTTGCACTAGCACTAGGCTGCACAAGGCTGTTTTTTAGGGCGATCCTATTCTCCTCTTCTATACGAAGACGAAGAACAAGGTCCTCCACCGACATTTCCTTCCGCTTGTGTTTAAGATAATTCTTAAAATCCAACCAAGCAGGAGGTAATTTCTCAATCATGGCTGCCACTTGAAATGTCTCGCTAAGTACCATTCCCTCGGCATGGATGTCATTTAGTATAATTTGCAACTCTTGGACTTGGTTCATAACCGGCTTGTTATCAACCATTTTGAAGTCCAAGAAACGGGCGACAACAAATTTCTTTGTTCCCGCATCCTCCGTTTTGTACTTTTTCTCCAAAGACTCCCACAATTCTTTGGAAGTCTTGATATTATAGTACACATTATACAAAGCATCCGAGAGACCGTTGAGTACATAGCCTCGACATATGAAATCCGAATGCTTCCACGCATCTACCGCGCTCAGAGCCTGAGCGTCGGTCTCCCCTTCCGCAGGTTGGGGAGCGGTTTCCGTCAAGAACCTCGCAAGGTTCATGGTGGTCAAGTAGAAGAACATCTTCTGTTGCCACCGCTTGAAGTGTAGACCCGAGAACTTCTCAGGTCTTTCAGCATGATTTGCCACAGTGGACGCTCCCACAGTGTTGGCAGGGGTTCCAACTACAACATTCGTATTGTTGTTGTTTGAGGTCGACATTCTGAAAAAATTAAAATTTTAAAAGTTTAGTCAAAAATATTCTGATTTACGCAAAACCAGAATTAAACAATTAAATTTTAATTTTTTTACCACAAATTTACTGTTTAGGCTTCTAAGTCCAACTTTGAAGACCAAAAACAGAAAATTTTATAATTTTTAGAACTTACTGATTGGCTTCTAAGTCCAACTTTGAAGACCAAATCAGAAAGTTTTAGCAAATTTAGGACAAGTTCGAATGTAACCAAAAATAGTTTTCAACCAAAGTCGCACCTTTGAAGATGAAAACTAAAAAAATCTGTTTTTAAAACACAAACTGAGTGAAATCAAAACTGGTTTGAATCACAAACAGAATGGTTTTGATTACACGAACGGTTTTAAAAATTTGTTTTAAGATTGTAGGAACCGTTCGTGTAAATAATTAAAATAAAACAAATTTTATTTAATTGATTACAGTACAAAGAAATAAGAAAGCTGAAATACTATTACTATTACAACTGAAATAAGCCAAAATACAAGAAATGGAGTAGAAGCAGAGTGGCTGAGGCACGTGAACACACGCTTCCCTTAAAACAAATTCCGAGTCTCCCAAGAGTACTCGTTTTGTTTCCCAGGGTACAACAGCCGGAGCAGTAGTACTGCCGGAGTTCGCCTACAACCCGAAGGTTACCTTGAAAGCTGCAAGAAAAAAATTCTAGAGAGAAAGTTTGGATTACTGTTGTGTTGCTGGTGTCCTTCTGAAGTGGGTATGGAGCTGTATTTATACAGCTCCTAGGTTGAAACAGTCAAAATGAATTAAATGAGAGGTTTAAATTGCATTAAACGTCTTCAATGCAATTTAATACGTCATTTAATTCTCAGTCAAAGCCTATTAACTCGTCAGTTACGAAGCTGGACTGAAACTGCCCTGTCATTCAATGCTGGAAGCTTCTGCGCGCGCGCGCGCCCATGCGCGGTGCGCCATGCGGCGTGCGGCCTCTTGGCTCACTGCCGTGCGGCGTGCGGCCTCTTGGCTCACTGTCGTGCGGCGTGCGGCCTCTTGGCTCACTGCCATGCGGCGTGCGGCCTCTTGGCTCACTGCCGTGCGGCGTGCGGCGGTGCGGCTCAAGTCTGTCCATGCGGCGTGCGGCGGTGCAGCTCAAGTCCGTCCATGCGGCGTGCGCCACGTCACCTTGTGAGTCTATACGTGCGCGCCACACAGTCGCGCCGTATTGGCTCACTCTGGTGCGCCGCACACGGCACAGTAGGACCCATGCACCATGCTCCGAACCGCGCGCCTCGTGTACCCGCGCGCGCATGACTGCCGCGTCATGCACCGCATCACCTACCACTTGGTCCTTGCAACCCTTGTGCTTCACCACGCGCGCGCGGTCAAAAATACAAAGGCGGCTCTCAAGCGGCTCGCGGCGATGCGAAGTGCAAAGTGCGCCATCAAAGCGCCACATTGCGCCTCATCGCCCACGCCACGCGCGCGCGCGCGAGCGAGCGTGTGCGAGTGCGAGTGCGAGTTAGGGTGCTCCGCACCCTTCGCGAGGACACTAGTGTGTGCTTCCATGAAACAATAAGGATGGAGAGTTCCACCTTAAATACCCATTTAAGTTCCATCTCTCCTCCTATGTGGGACAAGGTGCTACTTTCCCTTTAGTTTCAACATTGAATGTTCCAAACACCCAACTTTGAGCATCGATATCTCATTCATCTTAGCTCGGTTTTGGACGCGGTTTAGTTCGTTGCGAAGCTCTTCCAACATAGAACACAAACCCACAAATAAATACATAAAACCCGCTCATTTTATTATATTTATTTCTAGTCCAAAATAGGAAAAAATCATTTTCCTATATTTGTGAAAAATGCTATTTTCACTTATTATTGGCAGTACAAAGAAATAAGAAAGCTGAAATACTATTACTATTACAACTGAAATAAGCCAAAATACAAGAAATGGAGTAGAAGCAGAGTGGCTGAGGCACGTGAACACACGCTTCCCTTAAAACAAATTCCGAGTCTCCCAAGAGTACTCGTTTTGTTTCCCAGGGTACAACAGCCGGAGCAGTAGTACTGCCGGAGTTCGCCTACAACCCGAAGGTTACCTTGAAAGCTGCAAGAAAAAAATTCTAGAGAGAAAGTTTGGATTACTGTTGTGTTGCTGGTCTCCTTCTGAAGTGGGTATGGAGCTGTATTTATACAGCTCCTAGGTTGAAACAGTCAAAATGAATTAAATGAGAGGTTTAAATTGCATTAAACGTCTTCAATGCAATTTAATACGTCATTTAATTCTCAGTCAAAGCCTATTAACTCGTCAGTTACGAAGCTGGACTGAAACTGCCCTGTCATTCAATGCTGGAAGCTTCTGCGCGCGCGCGCGCCCATGCGCGGTGCGCCATGCGGCGTGCGGCCTCTTGGCTCACTGCCGTGCGGCGTGCGGCCTCTTGGCTCACTGTCGTGCGGCGTGCGGCCTCTTGGCTCACTGCCATGCGGCGTGCGGCCTCTTGGCTCACTGCCGTGCGGCGTGCGGCGGTGCGGCTCAAGTCTGTCCATGCGGCGTGCGGCGGTGCAGCTCAAGTCCGTCCATGCGGCGTGCGCCACGTCACCTTGTGAGTCTATACGTGCGCGCCACACAGTCGCGCCGTATTGGCTCACTCTGGTGCGCCGCACACGGCACAGTAGGACCCATGCACCATGCTCCGAACCGCGCGCCTCGTGTACCCGCGCGCGCATGACTGCCGCGTCATGCACCGCATCACCTACCACTTGGTCCTTGCAACCCTTGTGCTTCACCACGCGCGCGCGGTCAAAAATACAAAGGCGGCTCTCAAGCGGCTCGCGGCGATGCGAGCGTGCGAAGTGCAAAGTGCGCCATCAAAGCGCCACATTGCGCCTCATCGCCCACGCCACGCGCGCGCGCGCGAGCGTGTGCGAGTGCGAGTGCGAGTTAGGGTGCTCCGCACCCTTCGCGAGGACACTAGTGTGTGCTTCCATGAAACAATAAGGATGGAGAGTTCCACCTTAAATACCCATTTAAGTTCCATCTCTCCTCCTATGTGGGACAAGGTGCTACTTTCCCTTTAGTTTCAACATTGAATGTTCCAAACACCCAACTTTGAGCATCGATATCTCATTCATCTTAGCTCGGTTTTGGACGCGGTTTAGTTCGTTGCGAAGCTCTTCCAACATAGAACACAAACCCACAAATAAATACATAAAACCCGCTCATTTTATTATATTTATTTCTAGTCCAAAATAGGAAAAAATCATTTTCCTATATTTGTGAAAAATGCTATTTTCACTTATTTTCCAACAATCCCCCACATGAAAAATGCTATTTTCATCAAATTTCCAACAATCCCCCACATGTATGGAAATGGATCTTTTCCTTACACTTTTCAACGATAAACTTCGACAGTTGAGTATTGCAAGATAGGTAGGTTGAAGCCTTTGAACCTTCTTTTGTGAAGCGCACTTAGCTTACTAGCGATATGTAGACGCGATGTCCTTGAACATACCCCCATTTGTGTAAACGACAATACACTTCACACAATACTCTCCCTGGTTTGGCCAACTCCTCATTGTCGTGTCCTATTATGGTCCTGGAACACTAGCCTGGTTCTGCGAGAGCTCTAGGATTTGCGCACCCCACAAATCCATTTGAAGCGACCCCACTTCTCTCTAACATAGGTGATTCCCATGAATCATTAAAAGCATCATGGTTATTTGATTTCCCGAAATCATTAACCTTAATATGCTTAACCTCACTTCATGTCACTGATTGGAATGGACTAGGAAGTATATGTAACTCCCTTTTATGTAGTTTGGGGTACTCCCCCACAGTGACTCCGTTCTGGTAATATGATTAAGTTGTCCTATTGAACTTAGATCTTGGGATCTCCAGTCAACTAAGTTAGGTTTCCCTCATATTCCCATTAACCACGGGCTTTAGTCCCATTCCTCTTGACGACGTTTCTACTAACTCTCTGCTTAAGCCTTTTGTAAACGGGTCCGCAATGTTATCCGCTGATCTCACATAATCAATTGTGATAACACCCGTTGAGAGTAGTTGTCGTATCGTGTTATGTCTACGTCGCATATGCCTTGATCTGCCATTGTACATCAAGCTTTGAGCTCTACCAATCGCTGATTGGCTATCACAATGTACACATATGGCTGGCAAAGGCTTTGGCCATCTTGGAATATCTTCCACGAATTGACGTAGCCATTCCGCCTCCTCGCCTGACTTATCCAAGGCGATAAATTCAGATTCCATTGTGGATCTCGCTATGACTGTTTGCTTAGAAGACTTCCAAGCAATAGCAGCTCCTCCAAGTGTAAACACGTAACCACTTGTTGATTTGGAATCTTTATTATCCGATATCCAGTTTGCATCAGTGTATCCTTCGATCACTGCTGGTTGTCGGGTATAATGCAGTCCATAGTCTCTTGTGTATCGTATGTATCTAAGCACCCTCGTGATAGCCTTCCAATGATCCGCGCACGGATTGCTGGTGTATCTACTTAGCCTACTCACCGCGTAAGCCAAGTCGGGTCTAGTACATGTCATTAGATACATTAGACTACCTATAATTCTTGAATACTCTAACTGAGCAACTCCATCTCCTTTATTCTTCTTGAGATGTTGGGAGGTATCAACTGGAGTTCGAGCGACACTCGTATCTCCCGAGTTGAATTTTTCAAGAATTTTATCCACATAGTGAGATTGACTTAAGACAAGACCTTCTTGGGTTCTTATGATCTTTACTCCAAGAATCACATCCGCTAAACCCATGTCTTTCATGTCAAATCTCGCTTTCAACATGCTTTTAGTAGCTTTGATAATTTTATCATTACTCCCAATGATAAGCATATCGTCTACATAAAGGCATAAGATGACATAACCTTCATTTGTGTCTTTGAAGTAAACACATTTGTCGCACTCATTTATTTTGAAACCATTGTCAATCATGACATGATCAAACTTTTGGTGCCATTGTTTTGGTGCTTGCTTCAAGCCATACAAAGACTTGACGAGTTTACATACTTTACCCTCTTGACCTGGGGCGGAGAAACCTTCAGGTTGCTCCATGTAAATTTCTTCTTCTAAATCGCCATTTAGAAATGCGGTTTTAACGTCCATTTGGTGAACTTCCAAATTTCTTAAAGCCGCTATAGCAAGAACCAATCTAATCGAGGTTATGCGCGTCACAGGCGAGTAGGTATCAAAGTAATCTAGACCTTCCTTTTGTCTAAATCCTTTAATCACCAACCTAGCCTTGTACTTATCAATACTTCCATCAGTTTTCATCTTCCTTTTGAATATCCAACGATATCCAAGTGGTTTGCAACCAGGTGGAAGATCTACTAACTCCCAAGTATGATTTTGCAATATAGAATCTATTTCATTTCTTATTGCTTCTTTCCATTGAGGTCCTTCTGAAGAGGAGACCGCTTCGCGATATGTATTGGGCTCGCCCTCAACCATATAGCTAACGAAGTCTGGACCGAAGGATTTTTCAACCCTTGGCCTTTTACTTCGCCTACGATCGGTTTCTTCAACCTCAGGTTGTTCATGTGTCTTATCATGAACCACCTCATCAACTGGTGTAGATGAACTTTCACCTACTTCAAAATTGGGTGTTGATGACGTTGCATGTGTTTGTCTTCTCAAAGGAAACACATTTTCAAAGTAAGACACAACGTTAGAATTCACCTCCATAATAGTGTTTACGTGTACATCAGGATTCTTGGACTCATGTACAAGAAAGCGATGTGCACTACTTTGATGTGCATACCCAATAAATATGCAATCAACAGTTTTGGGTCCTATCCTAAGAGCCTTAGGAGGTGGTACAGTCAC
Source organism: Helianthus annuus (assembly GCF_002127325.2). NCBI lineage: Eukaryota > Viridiplantae > Streptophyta > Magnoliopsida > Asterales > Asteraceae > Helianthus > Helianthus annuus. The sequence goes on along the minus strand of NC_035446.2, from coordinate 161,399,099 downwards.
CTTTGCTAGGCACCCCCACACTTTCAAGTATTTGTATGAAGGTTTCTTCCTTTTCCATAACTCATATGGAGTTTCGTCTCTCTTTTTGAGTGGTATCCTGTTCAAAAGATAGTTAGCCGAGAGAATGGCTTCCCCCCACAGTTCGTGGCTCACCCCAGAACTTATCAACATGGCGTTCATCATTTCTTTCACTAAACGGTTCAAAGTAATCAACTTTAAACACATATATAAATATTAATATAAAATATCTAAGGTAACGATTCCACTTGTTGTTACAAACATGTTATAAACTTTAATTGGTATATTAATATTGGTTTAAATGTCTTGAAACACATATATTTTCTAATGAGTGTATTAGAAAGTAATTTTTTTTTATAAAATTAGAAGTTTTAAAACATTAATGTATTCTAACAAGCGTGTTAGAAATAATTATTTTGAATAATAATAAGTTTTAAAACATCTATATGTTCTAACGAGCGTGTTAGGAACAATGTTTTAAAGACGGTTGGATATTCTAACGAGCGTGTTAGAAACAATAGTTTAAAAACGTTTAGATTTTCTAACGGGCATGTTAGAAAAGATTATTATTACAAATAATTGTTAAACGAGCGTGTTTGAAACAATTATTTTGGATAATAAGAAATCTTGAAATGGTTTCGTATTTTTTTTTTATTTCTAATGAGCGTATTAGAAATAGTTTTTTTATAAACTTCAAAACAAAAATTGTAATAAGTTATTTCTAATGAGCGTGTTAGAAATGATTTAACGACTTTGGCAATTTTTAATATTTCTAACGAGCGGGTTAGAAAACGTTTATTTTATATATGCCAAAAACGGCTTATGGAAATAAATGATCGTTTAATTCTAACAAGTGTGTTAGAATTTTATAGAATAATAAGGTTTAATATCATCTATTATATCTAATGAGCGTGTTAGATACGATGATTTTGTAAACCGAACTACTTAAAAGACGATCAGATTTTCTAACGAGTGTGTTAGAAAAGATTTTTGTTGCAAATAATTATTAACAAGTGAGTTGGAAACAATTTATGGATAATAATTAACCTTGTAACGGTTTCGTCTGAACCTTTAAATTTCTAACAATTAAGTTAGAAACGGTTTTTTTTACATAAATGTTAAAATGGTTTCGTATTTGTTTATTTCTAATGAGCGTATTAGAAATAGTTTATACTTTTATAAACTTCGAAACAAATTCTGTAATCGTTTAATTCTAACGAGCGTATTAGAAAGCTTTTAACGATTTGCAATCGTTAATTTATAACGAGCGGGTTAGAACCGGGTTAACCATGATAAATTATTTAACATGATTTGTATCCGGTTTATATATTTTCTAACGAGCATGTTAGAAAAGGTTTGTGTTTATTTCTAACGAGCGTGTTAGAAAATGTTCATTTAAATAAACCAAAATTTGCTTATGAGAATAAGTGTATCCGTTTTATTTCTAACGAGCGCGTTAGTAACGGTTTACTTTATAAAAAAACCGAATATTTTGAATGTTTGATAAACATTTAAATTCTAATTAGCACATTAGAATTGGTTATCATACAAACCACTCAATTTAACGATCGGTAATCGTTATTATCTAACAGGCTACAGCGGTTAGAAATGGTTTAAATATGATAAACCAACTATTAAAACGACGTGTATTCGGTTTATTTTTCAAACGAGCGAGTTTGAAATTGTTTTATTTAATAAACTATTATAAGGTTTATTGTTTTGATTTTTAATCAAAACATAAATATATAGTTTATTTTTAAAACACTTGTAAAACGAGAAATGTTTTGAACGAATAAAACATGTCTTTGCGAATTATAAGTGATTCGATATACTTCCACGAGAAGTATAACGTCTTGAACCATATAATAGTCTCTAAAAGACTATTTAGTGAAAAACAACTCGATGTTGTTATAGACATAATAAGTTGCTTAACTACTTGCGAGTATTTAATTTTAAACAACTTTATATTTTTGGACAACTTGTGATTATTCAAGTTTAGAGTTCCAAGATGAGGGAGTACCTCAAAACATGACACCGAACGAAATAATTGCGTTTATTTCGGTCAAAAGTGTTGAAGATAATAACACTTTGGCATTTAATGTTTTGATATCTTTAGTGTATCCGTTTTATTTTTGTCCACTTTTAATTTATTATAAATGGTAGACTATCGTTTGGGTTTATTTAACATAAACAAATGGTTTAATTATAATAAAAGATAAATATTTATTTTGGACTACTAATAATTTGTCAAAAGGATACACATTTTGGTACAAAGTGTAAAAAGTAATTTACACAAACACAACGAGCGGGTTGTGATCATGACTTATGTAATAAGTCACAAATCAAACATCAAATGCATAACGGCGTCGTAAGAAACGTGGTGAATGGTTTGAGATGAAATGCACGAAAACGAAATATGTCATCTAATGTTGAGAGCATCAACATGGAAATGCACATGTGAGTTTTTCATAGAATATAACATATGAAAGAAATATATGTTATTATTGTAAATGATTTTAATAAATTTAGAAAATTTATTAATGGAAATTTACAATAGTGATGGACTTGTAGATGTTTCTACCACCATTAATGTTGTTTAAACTATGTGGAGGCTTGGTTCTCAATTTGGAAGATCCCAATACATGGTATTAAACGAAACAACAATGTAAATGTATATATCACTATAGGCATACGTGAATGCTTTGTTGTTGAGTGTCAATCTAATTGGCTATATCTCAAGACTCAAGTGATTTTATACAAAGATTTTTCATCAAAGTGACTTGTATTAAGACTTATGTTTAAGTCTTTAGGAAGTCAATTGTGAAGCCTTGGAGATAAAAAGGCAAACGAGTTATGATCCTAATGGATGGAGTTAACTATGGTTTTGAGGCCTTCATAAAACGGATGGTTTTGGAATGGTGAAATAAAATTCCATTATTGTGTCTAAACTAAGAAAAGAATGTTTGGAAGAGATAGTGCGTTATCTCTTAAGGTTGTGAAGAATCAGAATGATGCATCTTCTGTTCACATGCTAAAGTATTGTGGTCTAAAGCATGCTAGACTAATACTTGTTAATTTATATGCTCGACGGAGATTAAATTAACTTTAAACATTTAAAATATGTGATGACACAAGAATGAATTTTGTGCTAAAACAAAACTGTAAAGATAACCTCTTTTTAGTCCTAAAGGATACTTAATTAAAATGCAAGCAATGTGGGGGGAGGAACCATTTAAGAAACAAACCCTTTAGGGTATGAAGAAATGGTAGTTGAGAAGTTTTCTCAAACTTGAAACGAAAGGGAGAACCTTTCATCACCCCTTTTGGATGTTATCCAATTACACTTAAATGTGGGGGTGGCTTGCATTTGAATGTGGAAATGGGAGTTGAGAAGTTTTATCAAACTCGAAATGAAAGGGAGAACCTTTCATCGCCCCATTTGGATGATATCCAATTACACTTAAATGTGGGGGTGACTTGCATATATTGCAAAGCATGACCAAGTGGAGTACACAATGGTTATATAGAGTCAATCGAGTAGATTGGACTCGAATGCCAATTGGTTAGATTCAAAATCTTGTAAGATGTTAGTCATGACACACCAAAAGCATGGTGAAAACGTGTCTAGCCATGAATTGAGTTTCATGTCATTCTAAAGACAAGGTACATAACTGGATCCAGGTTGAGATCACGAGTTATAAGTCTTATGAATCGACTAAAAGGCAAAAGTGACTAGCATGTCAAGAACACGTTAGAACAACTGATCTAAACTGAAAAATTATTGTTATTGACTTAACGAAGTCAACAAATAATTTTGGATCCAACAACCAGTGGGTTGATAACAGATCAGGTTGTGGAATGGGACTAAAGCCATGGAAAAAAAAAGGGACATGAGGGAAACCTAACCTAGTTGACTGGAGATCCCAAGATCTAGGTTCAATAGGCCAACTTAATCATGAACCGAAGGGTAGTCACTGTGGGGGCGTAGCTAATATATATGTTTATATATAAGCTAGTGTATATGTTTCATATACCCCCTAAACTATAAAAGGGTGTTTAATTACATCCTAGTCCATTCCTATAATATTCAGTGACATTGTTGTGAGGTTAAGCATAATATGTGGTTTTATGATTTGTGTAAATCATAGTAAACCATAATGCTTTTAATGATTTAAAGGGAAATCACCTATGTTGGAGAGAAGTGTGGTCGCTTCGAATGGAATTAGGGCATAATTCCTAGAGCTCCCGCAGAACCAGGAAAGTGCTCCATGACCATTATAGGACACGCTAGTGAGGGGATGGCCCGGCTAGGGAAAGTATTGTGTGAATGTATATTGTCGCTTACACAAATGGGGGGTTGTTCAAGGACATCACGTCTACAAAACCCTAGTAGGCTAAGTATGCTTCACAAAGGAAGGTTCAAAGGCAAAACCTACCTATCCTGCAATACTCGACTGTCGAGGTTTTATCGGGGAATTTTTTTGGTGTTTTCATCGATCTCCATTCATGTGGGGGATTGTTGGAAATTTAGTGAAAATGAGTTTTTCACTAAATATTTTGGACATGAATAATATTTATATATGTGTTGTATAAATAATTATTTATGGGTTTGTGTTCAAACTATGTCCAAATAGAGCTAAGATGAATCAGATATCGAAGTTTGAAGTTGTATGTTTGGAACAAACAAATATGAGAAAAATGGATTGAGATTTGTCATCTTGTCCCACATAGGTGGATAGACAAAACTTAAAGTGGTATATAAGGAGGAGCACTCCTTGAAGGCAAACATTAGTGGGGACCAAAGGGTGCATCGCACCTGCACATATGCGCGCGTGATGTGGGCTATAAGCCCAATGTGGTGCGCTTTGAACTTCACACACCGCCTTTGTATTTTTGTCCATGAGCGCATGGTCAGATACATGGCGGGTCCGCTTATGGCGCACCCTTGGGTGGCGTAGGCGGATGCCTTGGCATGGCTCATGGCGCACGTCATTGGCTATGGGGAAGACTGCAAGTGGCACGCGAGTATGGATGGTGCATAACCAGGTGGCATCCTGGTATGCATAGTGGCATCCAATTAGCGTGTGGCGCAAGAAGGTGTGTCTCCGCGGAAGCGTAGTGCAGGCTCAACTAAGGCGCGCCTGCATGCGCGTTCGACCGGTTAAACCAGTCTACTTACTAGAGAGTTAATGTTAGACGGTTTCCACTAGTGCCATAAGTTGAATGGCAGTTTCTTTTTACTACCACTTAATATTCATTAAGTTAGAGTTTAACCCTTTTTTATTACAAGATTAATTATCTTGTTAATTACAAGATTAATGATCTTGTTAATTACAAGATTAATGATCTTGTTTATGTCACCATTAAGAGGGTTGAATGAGTCTATGCATCTAATTATAAAATGAATATGGTTTATTCATTTGTGTAGAAGAAGAAAAATAGACACAACAAATTGGTCTTTTGTTCCTTGAAAATTTAGAGAGGAGCACTCTCTAAATTATTCTTTTCTCAACTTCATATTTTCCTAATTGTGTGAACACCAAATTATACCCGGTGCTATCTCGGGCATGAGAGTCATCTCCGGCAGTACACATACTGTTCCGGTTGTTGTACCCTGGGAGACAGACCGTCTGAGAGGAGGCGCGGAATCTGTTTTAAGGGAAGCGTGTTGAACCCGTGCCTCAACCAAAAACCGTCAACAATTTTGCTTGTCTTGTAGCGGAGTTTTGATCTCGTAGATGCGGTTGAAGTTTTTCCAAAGACATTGGCTTTGAATCAAGATTGGTACAATTATATTGTATTTTATATTCGTTTATTTAATTTTTGTAACCGATATTGTACTAGTCGAATTTCCCACAAATAACGAGAGTCTCGTTATTATATATTTTGTAATACATTTTATAAAAAGTTAACCTAGTTCATAACATGTTATAAACACATATAATATTCGAATATTTAGTTCATACATTTTATATTAATATTTAGCGATGTTAAAACAAGTGGAATCGTTACCTTAGATAGAAATCAACTTTAAACGGTTCAAAGTAAGACGATTGTGATTTCCAGCGAGTAACAACAACCACGACTTTGTCATTTGATTGTGGCTACAATCGATTTGACGGAGGGAACAAAACGGTGGTGGTGCATTAGCTTTTGCAATCACAATCTCTGGCGTCCGAGTCTACGCTTTGAACACAAGAACGACTAGGTGGTAAGACAGAGATAATCGAATGGTTGCACCATAATTTGTTAGTTCCGAATAATAATTAGTTGAAGGCAACCATGATTGCGCTTTGATGGTGGCTTGAAGTCGACGGTTACCAACCGTTCAAAATTCTCGGCCAGTTACAAAGACACAAGGATGGAAACAAAGCAGCTAACAATCGAACACCCCTCACATCCTACGGCAACGTGTTGATTGAATCATCTAGTTATTATTTAACAGTATTTTTGTGCATTTATGAAAATATAATATGTTATTTAACATTTTAACCAATGGGGGTGGTGGTCCATTAGCAAAGACAAAGTCTTTAAACACTTTGGGAGAGATAGAGGTCTTGTGTTCAAGTCCCACATGGAATAAAAAAAATAACCAATGAGGTGGTGGTCTATTGGCAAAGGCAAAACTTTTAAATACTTTAAGAGTGAGATGTCTTGGATTCAAGTCCCACAGACAACCGAAATAAAAGAAATTTGCTGTTAAAAAAAAGGTAAAAAGGAAAAGGGGGTGCTTTGAAGTTTGAATAACCCCCCTTTATTTAGATAGCATGTTAACCTAATAATCCAATTTAAATTACTAAAACTAGTTTAACTGATTGATATTTGGATCATTCTGTTATTGGAGTAAAGTAAAATCCAAATTCAAAATCTCTTTTATTTTTATAATATATAAGTCGCTAGAATAACCCGAACAATACAAACCCTTATTTGGGTAAGTTTGGATTGGGGACCAGCTTCCACTTAAGGTATGGAGTGGAAGTGGTTGGAGAAAACTTGAATGAACAAATCCTCCATCAACCTCATACCATACCACCTCTCACCTAACAAACTTGCGTCTTTTAAAATGCGATTTTTCCACTATATTGACAATTATGTGATCGTAATTAAGATCATCGTAAAAGACAAATGGATTATGTATACGAATACATCCAAGTATTTGCACCTTTAAATTAATCAAGGCCAGACATGCCATAAAATTTCATATTGGACTTTGAAGCATGTATAAATGTATTATGGCAATTTTGACAAAACATGTCAAATTCGTTTTGTGTTTTCTGGTTTGAAGTTTGAATGGGTGACCTTTGAATCTAGAGATTACTTTTAGATTAAAGTTATTTTAGTGGTGCTTCAAAATCTTTAGTCAAATAACTAAATAAGACAAAGGTTTCAAGAACGAGTATCGAGAAATGGGAAAATGTCACAGAACAGTAACCAAGTTTTAAAAGTATTAATTAGGTCACTCGTATCGTTTTTGTCTCAATTGGATAACTTAACATTCAAATCGAGTCATGTCCTTTTTCCTAGGTGACAAGAAAAAAAATGAAGCATAAGATGTTGGAGTCGAATTATTTTAATATATGAAATTATATTTATTAAAAATAAAAACACTTTAACTATATTAAAAATTAAAAAAACAAGTTACAATTCACGTCATCATTCGAAGTTAGCATCAAATAAAATGGAAAAAAAAAAAAAATCCACATCACCATGGTTGCTTATGAAATGGAAGAAAAAACCCTTAATTTTAATGAAAAATGAATTTTGCATGACCTGATTGGAACACTATTGAAACTTGAGTGACCTAATTGGAACACTTTTAAAACTTGGTTACTATTCTACAAAGTTACCCCTATAGAAATTTATGTTAATTTTTTTTTTTTACCAGAATTCGCTTGAATTCGATATCTCAAAACAAGCCAAGTTATCCTATTTCTCAATATATACTCTATTTCTCGTTTGTTCTTAAGTGAATCCCTATTCTTTGATGCATTGGAAGAATTCTTGGTGTTCAATTCTTTGCTTTCTATTAATGTAATTATTGTGAACCCTTTATCCGACTTATTTAAACAGCTTGTTTTAACCGACTTCTTTTTTCCCAGACAAAAAATCATGGATTTGTTATTGTTCGTGATCAGAGACCGCGTTTGCATATATTCGCAGGCTCCTAAAGTTTATATCCAACCTCCTCAATGTCATAACACACTACAAGAAATCAGAGATTTAGGGGCGACAATTGTCGCCCCTATTGATGCAGAAAATCGCCTCTAAAGGTATTAGGGGCGACATGTCGCTGCTAAAATGTCGACCCTAATGCCTTGTCACTACTGACCTTTAGGGACGACAATTGTTGTCGATAATGGTGTTGAATCTTTAGGGGCGACAATTGTCGACCCTAAAAGTTCATTGATGACATCAGCATATGACCTCACGCTTATACATTTAGGGACGACTTTTGTTGCCTCTAAAAGTCCATTCCTGGAAAAACTAGATTTTTTTTGTTTTCTATTTTTTTGCCGTTTTTTCAAATACCAAAACCTGCTGTTCTTTTCGAAACATACCCAGCAATTCTAATCTAAACATAAAACCAATATCAAATCAAAAATAAGCCATAATAACATCACGTTTCACGTTTCTTTGTCTAGTTAAGTTATAAGTCTAAAATAAAACATAATAAACATCAAGTTTCTTTTTTTCATCATTCTTGATCCTCATCCATGTTGTCTTCATTGCCATTCTTTGAAGCCTTCTTAGAGTTCATGAATTTTGAGAGACGTTCTAAAAAACTTTCGTTTTCAAACAAACCATCAAGGAAATCCTACAAAATAAGATGTAGATTATAAGTTCAAACAAACTACATATTTCCAAGCACAACATTAACCAAATGGGTCATTAAACCCGAGCCCACTATAACATACTTAAGACATCCAACTTTTAACCAAATCGGTACTAAATAGATGATATTAAACATTAAACTTGTGTTTGTATTTGCTGGATCTTTGTTAGATAACCTCAAATAGGTATCCACCTCTTTCAACTTCAAAAATATTTTCTTTGCAATGCATACAAAAATCCTAATAATATTAAAACTAAAGCAACAATTCATCCTACATCTAAATGCTGTCGATAATGGTGTTGAATCAGATCCACTAGTTACTCACTAGCAGTATAAACAACCAAATGTACAAAGAATAAAAGCATAAAACAGAGATCTAACAGGCATATTAAGTAGATGGGACACCTAGGGTTATGAAAGGGACGACTGTAACACACTTAAGACATCCAACATTTAACATATTAAGGTTGATCCAACTTTACCTCTGTAAGTGTAAGTGCTGGAGGTGTTTGCTCCTTCTCATGAGGACCAACACAACTTGGTGGTGCGAATCTAGATAGTGAAGGTTTACGCCCCATACCTATATAATGCCCGCGCCGAGCACCAAACACCTTTTCAAATACTTGAACTTCATTCACTTGTGACGAACTACCTTCTCCAAATTCGTCTTCTATGTTAGGTTCACTTTGGGACTCAAACTCTGCTTGTAATTCTTCCTGTGTTTTACAACGGCAATAGATTAATATAAATATATATAAAAATTATACTTTTAATAAGATACTTACGTATTTTTGCTCCTCTAGCTCGCTGGCAAACCTTCCATCTTTAAGAGTATGACCATTTTTAAACGCTTCGAGTCGGGTCTTATCCTATTTAACATTAAAAATTAGACTACTTTAAACAAACACTTATACGTAAAAATAGTGAATATATATATATATATATATATATATATATATATATATATATAAAGCATTACTTTTTTGAAACAAAAACTACTATATGTCGACGATCCCCCACGGTTTGCGTAAAGTTGTTTTTGGCGATTTGATTTGTTGGCACGTGACCGGTCCTTATGTTCTTTGGTCAAGAAATAGTCTACGGTTTTATTCCAATTCTCTTCACTCATACCCTTGGGGATGTTGGCCCTTGCTCTCGCTACATCAGTTTCCCCTCCGTTTGCTAAAAATTCTTCTTTTGCTTTGGCTTTTCGGCTTCTATAACGCTTCATGTATACCGCATTAAGGCCATCCATCAATTGTCTACATTTAGGATGCTTCTCAATTTCAGTAAAATTGAAACGCCGCTAGGAATTAAACAAAATAAGTTAGTTAAGTTGAAAACGAGTCATGAACAAAGAACATAGAAATATACTTAAATAATATATTTACCCTTAAATGCACCTCCATGGCATTCTTTTCAGCATCAGAAACATAGTTGTAAGAACTCTTATCGAATGCAAAGTGGCCAAACATATAACGCCCCACTTCGCGAGTGAACCAATCATTAGGGATACCAATTGGGAGATAAGTGACTTCTGTATCAAATGGAAGAGAAACTCGCCCCTTGTTTAAAGCAATCGCATGTCTAAGTCCTTTGTTTTTAGCCTTACCCCTTGTTCTCTTGGCTGGGACAACTACAATATAGATAAAAATTATTAGTCACAATACATATTTATAAAATTGAATAAAAATAGTAAATAAATAAACTTTAAAAAGACTTACGATCCTCCACATGCTGGCCCCGCCCAAAACCGCTAGGAGGTGGTGGATCCTCGGCACCATCGCCACCATGGCTTCTTGGCATGACACTCGCCATTTCTGTATATAGATAAAACTATTTAAGAAGATAAAATTAAAAAAAAAAACTTTTACAACACAACTATTTTCCCAGTTCTTCTAGGATGACCTAAACCGTCGCCACCGCTTCAGCCGTTTTCCGTGTCGATAACCCGCTGAAATGTGCAAAATTTAACATAAAATTTAACGTCTGTTAGTTTTAACACCTAAACTTGGTACAAAACTAAAAGTTACCTAAAACCACAGGGACTATTTATGTAATTAACTCATACATATATGAATGAGGTTTTCTAGCAACATGGAAGTACACCCAAGGTTTCTTATAATCAGACATATATAGAAATTACAACTCGTCTTTTAATCAAACTTTCCCTCGGAAGTGTCTGACTCATCAGACCCCTCCGTGAGATAATCAGGATCAGGCTCGTCATAATCTGTCTCGACTTCAGACACTTCATCATCGATAACCGTTGGCGGGTTAACTTCAATTGCAGACTCGCCCTCGGTGACATGAGCAGACATGTTCTGAAAGTATTGGCGAAAGTCGATGAAAAGTACACTATTAGATGAAGAGTTGTTGTGAACGACGTCAAGATCTTCAGCTAGGTCATTGTTAACATTTTGGACATTCTCAACATGACCATCGTTTAGTGCAGGTAGATCCCAAATTTTTCGATGATTAACATCCTCGACTACCCACCGATGGTTATTGATTTGGTTTCCTCGAGAAGGTTCTCGGACGTAGAAGACTTGTTTCGCTTGCGAAGCAAATATGAGTTGATCCTCTTTGCACCATTCGTGTTCTGTGTTGATACTGGTAATATTATTGTCATATGTGACGCCCATGCGAGTATCAAACCACTTGCATCGAAATAGGACAGTTGAATACCCATTTGCATAAAACAACTCAATAATCTCTTCTACTAACCCGTAATATTTCTCACCATGCTCTCCCTGTGTTGAAACCCCAGAGTTTTGCGTTGTGCGTCGTTTGTCACGAAGAAGTACCATAAACCTAACACCGTTGACTATGCAAGCAGTGTAAGTAGCGGCCTCTACATCCGCACCCATTGAAAGAGCATATAGCTCTGAGTGGAATTCTGAAGAATTTTGTATTTTCATGGAATACACCTAAGAAACAGAGTAATGAGTGTTATATATGTGTTACCTAACGAATATATAGTAATGTGTTTTACATATATATTACCTTCTCGAGAAACCACTTATGAAATTTGGTTTTAACGTCTTCTAGGGGATGTTTAGATTTAAATTCACTACAACAAAGACAAAAGTATACAAAAGGTAAAGAATGAGAAAATACATAACAAATAATGAAAAGTCAAAGATAGGAACACTTACTTCACATATTCCCTGACTTCTTGACAGTTATCAAGAACAAACCATTCTAAATTGAGTTTTTCGATTGGAGAAAGAAATTTGATCTTTGTTGCACTAGCCGGACGACATTTAGACTCAAACACCCACATCTTTCTTTTTTCGACAACAACATCCTCGTTTCTATCCGGGCGATTGAACTTTGTTTGAACATCTCGAAGGTACATCGAACAAAATGATAGAGCTTCTTCAACAACATAACCTTCAGCTATACAGCCTTCTGGGTGTGTCTTGTTCGCGACATAGTTTTTTAGCTTTTTCATATACCTTTCAAACGGATACATCCATCTCATACATACCGGACCCCCACGAATTGCTTCATCTGGTAAGTGCACAACTAAATGAACCATAATGTCAAAAAACGCTGGCGGATAGATCAACTCTAACTTGCACAATATCATAAGAATGGCATCCTTTGCTTTTTTCATATCCTCAACCAATAGTGTTCTTGAGCAAAGTTGCTTAAAGAACATACAAAGGTCTACTATTGGTGTATAGGTATCTTTAGTCAAAAATTCTCTAACCCCAATCGGTATCAAACGTTGCATGAGAATATGACAGTCATGGGATTTCAACCCAGTAATGTTACTATTGTTATCAGTTACTCTTTTGCTGATATTAGATCCGAACCCATCTGGCAGTTTAACATCTTTTATAAATTGACAAAAAAGCTTTCGATCACTGACCTTGAATGAGTATTTTGGGTGGGGACTATAGCACTTCTCTCCTTTTTTTTTCAACCATTGCGACTTTCGAATATTTAGCTTTTCCAAGTCGACCCGTGCATTTGGCGTGTCTTTAGACTTATCATTCATTAAAAGCGTACCAAGCAAACTGTCGCACACATTTTTCTCAATATGCATTACATCTAAGTTGTGCTTTAACTGCAGAGATGACCAATACTCAAGTTCATAGAATATACTTCGTTTCGACCAGTTCAACTCAAAGTTCTCCCGCTTTCTCGTACCACCTCCAAAATCAGGATGTTTGCCCGGTAAACGATGAAGTAAACGATCAAGTTGAGCTTCTATGTCAGCAGAACTAAATTGTTTCGGAGGGGCTCTTGTATCGGGTTCCCCGTTAAATTCTAAATTGGTTCTCCATGGATGGTCGAAATCTAAGAATCGACGATGACCAACATACACGACTTTATTTGTTACACGTACTGAAGGAGTGTCTTCGTTGCAAGTCGGACATGCTTTGTAACCCTGTCCGCTCCAACCCGATAGACTACTACGAGCTGGAAAGTCATTTATGGTCCATAGCAACATCGCTTTCATTGTAAAGAATGTGTTAGTCGCAGCGTCTTTAGTACGTACGCCCGACTGCCACAAATGCTTAAGCTCGTCCACCAACGGCCTAAGGAAGACGTCCATGTCCTTCCCGGGTGATTTGGGGCCAGGAATCACCAAGGACAACATGAATGAGGACTCTTTCATGCATAGCCATGGAGGCAGATTGTATGTGGTTAGTATTACTGGCCACGTGCTATGAGCCGAACTCATGTTACCAAAGGGATTGAAACCATCAGCTGCAAGACCTAGACGAACATTTCGGGGTTCCCTCGAGAAGTTAGGGTACTTAATATCAAATTCTTTCCATGAAGTTCCATCAACAGGATGACGCATCGTACCATCTTCTGATCGTCCTGTATGGTGCCATATCATATCTTTTGCAGTGTGCCTTGAACCGTACAAACGTCGTAGTCGTGGGGTCAAAGGAAAGTATCGTAATTTCTTATGAGGTACCTTCTTGCCATGTGTGTCGGGATCAACCCATCGACTCTCATTACAAACAGGACAATTCTGCAACAAATGGTGTTCTGCCCAAAAGAGAGCACAATCATTTTTGCACACATGTATCGACTCATACCCCAAACCAAGCTTCTTTAATGTCTTTTTGGCTACATAATGGGAAGGAGGAACCTTGTTGCCTTCAGGATGTGAAGCTTGCAACAACTCGAGGATTTCATCAAAGCAACTATTAGTCAATTTGTGCCTCACCTTGATATGCATAAACTTTGTTATAAAGTCAAGGGAAGAAAACTTGGTACAACCAGGATATAATTCTGATTCGGCTTCCTTTAACAGGCATTCAAATTCATCATGGACGCTACTACTCTCTGTACCTAAGTCCCCTTCGTTGAGGTCTGTGTCCTCTTCCATACGCTCATACATAACGTCTTCGATAACGGCAGCCATATCCGTATCGTTTGTCGGTGCAACATCATCTACAACTTCAACCTCAGGAATTAAACTTTCACCGTGATAGGTCCACTCCTTGTAATCCCGGCAGATGCCCCATACATTCATATGATGTTTCATCGTTGTGAAGGGTATTACAAGAGTATTCTCACATTTTGCACACGCACATCTTACATAGCCTCTGCTATCTGTATGTTCTTTACATCTATTGATAAAAGAGTTAAGTCCTTCCAAGTACTCGGTTGATCTACGATTTGGATTTTCAAGCCAGCTTTTATCGACAGACATGATCATGCAACTGAAACATAATTTAGGGTCTAAGGTATCGTTTTTTTAATAGAGTATTGACGAGTGATGTTTATTTTCTAATCAATTTGTAATCAACTCAATCTCTATTTGGTTACACATATAAATGTTTATTTTATTTAGTTAGGTATATAAATTTATTTATTTTTCTATATATACATACAATACATATATAACTCATTTTACAGCATTTTTGCAGCCTTCGGCAGCGATTGTGTTGCTGTTTTTACAGCCATTTTAAGCTGATGTTACAATATTTTTTTTGCAGATTTCTGCAGCCAGTTTATTGTTGTTTTTACAGCTAGTTTGATGTAGGGCTGTTAACGAACCGAGTCGAGCCAAACCAGATCTAGCTCGAGCTCAGCTCGAAATCAAATCGAGCTGGCTCGGCTCAAGCTCGAATTTTAAATCGAGCTAAGGTTTGGGGCTCAAGCTCAACTCGAACTAGATTCGAGCCAGCTCGGCTCGGCTCGCTTTAGCTCGACTTTATCAAGAGCAATTAAATTTACTAGTAAAAAAAATCTCAAACATGACTAAATTTCAAGTAACAAAGCCAAAGGGCAAAATATGCAACTTTTATTGACCAAAGAACAACACATGTAAGCATAGCTTATTAACTCTTTAGATGGTTTCACCCTGGCTTTTTATAGGGGAGGTTCTTTCGCATGCTTTCTCTTCTTAGCGATGTGGGATCTTGATTATATCATGCTTTATGTATTAATCTTGTGATTTTTGCTAAATTTGAAAGTGGCGAGTATGTAACCCTTACCTTTTTATTTCACTTCTTATGTGATAAGCATGTTTTAATGCTGCAAAGATCCGAAAATATAAGCCAATAGATTCACATATTTATGTTTCCACAGATTCAGAATTTTATGTATCCATAGATTCAATTTTATGTATCCTTCAAAATTAATATATAATGCTGAGATAAAATTTAACCGTAAGAACTAACAAATTACATTTTTAAGATCCAAATATATAAACTACCAGATTCACAATTTTATCTATCCATTAAAATTAATGTATATAATATAAAAAAATAATCCGAGCCGACTCACGAGCTCACGAGCCGAGCCAGGCCTAGCTCGGGCTCGGCTCGTTTTCAAATCGAGCCGAGCCGAGCCGGCTCGTTTATAACCGAGCCGATTTCGAGTCGAGCTTTATTCGAGTATTTTTCGAGCGAGCTTCGAGCGAGTTGCGAGCCGCAAGCTTTTTGAACACCCCTAGTTTGATGCTTATTTACAGCATTTTTCACAGCTGTTCTGCAGATTAGGTTAACAAGCGCCCATATTATTTAATATTTCGTTAACAGGCATCCATATTGTTTACTTAACAGGCCTGGGCCATATTTTGTTATTTTTTTAAGTTCGGTGTGGTTTATTTACTTCAGGTTATTTTCCGTACTGGACCGAGAACCGACCCAAAACCGAAATGGGTAAAATTCCAGAACCGAGGACCTACTTATATGTTTATTATCGGTTTCGGTTTTGGTTAATTCTATGTTTGGTTCTCGGTTCTTTTCGGATCCATACGTATTATGCACACTACTTTGCATGAAAAGAAGTGCTATCTAACTTAAAACAAAGAGTGTACGAACTTATATTTAGAAAGAGAATCTGGAAGATTTGTACCTATTAAGCGCAACCACTTTGTTGATGATTAACTCCGCAATTTGCTACTCACACAAATCAGCAGCAGAAATTATGGCCTTGTTAGGGGTTTTCGTGTCAGTTATTAAGGCCTTGTGCTTCCATACTGCAAGAGAATAAATAAGAACAGTGTTACAAGAAACAAACAATATTAATTACCAAAATAAAGAGCAGAATGCAATCTCCTACGGCGAGTTTAGTCTTTGAATGTTCTTTCAAACGCTTAAAGACAACGCTAAAAAACTAAACCAATACGTAATTTAAACCAAACCATTAATAGGTTACGTCTCCACCACTAACAACTCAAATCAACACGTACTTATTCCAAATCTTACAGCATTTTTCCAGCTTTGTGCAGCCATTTTGTAGCTGTTTTTACCGCCCCTTTTTACGCAGATTTTATAGCATTTTTTGCAGCATTTTATTGCTCTTTTTACAGCCAATTTGATGCTTATTTATACAACAATTTTTGCTAGATTAGAGTGTACCAATTTATATTTTAAAGAGACAATCTGGATGATCTGTACCTATTAAGCACAACTGCTTTGTTGACTATTAACTCTGCAATTCGCTACTCACACAAATCAACAGCACAAATTAAGGCCTTGGTGGTGCTTCTAAACTGCAATAGAATAAAAAAGAACAGATATATAAGAAACAAACAATATAAAACCATAAACACGAGCGTAATGCAATCTCCTACGACGGGTTTAGTCTTTGAATGTTCTTTCAAACGCTTAAAGACAACACTTAATATTATATGATTCTTTAATCCATATGCTGTTACACATAATCATTCTTATCGATGGTTTGTCCAATACGTAAGCTCACTTTTTTGCAACCGGGTTCGCATATAAACCATATACCATAGCGTTTAAAAATACCTAAACCCTAACTAACCGTAAGGCTAAACCAATACGTAATTTAAACCAAACGATTAACAGGTTACGTCTCCACTACTAACAATTCAGATATAGTAGTTCACCACACACACTTATTCCAAATCAGTTCTAATGCAAATCAAAACATACATAATTATTAAATAACAACAAATACAATAATAAAATAGAATTAAACACTTTCATATATGATTTTGTCATGTAAAAAAACAAAAGAGACAAATACAAGAACAAAACAAACAGTGGTCCTCTCAAACTCATGTATTGACTAAAGTTCCTTATTTTAAACCCCAATAAAGTCAACAATCTCATAGAATCTCAAGCACAAGTACAAATGGTGGTCCCTGTTAGTTTTTTATATCTATTTGGACGTATCGAATGGTGGTCCCTCAAGATGCAACAGCCTAATTTTAATTTGAACAACATACACCACAAAATACTTGCAATTGAACATCAAACAACACATAATAATTGGGATTTGAACATCAATCTTAATGATTAAACCGGTTAGGGTTCTTACCTACATAAACCACACAGAAACCTTGCGATTTGAACATCACGTTGCTTCAAAAGGCTGAGAATTTGATGCAACAAGAGCCGACATTCTGGCTGGTGGGTGGCAGGTAGGGTTTGGAGGAGGAAACGTGGAAGTGTTGTCTGATGGGGGGAAAGAAGCCCGCCAAGGATTTTAACTCAGATTTAGGGGCGACTTGTGAAGAAAAGAGACCAACCGTTAGATTCTTTACCTGATCGACGGCCAGAACTCATTGTACAAGGCTGAAACACGGATAGGCCCTTTAGGGGTGACTTTTTATATGTCGCCCCTAAAGATAGCGCCCCTAATGCTCCTTTTTCTTGTAGTGACATGCTCAATTTTAAGAATTTAGTTGCAAAGTTGATTATCAAGAAAAACAATTCAATACAATTCAACACAACTTATGACTGTTAGAATATAAACTTATTTATCGTATGAACTTGTATATTTATACTATGTATGTTGTACTTAATATCTAGGGATTGTATTAAGGTAAGATTATCAAATAATTATGTGACAATTATGGACGAAAGTTGGAGGTTGTCGAAGACAGTTACAAACAGTTTTGGCGCCTAGATCCTTCAACCGTGTTACCCATAACTGTCACAACATATGTATATATAGACATAAGCCGGAATCTTATCCAACACCAAGATATCAATTACATTTCTGTACATTTCGAATTCATTCATTGTTCAAGTTTGTGTTTATTATTATTCGAAGTCTTTTTGATATCCAACAAAACAAACTTCCTAAGGGAAAGTATTTTTTGGTGGAAAAAAAAATTATTAAATCCAGTTAATAGTGTTTAAAAAAAAGTTAGTTATAAAACCCAGTAAATCACAAACTAATTCAACATCCCTTTCAATACATATTCAAGAACCAACTGAGTTTAAAATGACACACTTCACTTCCAAAGTTGTTTCGCGGAAAGTAACGAGTGCAAGGTCCACAAGGACCTCTTTGCATATATTTTCTCATGCCCACATCTTAATAATTTGGATAATGGTCAATGGTATTTATTCTCAACCACGAGCATGTGGAAATAATTTACATCGAATTCGCCTAATAGTATTTCCTAAATAATCATGAGTCTTTTTCTAGCACCAAGAGCATTGTCAGTGACTCAATGGGGGTTTACAAATGCCCTCTCCTCCACGCTGACATTACCTGTTTGTACTCTCACGTTTTTCTCTCCCCATGAAACTTTTTCATTCAAATATATTAGGGCCTACGGAGTGGGAGCGGTAAACTTGTGTTTACCGAATCGGTGACCACTGCCTACCATGTTTATGTTTATCGATCAAAGTTACCGAAATTGGGGGTGTTTTCGGTGAAGGTTCACCGAATCGGGGAGAGGGAGGGAAGGGGAGAGAGAGAGGGGTGTGTGGTGAGGTCCATACATTTTCCCACTTTTTTAAATAGTTTACCTACTTTCTATTAGGTAAACACCGCCAACGTTTTTGAGCATTAGGTAAACAATTGACATGACGCTATGTGATTGGGTGATTTGGGAGTTTACCTATTCCAAATGTCTAACCACTCCCTTCACCCTTAGAAAAGATAAATAAATCAAATAAAACAAAACATATAAAACAAGTTTCTAAAGTAGCATTTAGAAAGAGGGACAATCTAATACTTTGAAATTGAATTAGGAATATTTTTTACATGATAGAGCCACCCAAAACCCACTGAGAATTTTAATATAAAGTTAGTCAAATTTTAATTTGACCTAGTCTTCCCTAGTGATGGCTAGCCATCAGGAGAGCGGATCAATGGATCAAGTTGGGGTGTGATGACGTAGGTCTCGTATTGAATAATCATTTTTAAATAAAAATATTATTTTTATTATCTAAAAATGAGAAGACCAACGTCTATAACTTACTAGGCACACTCTCATAAATTATCTTTAGTCTTTAAAAATTAGAAATAGTTCACCTTTTTCTCACTTTCCATGAATTTATTCTTCTTGCATTTTCAACGGTTTTCATTATTAGAAGTTGTCACATTCTTGGTTGTACATTGTATTAGGTATGATTGTTATTTACTTTATTGTGGAAATTAGGAAAGTCCATTTGTTTTGGAAGAGGAAATTATTGGTCGAGAATTATAGAAAAAAAGTAATTATTTCCAAGGATTGGGGTTAGCGGACATTATTGATCCTCTTGGTTCAGTCCCTAATCCGACCTGTTTTGACTATAATTATTCGCTTATTTTTACTCTCCTACAATATTTCCAAGATCCACCATTAAGAAAGGGGTACGTTAGTTTGGAAATGTCCTAGATATTTCCTATAATCGTGACATTACTAGCCAGATTATTGTATATTGGTGATGCTCATTAGATAACTAGATAACTGATAAAGAAAACAAGAACGAGTATACCTTTTTGTTCTGAAAACATACCAAAAAAAGCATGATCAAAACGAAACAAAATTCTTTTTATATAGGTAAGGTACGATCACAAGTTTATGTTGAAATGTTACAATACTTCATGAAAAGTATGTTAGTTAACAGTTAAAATCATCGCAATTATTCAGTTAAATCAACAGAAAAGTCGTCTATAGAAGCTCCTTCAAGTTACTACTGATGATTAATCTATCAACAATAACTCAGCTATCGTTGATCAATCAAGTTATTATTGATGCATACTTACGGACTGATAATTGCTACCATTGATGGAGATAACATGATTGTCACTTATGGACAGTATTAATGATCAATTACTATTGACGACCAATTATTACTACTGATCGGTTTCGATTGTTGATGTCATGCAAATCCAAAGCAACTTCTAGTGGCTAAAAAACAAGGTCATTTGTTCCACTTTGAGCGTTGGACGCTACCAAGGCGATGCCCACTTGAAACAATAGTTGTTAATGTCATCGCCTCTTGTGCCTAGGCCCATTTTCCAGGCGAGGCGAGCCAATTGTGCATTAAGTCGAGAGAATTGCACTTTAATTCTCCAGGTGATGGTTCAATGCAAATTTCGACAGGATTCCTAGATTTCCGATATTTTCTAGCCAAGTTCTCTAAATTCCGGCAAAATTCTAGCTAGGTTTCTACTTTTATTTAAGGCAAACTACTTTTCTACACTAGTACACTAAATATTTTAGAACTTCCGGTACTAAAAATATGTTATTTAATGTTATATAATAGCTTTTGTTTATTTTATATGAAGATTTTATTATTTTTCTAATACATAATATATATTTTTTTTTCCGTCGTACGCTTTTCTTTTTTCAGGTCCTTGTTTTTTTTACATCTTGCGCCTAGGCCTCAAGCGAGGCCTTTGCGCCTTGAATGCGTAACACCTTTAATAACTATGCTTGAAACCCCATGGTCACTAGGGGGCATCCAGGGTTCGGACTACCGGGCTCATTGATGTCATAAAGCATAGTCTCAAATAAGTGTGTACTGCATACGTTATAGCTTGTATTGATATTTATTATGATTTCACTTTCGTGGTAAGTAAATTCAACTAAACTTAAATAAACTAAAAAATGACTTAGATGATACTAAAATTCGATAATCACCTACATGATATTACAAAATAATGATGAAGGTGTAGACAGGTTCGTAATATTAGTGCCGAGAATTTCTAAACTCTTTTTTCTTCTTCCTGGCTTTTTAATTTGGAAAATAAGACATTATGACTTGCTGAGTTGCTCTTACGCTTTGCTGAGAAAGCAGCCCAGAAAAAGTTGGGCCTTTTTGCAGCCCAGAAAAAGGTTGGGCCTATACTTTAAGCTCCGTGAGTTGGATAACTCTTAACTAGTTAGTCATGGTCCATGGACACTATTAGGTTGGAGATACTGGACACAAAATGCATGTAATTTCTGGGCTAAGTTTTTTTTTTTTTGAAGGCGGCAATTTTATAAAACAAGGAAAACATGCTTAAGCAAGATGCTCAAGCATGAAAAAGAGTACAGAGAAGATAAAAGAGGAAAATATAACAAGAAACACAACTACAACCTAAAATCACACCAGGTCTTCCAGTCCATTTTAATCGATGCCGCCCTTGAGGTAACCCACAGGAATGCTAAGGCTTTGATATCCCCCATTAGTTTAAAGACCTGATACACCTTGTTTTTGAAAATTGTATCATTTCGAGCCAACCATAGAGACCAACATACATCGGCCACCACCGAATAAATTGCCTTCTTCCTGTTTTCTGTTATCCGGAGACTTCCAACGAATTCCAAAAGCTCCACCACGCTTAAAAGGAACCTCGGAAGAGGAATTTTTAGCCAAAGAGAAACCGCAGTCCACACTTGCTGAGCGAATTCACAAGTAATCAAAAGATGATCTGCGGATTCGAGGGCTCGACTGCACATGACACATCGATTAGAAGGTAGTTGCACCCTCCTCTTGATTAAGGCCTCCCTAGTAGGTATTCGGTCCAACACCACTCTCCATAAAAAAACAATTTATTTTTTTTGGGATCCAACTGATCCACTTTCAGGTGTTTTGTTTCCTGAATTTTTTGGATGCTATCGAGTTCCCGCCTTAAGTCGCACACCTGAAACTCCACACTTAGTCCACCTGAATCCCATAACCAAGCGTCTGGTGTATCTTCAACCTTTTGATTTTCCAACAGTTGGACGAGTGCAACCATTTCAGCGGTAGCAATTGAGTCGTTTGACGCCTCCACGCTGCCCAAATTCCATGAGATGCAGCCCATGACAGTTGAGTATTTCTGTCGTGCTGTGCAGTATTTGGCTCGATCGAGGGTAAAGAGGCGCGGAAATAGTTCCCGTAATGGAATATTGCTAGCCCAATTATCCAACCAGAAGTATGTTTTCTCACCATTTCCTAGACAAATCTTCAGTCTATTTTTTATAATAATCAAGTTGTTCTCCGACTTTCGACCCATGTTTACAATACTTTTCCAAACCCCACCAATCGAGCTTTTTAGAGGGATAAAGGAAGGAAGTTTTACACCTTGATGTATAGCTGATATGACTCGCGCCCAAAGTTGTGACGGCTCGTTTTTGAATCTAACATTCCACTTCACCATAAGTGCTTTGTTTGTAGAAGCTAAACTTCCAATGCCCAACCCCCCTTGTTCTATCGGCGCAACCACTTTGAACCAAGGCGCCCAACAAATTTTGTTGTTGTCAAGGCACCCGCCCCATAGAAATTTACGTCTAATTTTTTCCAGCCTTTTAAGTATTTCTACCGTAGCATTGAAAAGCGAGAAATAGTATGTGGGAAGATTACCTAGCACGGCTTTTATCAATGTCACCCTCCCGCCAAAAGATAGCATTCTTGCTTTCCAAAGGGAGAGTTTGTTTTCGAAACGCTCCACAACGGGCCTCCAATTTTTTACTAGCCCCATGTTGGCTCCCACCGGGAGGCCAAGGTAGATAAACAGAAGAGTTCCCGCTTTGCACTCAAGAATGGATGCCATGCGAGAAATTTCTGGGCTAAGTGCCTAAGGGTACATGCATTAACTTTATTAATTGGTTTGTTCACAAAACCCTGACCACTAAATTAAAGATCAAATAAAATAAGATCTTCAGATAAGAGTATTTGTTATGAGGGTGAAAGGGGGCCGGTGCCCATGCCACGTAGGCATGGGGGCATGGAGCACAGCCCCTCTTGGGCGTGATCGGCGGGTGAGGAGGTGGACGGAGGCGAGTGTTGTTTAATTTCTTTTTTTTAATTATTAATTAATATATAAACGAATCATTTGGCTCTATCTCTCTAAACAAAGGAAGTCTTATATCTTGTTAAATTTTGGTCATCTTGATTCCCCAAAGCCCTGACATATAATATAACAGAAATTATGTCATCAAACATTGCCCCATACTTCAACAGTTTTGTGGTCTCCAATTTTTGTATTGTCGAAGTAAAAAGTCGGTTTGGACAATCTTCCATGATGCCAGTCCTCACTACTTGTACTTTCATGATCAATCCTCCTCACCTCATCAAAATCTGGGATCCATGATCCACTTCTTGTCATCGGTTTGATATTATCTTGGTACACAACACACACCCCGCATTCCACAACACCATCTTCAAAAGTTATGATAAGATCTTCAGATTCTAAACCATGACATAGATTCCCAAGGATATCAACTGGCAGATATCCAGTCCACACAACATCGGCGCTTTTTGCTGTACATGCTGCTACCTTACCAATCGAACTTTCCTCACCTGACACTTTGAAATTGATTTTACGGAATGTCGTCAATTTGTCTAATGGTGGTAAAACGCGACAGCATAAGGCCAGGCCTGTCATTTCCGTCATACAATTTTGTGGTAACTTTAGTGTGATCGTGTTACCCAAGCGTTGGTTGCTAAACCACTCAGGTATTTTGCTTCCAGGAATTGTGATACTTAATCGATGATTCACAGCAGCACATTCCTGCATCAGCGAACAACATCCTTAGTTAAGTGTACTACAAGATTCTCATTATGCACATAATATAAATATTATTAAACAACAAGTGGCTAGTGTAGCGTCCATCAAATCGGCGCTAAAGTAACGTTTTTTAATTCTTTTATTTAACTTATACACTTGCACCACTGCACTTTAAGTATTTACACTTGCACCCCTTACACTTTAATCAAATCTTTTTTCTTTTATCAATTTATGTTTCTACCCCTAAACTTTAATAGAGATATCATACGGTTCCTAACTTTAATAATTATTTTACTTTAACCAATTTATGTCTATATCCTTGAACTTTAAAAGAGTTAATATACGGCCCTTGAAGTTTAATAACGTAATTTTCTTCTTTTATAACCGATATTTTTTTTCTTTCATCTTTTTTATACGTTTAATTATTTTTTATTTAACTTATTATAATTGAAGCTGACTTTAGACGTATTTACTTAACCGTGTGTCGTTTCAACGTCGTACCTTCCACCAGATCTATAGTCCGGCACAACGACTTACTGAATTTGTTTTTATCGTTTTCATTCGACTCAAAACACGTGTCCAAATCCTTTCGGGCGACTTTATTTTTGGGTTTTCTCTTTCGGTTACTATACCGAGTGTCAATATTTGTCAATTGACCTCATGGATTATGAGAGGTCTTGAATTGTATTTATAGATAAAATGTACAACAATATCTCCTATGATTGAGGAGATCAACAATAATCAGGAAAGAGAATAAATACATAATAACTATACATAAAGAGAAAATCATTTACTAATACCCCCTTCAATCGAAACGGTGGCGGTCCGAGACGTAGTAACGTACGAACTGCTCAAATTGGGCACGCGGAAGACTTTTGGTGAAAATATCAGCCACCTGAAGATTGGCCGGAACAAATTTTGTGTATAACTTTCCTGATGTAACAAGCTCCCGGACAAAATGATAATCCAAGTCAATGTGTTTTGCTCTTTTATGTGCCACTGGATTTTGTGTCATAAACAACGCACTCTTATTATCACAAAGGATAGTAGGTCGATCTGGTGGCAAGGCTCGTAATTCACGAAGAAGATGAGTGATCCAGATCATCTCTGCAGCCGTGTTAGCCATTGCTCTATATTCAGACTCACAACTGGATCTGGACATAGTAGGTTGCTTCTTAGCACTCCAGGACACAAGATTACCTCCCAAGAAAATAGAATAGCCATAAGTGGACCTACGTGTCTCCAAACAACGAGCCCAGTCCGCATCAGAGTACCCAACAAGAGAACTTTTGTGAGGGCGAGTAAAGGTGAGGCCATAAGCAAGTGTCCCTTTAACATATCTGAGTATGCGTTTGACGGATTGAAAGTGATCAGTCGTCGGAGCATGTAGAAATTGAGAAACTTGATTCACAGCATAAGATAAATCTGGTCAGGTGATAGTCAAGTACTGAAGTGCACCAACCAGAGATCGATACAAAGTAGGATCAGAAAACGGCAATCCATCAGACGTGAAGGAGATAAGTGGAGCCAGAGGAGTGCTAACCGGCTTAGAGTCAAGTAAGTCCGCACGAAGAAGAATGTCCCTTGCATACTTGGATTGAGTTAGAAATAACCCATTTTCAGTATAGGATACCTCAAGGCCGAGAAAATAACTTAGATCACCAAGATATTTGATGGCAAATTCCGTATTTAAGTGAGAAATAAATGAGGCGACAACACTGTCATCATTACCGGTAAGTATAAGATCGTCAACATAGACGAGCAAATACATAATACATGGCCCACGAGTAAAAACAAAGAGAGAAGTGTCAGCGCGACTACATGTAAATCCATAAGCTGAGAGACAAGTACTTAAACGTTGAAACCAAGCACGTGGGGCTTGTTTCAAACCATAGAGAGCTTTGGATAACTTACACACGTGATTCGGAAATTGCGGATCGACAAAACCAGGAGGTTGTTCCATAAAGACTGTTTCATTTAGATTACCATTTAAAAAGGCATTCTTAACATCTAGCTGATGTAATTTCCAGGAGTTTAAGACAGCAAGAGACAAAACGATACGCACCGTGGAGGATTTGATAACTGGACTGAAAGTGTGAGAGAAGTCCAGTCCCGGAATCTGAGTAAAACCTTGAGCAACTAAGCGTGCTTTGTAGCGCTCAATGGTACCGTCCGAATGATATTTAATACGATACACCCATTTTGAACCAACAACATTTGCTGAAGATGGTTGTGGTACCAAGGTCCACGTATGATTGATTTTCAATGCCTCTAACTCGTCATGCATAGCGGCCAGCCATTGAGGATCTTTCAATGCAGTTTTGACACCCTTTGGTTCTTTGGCTGAGAGTAAGGCTTGGTGAAGGCGATGAGTTTCTAGAGAAGCAAAATCCGCTTGGTGTTTTGGTTTGAAAATACCGGCCTTGGATCGGGTGGTCATTGGATGAGTGGAGGAGGTGGGCGGAATAGGTGGTGGTGGTTCGGTGGAAGAGGGAATGGTGTGAGGATGCGGGTCAGTAGTTGGAGGTGAAAGAGGTTGGGCGGAGGATTGTGGGGAAGGAATAGATTGGGCCGTAGGTGGTGTAGGGTGATGTGGGGCTGGAGAGTTTGGGGTGTGGTCATCAGGTTGGGCCAAAGGTGATGTATTGGGCTAAGTTGTTGGTCCATCAGTAGGATGTTTGCATAAGGTGCAAGAAGATGGGGCAGGAGGTGCAATAGGGGCAGGTGTCGAAATATGAGATTGTGCAACAGGTGTTGTAGTTGGTTGAAGAATGTCATCAATGAAGGATATGAGCTCCAAATTGGAGAGATCCGAGTTGGAGGCGGATCCATTAAATGGAAAAACCGACTCATTAAATCTTGCATGACGACTAATAAACACACGCGAAGTGGAAGCATCAAGACAACGATATCCTTTATATTGAGAGCTGTACCCAAGAAAAATGCAAGGAATGCTGCGTGGTTCCAGTTTGTGTTTTGAATAATCACGTAAACATGGGAACACTTGACATCCGAATACCCGAAAATTACCATATTGAGGATGTTGATTGAAAATTAATTGAAACGGAGACTTGTTATCCAATAATGGTGTGGGTAAGCGATTAATGATAAAGGTTGCTGAGATAAAAGCATCGACCCAGTAACATGCTGGAATATGGGCATTAAATAACACTGCAAGTCCGGTTTCAACAATGTGACGATGCTTCCGTTCTGCTCGACCATTTTGTTGCGGTGTATACGGGCACGAAAGGTGATGAAAAGTGCCATTATCCTCAAAAATTTTACGCACCCGGTGGTTTACAAATTCTGCACCACCATCACTTTGGAACACTTTTATTTTTCTTGAACATTGTGTTTGAAAAAGATTAATAAAAATAGGTAAAACAGAATAAAAGTCTGTTTTAGATTTGAGCGGATATAGCCAAGTGAACCTGGAAAAATCATCAAGAAAAGCCACATAATAGCGAAAACCATCCGTAGAGGAAATAGGTGCAGGGCCCCATAAATCACAATGTATCAAATCTAAAGGATAAGCGGCACGCTTAACATTAACATTAAAAGATAACCTTTGTCCTTTTGCAAGTTGACACGGAGTGCAAATAATTTGTTTGGGTAACAAAGACGTAATAGACAAAACACCCAATTTATTTAAACGTGAAATAATATCAAATGAGACATGTCCTAAACGAGCATGCCAAAGTTCAAAAGAATCTTTATTCGACACTCCAGTAGCAACGAGAGCTTGTGGTTCATTCTTGAGCACATAAAGACAATTGACACAGCTGCCTCTAGCGAGTACCTGTTTTGTTTGCCGATCCTGAATAGTAAAGAATGGTTGAGAAAACAATACATCTACAGGATAGTCCGTGGTTAATTTGCTTACTGATAAGAGACGCTTTTTAAGATTAGGAATAACCAAAACATCCTTGAGAGGAATATTATTGGAAATAACAGTGGAACCAATATGAGTAATAGGAAGTTTGTTACCATCACCAAACATAACCTGAGATGTACCTGGATATGGGGTTGTCTGATTTAGATCTGCACATTCAGGGGCCATGTGATCGGTAGCACCCGAGTCAGCATTCCAGTCGGGGCCATTCTCAGTCACATGGCATTGAGCATGAAAGGCCTTTGCCAAAGATTCATCAGTGGGTGCAGTTTGATTGGCATAAGCATGCAAGTTAGGACATGAAGAGGCATAATGCCCATTAGTGCGACAAAGTTGGCAGTGAGGAGGCCTACGAGCAGATCCGCGACCCCTGCCACTAGCATAAACACCTCGAGATCCAGAGCCTCGAGATCCAGATCCGCGGCCCCTGCCCTGCTGAAAAGAAGAGGACCGATTCTGTTGAGCGTGAAAGGCAACAGGGGCAGGCGAGCCATGGAGAGATTTCAAAAAAAGTTCCTGACTTTCAGTCTTGTTGACTAATTCACGAAATGGTAAGGTCGGTGTGTTGGCTCGAATCGAAGTCGAAAAAGTCTCATAAGATGGTCCCAAACCACAAAGAAACCAATGAGTTTTGTCAATCTCTGCAACAGGATGTCCTATTGCAGCCAATTGATCACATAAATTTTTAAATTTGTGACTGAAATCACTGACCGAAGAGGTACCTTTAGTGAGTTGACGAAGAGAATCACGCAACACATGAATGCGTTCAACCGAAGAGTTGCTGTAGGCTGCTTCAAGGGCAACCCAGATCTGCCGAGCATTAGTGATACCGATTACCTCAGCGGCTGCTTGTTCAGAAAGGGAAGATTTAAGAAGAAGAATAGCCTGCTGTTCAGAATCGGCCCATTTAGCATAATCAGGGTTTGAGACAGCTTTGTCTTCAACAGTAATGGTTTTAGAAGGAGAGGAAGAGGAGCCGTCAATGTGCTTCAATAGTTGTAAAGAGGCGAACAGGGGTTGAATGTTGTCTCGCCATATCAGATAATTGTCTGAAGTGAGTTTGGTAGACATAAGATGTAAAAGGGTATTGATGGAGAAGGAAGAAGAGGTTGTTTCAGCTATAACAAAAGAGGAAGAAAAGGTGAACGGTGGTCCAGGAAAGAGAAAAGAGAAAAAGGTGAGGTTTTTTTAGAGAAGAAAGGCTGATACCATGTCAATATTTGTCAATTGACCTCATGGATTATGAGAGGTCTTGAATTGTATTTATAGATAAAATGTACAACAATATCTCCTATGATTGAGGAGATCAACAATAAATCAGGAAAGAGAATAAATACATAATAACTATACATAAAGAGAAAATCATTTACTAATACCGAGTGTCAGTAATGTATGGATACGGTAATAAATAAAACCGATACCGACTAAATTCCTGCCATTAACGTTATTTTTACCATTACGTCTAGGTTTTCATTCAATTTTTTTTAAATTTGTCCATCCCGTGCTGCGAAGCGCGAGTGTAACCACTAGTTAGAGATTAATTGAGATGAAGAAGATACCTGGACCAAAGATTGCATCAAGAAACTAGCAAGGTGGCTTTGACTGTCTTGATCCACTAAGAGTTTGGGACAGTAATAGAGTGAGAACTTAAACAACCACTTGTTTTTGTTTGAAAAGTTTCCAATCTTCTGCAAAGACCTGAAACGATCTGCCCTCAGAACTTGAATAAGTGATGGAAGCTCAGGTAGCTCCTTGAGGTGCACACAGTCACTAAGGTTGAGGTATTTGAGACGAGAGAGCAGCGAGATGCTTGCAGGTAGGGAGGTGAACAAGTTTTCACTTAGATCCAACTCTTCCAAAAAGGGCCACAAAATATGCAGATCAGTAGGGATGTCGTCCTGAAAAAGGTTGTTATTTTTTAGATCTAGTGTCCTCAAAGAACCCAAAAGTTCGCAACCCTGAATGCGGGGAACATGTTGTGTAATCCTATAATCATGTATTTGTCTTAGTGGGCCGCTTACACCCATAGAAAAAACGGTAAGCCCCGTCAAAAGTCTGATGGACCATGGTAGTGTGATTATGTTATGACAGTCATTCATATTCAACACCAACAACCTCCCCATCTCTCCATAGACTCTTGGAAAAATATAGCTTACGCAAGAATTAAGATGCAGACTTTGTAGGGATTTCATCTTGATACAATGTGGGAGCCAAGTAAGTTTCGTACAAGAACTCAAATCTAAGTGAATAATCTTTTCGTGAAGAAAAACAGATTCATGAATATGCTCCAAGAACCCACAAAATGACAAATTTAGGCGCTCAAGATTTGGGGCCAATGAGACGTCTGGAAAAAACTTTATAAACTGCGAGTGACGTAGATCCATGAACTTAAGGTTGGTGAGGATGACCTGACAGATATAGATGATGGTTGTTACAGCAAGGTCAATTTAAGACTTGTCAAAAGACAACTTTAAACTAAAAAAACCGATACCTTTTTCTCTATTTTTAGTCGAGTTATCCAACTAAACATCATTTCAAGGCCAACAAGCTCGCTCATATCACTTGTTATTGTCAGAATTCTAAATGGGTAGCTTATCCAACTAAGCCATTTTAGTTGTTTAGGGAAATATTCAGGTTCCGTCCAAGTGAAATGCCCTCTAACTTGAAGGAGCCTCAACTTCTTCATGCACTTAAAGATTTCTGCACAGCAACGGCGGTTTTAATCACCCTTGGTCTCCACTATGGCTTCAACTGTCTCCATTCTCTAGGATAAACCAATCAAAGCATTCAGGTATATTTCTTCCAAATTCCACATTATTATAGTTTACGCATTTATAAGAATAGGGCTTACAGTGGTTTTTGTCATTACTTCTTTGATTTCCTTTGGACACCATACCATGTTGTTTGAATAACAATCACGAACAATGAATCGACCCATCTCTTGTATCAAATCATGCATATGAAGATATCCATTAGAAGTCGTTAAAAGAGATTTTTCAATCAGCACGGTCATTCCACTTACAGCTTCTAAGCTAAAACTATCAAGAATTCTCGTGATACTATGCCTTTTCTTACCTTTGAAGAAACATGCAATGTGAATGAATATTTCCTTTTCAAATTTATTTAAACCATCAAAACTTAACTTTAGAGTTCCATTGATATCCTCGTTTGGTATCTTGGCCAAAACATTCTAGGTGCTTTGCCAAAAATCCAATTTTCTACCACAAAAACGAGCACCTAAAACTTTAAGGGCTAGAGGAAGGTAACCTGTATGGCGTACTAAAACACCTGATAGCTCCCCATACTCCTTTGGAGGGATGTTTGCCTTAAACGCATGCCTACTAAAGAGCTCCATAGCTTCTGTTTCGCTTAACAATTCAGGTTCATATTTCTCCCGAGCATCACATAACAAATGCTTGTCTCTGGTTGTTATCAGAATTCTACTACCAAGACCAAACCATTCATGAGAACCAGCTAAGAATTGAAGCTGCTTACTATTATCAACATCGTCAAGAACAACAAGAACCTTTTTACGGCTCAGTCTTGCCCGAATGTGACGCATTCCATCATCACAATCCTTTACATGAATATCTTTTTGCGTTAAGATTTCTGACAGAAGCTTTTCTTGTAAGGACTTGAGACCTTTCTTATCAGAACCATTTTGATATGGGCTCGGGTCAATCGGAGGAGCTGGGAAATGATGATGGGCTGGTTAAGAGGCCCAAGAGGCCTTTGAAGAAGCCTGCGAGGCTGCTGGATTGAATCAAAAGGAATTGGAAGCACATGTTTATTTCCTGCATTTTTGTTACTGCATTAAAATAGGAGATAGTTAGACCGGTGGGTTTGGGGCACGGCGAGGCCTGGCGCTGGCCCGGAACACCGCCCTCCTATGGCCCGGCTCGTCCCTTCCGTCCTCCCCACGATGAGCTCGACGTGCCTCTCCTCCACACACATAACTATACATATATATATATATATGTATATATATATATATATATTTAGCCCCATCCTCCACCCCCTTGGTCCATCCCCTTTAGGCACATCCTCACTTCCGGTGACGTGGCGGGTGATGTGGCGGGTGACGTGGCGGCTCACCTTCCAGTCTTATGCATGTAGTGGGTAATTGTTAGTAGGTCAATAAAGTGCACGTTTAATTCCAGCAAGTTAGGAGTTAGTGGGTAGTAGTGGAAGTATGAGTTAGTGGAGTCTTTTAGTATTTAATCATTGTAATTTGCAGGAAGTAATATAGAAAATTGTTCCAAAAAATATCTGATTTCTTCCTGTCTTTCTTTGGAGTTTGCCGACTCGAATAGGCACACACCAATTTGGTGCTTTCATCACAACGAACCATGCCTCCTAAGAAGGATTCAACTGGCGATGATCAGATGCAAACTCTCATCGACAAGTTGGACCAATTCCTCACAACCAATGCTTCCAACACTGCTCAAACCTCCACCAACTTCCAGACCTTGCAAGAACTACTAACCACACAAATTACCACCAATGCTACTGTTACCAACCAAACCAATGCCAATTTTCAAAACCTCCAAGAAGCCATGAAACAACAACTTGAAGCCACCTCCAAATTGTTGTCTGTGGTCTCAAAGAACAACGAAACCATGCCGAAGCTGTCCTTCGGATCTTTTTCGGAACTGAAGGAACCAACCGAACCATCCCACTCGAACCACCCCCGTACCCCCAAAATTGTCCTTCCTGCTTTCGACGGGTCCAACCCGTTAGACTGGATTTTCCAAGCGGAAATTTTTTTTTTACCTACTATCAAATCCCGATGGACGAGCGTATTTCTCTCGCCGTCTTCTACTTTGTCGGAGAAGCTCTTAGTTGGTATAAATACTTGAAAACAAATAATCTTTAATAATCTTTTGGGTACCTGGCCCGAATTTTCCCGCGCCCTTGAACTTCGTTTCGGTCCTTCGACCTACGAAAACCATCAAGCCACACTCTTTAAACTCACCCAAACATCCACTCTTACCGCCTTTCAATCCGAATTCGAGCGAATTTGTAATTGTGTGGTCGGTCTACCAAGTGAAGCCTTGCTCAATTGTTATATCTCCGGGTTAAAACCGGAAATTCTCAACGAACTCGCAGTCCACAAACCCACTTCCATACATCAGGCCTATGGCCTTTCCAAACTCATCGAAGACAAACTTACTCTAGCCAAAACTACAACCTATCAACCACGTACCTTCACTTCCTCATCTAACTTCAAAACCACACCTAATTCCACCACCACAACACCAAACGCAGCCACTGCCTATTCTTCCAACAACCCAAAACCTTCTACCACACCCCTACTACCCGCACCTAAATCGACCCTTCCGTTCACCTAACTATCACCGGAGGCCATTCAACAACGTCGCGGTCAGGGCTTATGTTTCCGCAGCCCGGAAAAGTTTTCTCCAGGTCACAAATGCAACCTGCCACACTTCCTACTCGTTGTTGATAATGACGAAGAGAACACATCAGATCCGCTCCCTGACCAACCGCTGCCACACACCGATCATCCGAACTCACCACATCAATTGTTCACGTTGTCCTCGGCTGCCTTTTTTGGTTTCTGTAGGTCCCTAGAGGAGGATCTAGAACACCTTCTCCTTGTTACCGAACACACCCGCAAGTGCGGAATCCAAGCGGGTATGCAACCAAGACAAAGAACACAAACACAAAAACAAGATTCAACGGTTAAAGCTCAAATGTATTCAACCAAAGGACTTTGTTTACAGAGATGATACAAGATAACAAACAAACTCTCTGAATACTCTCACTGTGTTCATGTCACAGCCCCCGATCCCTATCTCCCGGGAACGGGCGGCCGTGAGCCAGTTTCGGTGGTATCACATTTTATTTATTCAGTTTGGCAGCGGAAATTTTCATCAGGACCGTAGTTAGGAAATATTTTAATCAGAGTACACCACCATGTTTTATAACATTAAACATATGGGTAAAAACCCAAGTTTTCAATACACACGTTTCATAGGAATAAATCCTATTTATTTAATAAAAACATCCATTTTATTCTTAGGTAACTTTATTGCCACTTTTTCCAAGCCTTCAGTGCTGTCCAGCTGGCTTCTATTTGGCTTTCACATATTGTTACCTGAAACGCGTTTTAAAAACATTTTGTCAGTGGGAAATACTGGTGAGTGAATCCCAGTTTAATCAAGTGTAAGTAAAAACCAATTTGCAGTATTGAGGGCACATCCGCAATTACATTTGTATCCAAGACATCACAATTAACATCAGTGGTACGGTCATACTCAACTTATGGGATGTTACCACGCCAGTAACCAATTTTGTATACAAAACCCCAACATACCCACTATAATTGTATTCTTTACAAATACTCAATAACTGTCATTTGCATGGAAAGGTATTTAAGGTTTTGTAAAAACAGTTTACAAAAAGGAGATTACTCACATTGCTGTTTTAGGTTTTTCGTAAGGGTTTCCTGGAGATAATCTATAAATTACACAAATGCACGTGTGTTAGTATAATAACCCATTTTAACATTAGTAATACCCTCCCCGAGACGGCATTCCAACGACTACGTCGGGCAGAACCACGACAGCCGTTACGGAACCCTAGATCAATCGGGCAGCGTATCTAATACGTCTCCAGGGGTTATAATACTTACATCGTAGCAGAACCTCGCTATTTTAGGGGGTATAATACCCGGCTATAGTGTATACTACTTCAGAAATTTAGAAAGAAAGAAAGATTTGAGCGATCGTCGAATGAAGCCGATGCGTGCTATTTATAGGATCTGATCTGGGGTTTCTCGCGGCCCGCGTGGGATTTGGGCCGGGTTCACGCGGCCCGCGTCAAATGAAGTCAACGGCGTAGCTTGGCCCACTCATCACTAGACTTGACACGGTGTTGACACGTGTCGGCTCCGGGTCATGCCACAAATCAGGACGCTCGCGGCCCGCCTTCACTTCCCCAAACATGTACGCGGCCCGCATCAACTAAGGGTTTTGGCGAAGTCTGGTTACACACTCGCGCGGCCCGCTTAAGCTTGAGGTGAGGCCCTACGCGGCCCGCCTCAACTTAATAATTATTGTTTTTATAATCTATTTTGGGGCTCGGTTTTCACATACGGGGTGCATATAAAGACACATTGAGATATTTAAAATATATTAGGGTGTCGGAAATATTATGAGGATGTCTGTTTTACCGAGGGTTGTTATAGTTCACTCTGTGTTCTCTCCTCAAATGTTAGACAAGTGCCTGTATTTATAGGCCCAACACCCAGTAACCCTACGAAGAGTGGTTACTGGGCTCACGAACATTCATCAGGTCCACCACGAATAATGGAGTCTTCGTGAATCTTTGCGACGAACAATCTATCACGGACGAACTCTTATCAATCTTCGTCATGCATTGATTCTTCGTGGCATATAGACATGGACGAACCATGATAATCTTCGTTTGTATATAGACACTTCGTGGCATGTATTGTTCGTGGTGAACAATCATACCAATGTTCGTGAGCTATTGTTCTTGGTGAACAATCTATTCTTCGTGGATCCAGTCATCATGTCTTTTGTGGTTGTTAAGAATTGCATGAAATGATAAGTTATCACATGACATTATCACGGTGATGTCATGGTGATGTGGCATCTGATGACAGATCGCGGCTCTTCGTGCTTCGTGAGTCGATCTCTGGGGCGCACGACGGAGGAATGTCGCCACGTCGGTCATGAGCCGAACCTAACCGAGTCGAACCAAACCGAGCCGCATCCACAAAGTGCATCAACAAACTCCCCCTTGGATGCTGCTCGTGATGGTTCGACCTTCACATGTTGTCGGATCTTCAGATGTCTTCACGTTTCACAAACAGGGAATGTATCAACAAACTCCCCCTTGACTGATGCTCGTGAATCTTTTGATCTTCAATACTTCAGATCCTTTCGGTGTTGATGAGTGGTCAGCTACAACTCGATCATCTTGATCTTCTGATTGCAACCATGTCGTGTCTTCATTCCGAAGCTTGTCATCTAACACGTTCTCTTCGCCTTTAGCTGGTTTGGATGTCGCATCTGCACATACAATAAAGCTAAACGCGTAATGAGAACAACTGCTTGGAATATAGTTAAAATGACACACATGTGACCAACTCACAATCAACTACCGACCAACAACAGTTAGAAAGTTATAAAGATTTGATCAATTTTAGATTTTAACTTTCAACACTTGTTAATTTTGACCGTTTATGAAGATGTAATTGTTTTTAGTTTCAATCTGGTTTCAGGTGGTAAAGACTTGAGATCCAACATCGTACAATAAAAAATAAGATAGAAATAAAATCTTTTTGGTTTTTATAAAGTTTATATTAAAACACACCTAAAATCTTTTTGGAATTTTTTTGCATATTTCAAATGTAAAGACGGAAAGCAGTAAATAAATATATACAGAGATGCATAAACTGAAAGTAGTAAATAAATATTTACAAACATTCTTTTTGCAAGTTTCGAGGGTAAGAGAATCATATCAGTGTACGGTCACGCCAAAACACTCTTGTTGTTCAATTAGTTAATATTAAGATAAGCATCCTATAACGATTATCCGTATTGTTGTCCACTTAAGCTCAACTTATCAGATGTACTCGCGGTTAGGGGATACGTTAAGGTATGATTTATACTTACCGACCGGTGTTCATCCACACACGACACATTCCCGTATCAGGGTATGCACGAGAGTTCATCTTATTGGTGAGTATACCATTTATCATCTGTTTTCAACGTATAAGATGTGAGATACACACTTATTTTTGGATGAATACAAGCCCTATGTGATAAAATCACTTATTAATGAGGAACTTGATATTCGATGCATGCAGGGCACAAGAGCAAGTCCATGAACAGGTTATTACCATCGTACCGACAAAGAGACGAACTTGACTCCCGGATAAACTGTGATATTTTATCACTTATTGATTGGGACATGTGATTGTTTATCACTTATTGAGGTCGAATGCATCATGTATTATATACATGTTTGAATGAGATATACACGTATGTATGGTATCATGGAAGCTCTAGACTTGCGTCCCCGTTGTTTTTGGTAAAAGAAACAACCATGATACCCAGATGATTAACAACATAAAAACCACATATCTCAGAACCTCGGCAATCTATCAAACGAAATTTCGGTACCAAGACCATATGCCAATGAGCGGTTCCCACACGGTCTTCAGTCGATTTAGGTTTATATCACCATGTACACTTTAAAATGATTGTGAGCCTACCGATACATCTTATTTCTTATATAGAGCTGCTTATCGTTTTTCATTTTAAGTTCAAAGAGGTTTCGACAGACCACTGATGTACTATCATTTTCTCTTTTTCTCGTTAGGAAACTTATTTTTGTTTTTCTATTGTTTTTGTGTTTTTGAAATTTTTCGATGTTTTTGTATTTTTAAAATTTTTCAATGTTTTTGTATTTTTTTGCTTTTACTCCCCCTAAAATGCAAAAATTACGAGAAATTAAGAAAACACAAATAAATATTTACAAAAATGATTTTCCGATGTTGGTTTTACTCTGGCTTGACCTTAATGCCGTTTACCATTAGTAAATAGTCAAATCGTGATTTGTCAAAAGCTTTGGTAAAATGGTCGGCACGTTGGTCATCGGTGTGGACCTTAACAACATCGATAAGTCTTTTATCAAAACAATCACGTATGGAAGTGATATTTAATCTCGATGTGTTTGGTCTTTGAATGCTGCACAGGATTTCTAGTGATCTGTAAGGAAGCCGAATTATCAACGAAAATAGGAGTAGATACTAGATAGGAATTCAAAACCGTAATTGCGCATTTGTTGTTGAATCCACAAGACTTGGGAGCAACAACTTGAGGCAGCAATGTATTTAGCTTCACAGGTTGATGTAGCAACACAAGTCTGCTTCTTGCACTGCCATGTGACCTGGCGATTTCCTAAAACTGACATCTAGCCGTTGTGGATTTGCCGTCGATTTTGCAACCACCAAAATCAGAATCACTGAACGTGATCAAGTCGAAGCTATCATCCTTAGGGTACCGGAGACTGGTGTCCGGGCAACCCTTCAAATAACGGAAAATCCTTTTTACAGCTGCTAGATGTGAGGCCTTCGGGTTGGCTTGATAGCGAGCGAGCAGGCACGTCGGATACATTATGTCAGGCCTCGAGGCTGTGAGATACATAAGAGAACCGATCATTGCGCGATAAAATGAAGAGTTCACGCTTTCACCCTTCAAGTCCGGAGTAATCCCGTGATTTTGCGGAAGTGGGGTACCATTGGGCGTCGCTTCGGACATCTGGAACTGGCTCAAGATGTCTCCGACATATTTAGTCTGATGGATGAATATCCCAGACTCCGTTTGTTGAACTTGTTGGCCCAAAAAGAAATTCATTTCCCCCATGGCGCTCATCTCGAATTTCTCCTGCATAACACGCTCGAAGTCCCTACACAAAACATCGTAAGTTGACCCAAAAATAATATCATCTACATATACCTGAACCAACAGAAGATCTCCATCTTTTTCTTTGATGAAGAGAGTGCAATCGATAAGACCCCGGCGAAAACCATTCTCCATCACATAGTTAGATAAGGTTGCATACCAAGCTCTCGGTGCTTGATGTAATCCGTAGAGAGCTTTGTTGAGCAACCAAACCCGATCAGGATGAATAGGATCTTCAAAACCCGGAGGCTGTTCGACATACACCTCTTCTTCAACCACACCATGTAAGAATGCACTTTTCTCGTCCATCTGGTAAACCTTAAATCCCTTGAAGGAAGCATAGGGTAGAAAAATCCGAATAGCTTCAAGACGTGCAACCGGTGCATATACTTCGTTGTAGTCTATCCCTTCTCCCTGACGAAAACCTTGAACAACTAATCTTGCCTTGTTTCGGACAACTACTCCACGGTCATCTTTCTTGCATTTGAAAACCGGTGCCAATCTTCTTGTAGTTTTCAGGCTTCTCAACCAGTTTCTAGACACCAAGCTTCTAGAATTGTTGCAGTTCCTCCTGCATAGCTTCCACCCAAGAATTATCCTTCAACGCTTCTTTCTAAGACCTTGGTTCTTCTTGTGAGACATAACACGCGAAGGACCAATCATTCTGCAAACCCGATTCTCTGATTGCTGCATACAAGCCAGCATTGTTGTTGTTTCTCAATTGACAAATAAATTAAACAAAAAAGTTAAAAAAATCTAGTAACTAATAATCAAATAATCCAGTAAAAATGTCTGGTTGGTCTCTGTGGTTTGCAAAAATTGCAAATTTGGTCCTAAGGCTTCACTAATTACACACTTGGTCAAAATATTTGCAAAAAATAAACTCGTTTGGTCCTTTGCCCTAACATCAGTTAGATTTCTTAGTTAACACACCCCAAAAGATTTTATAATATAATAATTTATATTCTTTTTTTATCTTCATGGGTAAATAAGTAAATTCACACAAGATTACCCTCATGTGACATGCACATGGGGCGTGTTAATTGAGAAATCTAACTGATGTTAGGGCAAAGGACTAAGTGAGTTTATTTTTTGCAAGAATTGGGACCAAGTTTGTAATTAGTGAAGCCTTAGGACCAAGTCTGTAATTTTTGCAAACCACATGGACCAACCAGACATTTTTACTGGATTATTTGATTGTTAATTACTAGATTTTTTTAACTTTTTGTTTAATTTATTTGTTTTCTTAGATTCGAAACTTACTCATGCCATATAAACACATGCGTAACCGTGAGTATCGTTTTGGATGTTTGGGTTTTTCTCTTTCAATTGCTATAGTGAATGTTAATATCGTAACAAACCGATCTGATACCGACCGAATTCTGGCCGTGAAAGCGAGGGAATCCTATTAGTTTTATGCATTTAGAAAGGAAAAAAAATATTAGAGTAAACTGCAATTTTACCCCCTGGGGTTTAGGCCAATTGACACTCTGACCCCCCCTAAAGAAATAATTGCAATTTACACCCCCAACGTTGATGTTATGTCGCAAGTTTACCCCCCGGCTTCAAATTTGCTAACAGATCTGTTAACTTTAATGTGAAATGACTATATTACCCTTTAATATTACCCCCCAACGTTCTTGTTATGTTGCATAATTACCCCCCATTGGTAAATTACTAAATTGTCCTATCTTATTACCCCCTATACTTTGTGTTAAGAAACAATATTACCCCCTGCAACTTCCAAAACCCTTCCCGTCAAAAAATTATTACACCTCAAATTACTGTTAATTACAATGTTTGGCTGCAACATCAGAACATTATCTAGGTTTGACTTTGTTTGGCTTCGAATAATCTTCATAAGAATTATTACACCTCAAATTACTGTTAATTACCAATGTAATAGTTTTACATCAAAAACAAGAAACAGAAGCCAAAGTCAATTTACTACACCTCAAATTAACTCAAGATCACAAACTGAAATGCAGCAAGTAGAACTTCAGCCATTTAAGCGTCACAGAAGGTCACCACAAGATTTGTCTGCAGCCATTGTAAAACCGTGTAGATTTGATAACAGAAAGAACATCTGTAGATCAGTTTGCAACATCTTCTGCAGAATCTTTTGCCTTCGTTTGTATTGCACTTCCATCTGAGCTTCCACTTCCATCCACATTGTTTGTGTTGGTACACTTTATGTGGATGCGACTCGGCTCGGCTCGACTCGGTTCGGTTCAACTTGGTTTCGACTCGGTTAGGTCCGGCTCAAGCCCGACGTCACGACATTCCTCCGTCGTGCGCCACAGAGTTCGACACGCGAAGCACGGAGAGCCGCGAACCAATCCCGTTTACACATCATCATGATGATGTCATGATGATGTCACATGTTGTTGACTAATCTTACAATCTGAATTTGTTTAAGAATTCATGTCAACGTGCATGCATGTTTAGGAACTACCATTGGGCCAATCAAATTCACATGGACCAATCAAATTTCATTGGGCCGTAACTTATAAGTTGGGCCGAAACCTTCAATCTGGGCCATATCAAACGACGGAAATCAATGAATCAACTTGTATGTCAACGAAACAGAAAGTGTTTCGTCGACTTTGTTGTTTCGTCGTGCCATCTTGCGTTTCGTCAAGGTCTGTGTCTGTTTAGTATAAATACTCGTCATATTTTCTGTGTGAAACAGAGATGAGTATGAGAGACCTGTGAGACTTAGTGAAAGTCTGTAAACATTGTTTGTATATGTTTCTGGTTATACTCATCCCTAATCAATAGATATTGAATCTTTTGGTTACGCGTGTTCTTGTTTTACACTGTGTTTGGTTTGCACCGTCATGGGGATTCCGCACCCGTTACCGTGTTTGTGATAAACAAGGATAAGTTTTCGTTATCGATCCACCGGAAAAACGGGACTTACAATTGGTATCAGAGCTTTGGCTCTTTTCCTTGTTTAAAACCAAACATTGTTAGTGTTTTATCAAGTTGTTTAATCGTTTTTCAAGAAACTGTTCTTGGTGATATTCATATTTTCTGGAAAATATCTTGAAAAATCGGTGCAATCCTTGTTGTTTTTTGCTTTAAGCTTGTTTAAAATAAAAAAAAAACCTGTCTATTGCATATTCATATATTAAAAGGTGGGTTTTTGTTGAAAGTTCAAGATTAGTGTTCGGAAAGTTTGTCCGGTGAAATTTTGGCCGGAACTTTCAACTGTGTTCTTCAGTTCTTCAAGTTGTTCATCATATCTTCATAGGGTTTTCGTCATTTTTATTGCATATATCCGTGTTTGATTCTTGTTGCATTTAAATTAAAGTTATATAGATTAAAATACTATTATGTTGAAAAAGGCATACATGGGTGATGATGATTTTTGAAAAAGGAGCTTAGATATCAGAAAAAGTAAGGTGTAGGTTGAAATGGGTGTCATGTGTAGGGAGAAAGATAAGGTTATTTAAAAAAAAAAATTCCCACCAAATATCTCACCAACTTATTGATCTTATCCTTTGATTGACGAAATTCCCTGAAACAAATCAGATTTCGTCCAACATCAGTTTTCGTCAAAGAGATTTAATCAACCATAGACTTTGTCAAACAAATAGTCTTCGTCAACCTCCATTTCGTCGCATACATAAAATTGAGTTTCGTCGTCTGAACTCACAATCAGTTTCGTCGCCAAATATCATCACAAGAGTTTCGTCGATCTAAATCAAAATCCAGTTTCGTCGGACCTTATCCATTCAGTTTCGTCGAGTGGATCATCTCACACACAAAGGAGTTTCGTCGAAGCCTCATCGTTCTAGAGTTTCGTCATTGATCAAAGAGTTTCGTTGAGATACTTGTCATTTTTAACAGAAGACTTGCAAAAGTGTCTTAACAGTTTGAGTTCAAGTGTGTGATCAGTTTTTCACATACATACATCAATCATGAGTTGTACGAGCCCATGGGATTGGAGTACGGACCCACGACCAGGTCAAAATCAGACTCCGATTGCCGCATATTTAGCGAATTCCATACCTCAACCCCCTCCACATCAGACTTTGATGGCCGCATATTTAATGAATTCCATTCCTCAAGCCCAACCTCAACCTCAAGTTTCCACAACACAACCTCAATTCGATCCAAGTGTAAATTGTGGTCCGGCCATACAGTTGGGAAACGGTGATCAAACAAGAACTCCGTTTTATGCTGAAATTGTCAAGAATGTTAATGATGGTGAATCTTCAGGAAATGATGACAGTTCAGGATATAGTGGCAATACTGATAAAGATGGCTCAGGTGTGAGTGATTACAGTTCAGAATCGGACGTGAAGGAGGGAATGGATTCTGAAGCTGATAGTTTGTCGAATGATGCCAAGGATATGAAATGTCAAAAATCTGACTTAATCAAGAAAGCTAATACTACATCAGAAGAAATGGAGAAGATTCTCACTGAAGATGGATCTTTCTATTCTCAGACTGCCTTTATGGCTAATGTCACAGCTTCTGCAAGTCAAGTAAAATCTGAAACTCCTAGCATATGTAGTGATTGTGCTGATATGAAACGTGAATGTGCTGAATTGAAACGTGAATCTGAAACGGTTCATAGTCACAATCAAAGTTTGGTTATTGAACTGTCAAAGTGCAAAGATGCAAATATGGCTTTAGTTAGAAACGAAAAGGAATTTAAATCTGTAATTGAAACCTTAAAGAAAAGTGTTTCCGAAGTGAACAAAGTTGTTTATCATAAACAAGTTAGTATTAACGATTACATTAACATTGTTGAGGAAACCAAAAAGGAACTAGCCATTGCCAAATGCGAGCATGATGCTATCAAGCAAAAATTGGAGAGTTATTCTAACTCCCGATTTGTGCTTGATCACATCATTGACGTTCAACAACTAAAGGGAAACATGAAAGGTGTTGGGTATAAGAAGTGTCCGCCCCCTTTAAGACATAATTATACTCATATGCCCGATGAAGAGGATATGCCTCGGTATGAACCCAGTGTGCCTCTTGATTATGAGGAAGTTACTACTGGCCTAGGGTTCAAACCGGACAATTCATCGGAGGGCTCATCTGATAGCAAAGAAAAGTCATCATGTGCTTCAAATCAAAGTCCTCCAACCATTGAGGACTATGATTCTTCGGATGATGAATCAGATGTGAGTGACCAGGATGAATCACTTGATGAGACGAAAGGAGTAGAAATTCCATTTGAGAATCATATTCTTTGTGATCCTCCTACTCCTGCAGTGCAACCTGTTGCCAAGCAAGTGATAGATCCTGTCAAGAATGACAAGAAATCTGTGTCTACCATTAAGAGTAATAATGTGTTGTACACTTTGGTTGGTGATTCTAACATCTATTCAGATAAAAATTTTCCAATTAAAAATGTCAATCCATCTATGATTGATAAAGTTTTTGAAGATAACACAAGCAAGTTTTTGGGAAAGACGATCCCGGGAATTACTGTAACTCAATGTGATCCAATTCCAAAGGCTGAAATCAGAAAACAATTTGGAAAACAGAAATCACCGACAAAGCAACAACCTATTGCTTCTAAGGGTAAGCAACCAGAAAGGCGAGCTCAAAAACCTAACGTTTCTCAATCAAAATTTGAAACAAAAGGAGCTCGTTATCAGAAGAAAAACAG
Organism: Helianthus annuus; assembly: GCF_002127325.2. Lineage (NCBI taxonomy): Eukaryota > Viridiplantae > Streptophyta > Magnoliopsida > Asterales > Asteraceae > Helianthus > Helianthus annuus. The sequence continues at coordinate 161,355,102 of NC_035446.2, read as the reverse complement.
TAATGTCAAATTTGTAGCATCAAAGGGTACGGATAAAATTGAGACTTTTGAAAACAAATCAAACACCGATTTTATCCAACAAGTCAAGATTTTAAAACGTGACAGTCAAAACAATTACACTCAACATACAAATGGGTGTGATGAAAGAGCAAGTACCTCAGGTTCTACAGGTTCGACATCTGTTAGTCGATCAAATTCTCCTAAGTTTGTTGAAATGAGAACGTGCTTCAAATGCGGGAAGTTTGGGCACATCATTAAAGACTGCACAAACTCGCCCAAACCAAATTTTGTTGAGAAAGCACCACCTGAAAAGGTTCACCCTCAACGTCGTCCCGTTTCACCAAAACATGATAAAAGAACTGTTAAGGAACAAGAAACGAAACAACGACGTCAAAACATCAAAGCTGTTGAAAAGGCTTTAAAATCTAAAGTCAAAACGGTCAAAAGGGAACTAAGTTCTTCACAATCATTAAAACCAGAAGTTTCAAAATCTGTTTATAAGAATCAAACTGGTAAACAAAAACAAACTTGGAAACCTAAAACGGGTGAAAGTTCAAGGGGAGGTGTTGTGTATGAAAATCATCAGGAAATTGAAATTACATTTCTTGATTCACAGGGGCAGCCCAAGTCTATGAAGGCTTGGGTCCCCGTCTCTAACTAATCTCTGAGTGAGTGTGTAGGATGTTCCAGGAGGAACTTTTGATAGTCGTAAGATTGTTGATAGTGGAGCGTCCTTGCACAAGATAGGCGACAGAAGAAATTGTTGCCTTTGATGGAGAGAAAAAGAAAGGGGAAACAGAGTTGTCTGTTGAAAGAAAGTGATAACTTCGACAAAATGAAAAATCATTTCAAAGTGTGATTGTTAAAGGCCTTGATCAGGTCCCCAGGATAGATTCAATCAAAATGTACGCACCTGCAGCACGTCTGAAGTTCAAAATCAACAAGATGAACGTGCAGTGTACATTTCTTCGCGGTGTGATTGAAGAAAATGTGTTTGTTGAACAAACCAACCAGTGTGCGGATGCCTTGGCGTGGATTGAACAACCGCACACTACTTCTGAAGGAGAAAGACAAAGACCTTCGCTGGTGCAATGTAGAAGACCAGCCGGACCCAAAGGTTTCTGATCTTGTTGCTGTGAAGAGATTTCTTGGTCAATTGAAGTAGCAAGAAAAATTCGACTTTGAAATCTACACCGGGTGGATATCCAGTTTGGGAGAGCGCTCAAATTCCTGGCAATGCACGAAGAAGTTGCAGGATTACGGTTTTGAATTTCTAATCTCTCTTATACTTGTCGATTTTTAAGCTGCTTTATGAATTATTATTATCTCGTACAACACTCTTTGGCCAGACACGTTGATCTTAAATATCACCTTACACGTGATTGTTTCACTATGAAACTCGTCAATGTTGTCATGGTCCACACTACTTACCGACGTGCCAACTGATTTTTCCAAAATTCGATAAATCATTTCTAATTAACTTATTTTTGGTAAACGACACTGAGGTAAAACATGAGTTAATCCGACATCGGAAAATCATTTTTGTAAATATTTGTTTGTGTTTTCTTAATTTATCATAGTTTGTTGATTTTAGGGGGAGTAAATCCAAAATTTGAAAAATCCAAAAACATCGAAAAATTTGAAAACACAAAAACATTAGAAAAACAAAAATGAGTTTCCTGGCGAGCAAAAGAGAAAATGACAGTACATCAGTGGTCTGTTAAACTGAACCTTAAACTGAAAAACGATAAGCAGCTCTATATAAGATGTATCGGTAGGCTCACAATCATTTTAAAGTGAGCAGGGTGATATAAATCCTTAATCGACTGAAGACCAGGTGGGAACCGCACATTGGCATATGGTCTTAGTACCGAAATTTCGTTTGATTGATTGCCGAGGTTCTGAGATATTCGGTCTTTATGTTGTCTTATCATCTGGGTATCATGGTTGTTTCTTTTACCGAAAAAATAACGAGGACGCAAGTCTAGATCTTCCATGATACTATACATACGTGTACATACTGCATACGACCTCAATAAGTGATCAACAATCACATGTCCCAAAATAAGTGATAAAATATCACATTTATCCGGGAGTCAAGTTCATCTCTTTGCTGTACGAAAGTACTGACCTGTTCACGGACTTGCTCCTGTGCCCTCATGCATCGAAAATCAAGTTCCTCATCAATAAGTGATTCTATCACATAGGGCTTGTTTTCAAATCAAAATAAGTGAGAATCTCACATCATATACGGTCAAACAAATGATAAACGGTATGCTCACCGGTAAGATGAACTCTCGTGCATACCTTGATACGGGAATGTGTCGTGTGTGGATGAACACCGGTCGGTAAGTATAAATCATACCTTAACGTATCCCCTCACCATGATTACATTTGATAGGTTGAGCTTATGTGGACAACAATACCGATAATCGTTATAGGATGCTTATCTAAACGTTAACTAATTGAACAAAAAGAGCGTTTTAGCATGACCGTACACTGATATGATTCTCTTACCCTCGAAACTCGCAAAAAGATTGTCTGTAAATATTTATTTATTACTTTTAGTTTTTGCATCTTTGTATATATTTATTTATTGTTTTCCGTCTTTACATTTGAAAAATGAAAAATACCAAAAAGATTTTAGGTGTGTTTTAATATAAACTTTATAAAAGCCAAAAAGATTTTGCTTCTAGTTTATTTTTGATTGACCGATGTTGGAACTCGAGTCTATCCTACCCTAAATCCTGATTTTAAGCCGGAAAACAATTGCACCTTCATAATCTGTCGAAGTTAACAAGTTTTGAAAGTTAAAGGATTAAATCTGAACATTTTTAAACTTTCAAACTGTTGTCGGTCGGTGTTTGATTGAGATTTTATCACATATGTGTCATTTGTTTAAATGTTAACTATATTCCAAGCGGTTGTTCTCATTATGCGTTTAGATTTCTTGCGTGTGCAGATGCTAAAGGCAAGGAGAACATGTTCGATGACAAGCTTTGGAATGAAGACACGACGTGAAGGCACTCAAAAGTTAAAAATGATCGAGTTGCCGCTGACCTCTCATCAACACCACAAGGATCTAAAGAATTGAAGATCAAAAGATTCACAAGCATGACTCAATGGAGAGTTCATTCTAAGGGGGAGTTTGTTAACACACTTCTTAAATGAAATGGGGAGTTTGTTGATACACTTTCTGCTTACGACATGTGAAGACTTTGAAGATCCTCCGGCATAGAAGACACAGAAGACGAACCTCACGAGTAGCGTCCAATGGGGGAGTTTGTTGGTACACTTTATGTGGACGTGACTCGGCTCGGCTCGACTCGGTTTGGTTCAACTTGGTTTCGACTCGGTTAGGTCCGGCTCAAGCCCGACGTCACGACATTCCTCCGTCGTGCGTCCCAGAGTTCGACACGCGAAGCACGGAGAGCCGCGAACCAATCCCGTTTACACATCATCATAACATCATCATGATGATGTCATGATGATGTCACATGTTGTTGACTAATCTTACAATCTGAATTTGTTTAAGAATTCATGTCAACGTGCATGCATGTTTGGGAACTACCATTGGGCCAATCAAATTCACATGGGCCAATCAAATTTCATTGGGCCGTAACTTATCAGTTGGGCCGAAACCTTCAATCTGGGCCATATCAAACGACGAAACTCAATGAATCAACTTGTATGTCGACGAAACAGAAAGTGTTTTGTCGACTTTGTTGTTTCGTCGTGCCATCTTTGCGTTTCGTCAAGGTCTGTGTCTGTTTAGTATAAATACTCGTCATAGTTTCTGTGTGAAACAGAGATGAGTATGAGAGACCTGTGAGACTTAGTGAAAGTCTGTAAACATTGTTTGTATATGTTTCTGGTTGTACTCATCCCTAATCAATAGATATTGAATCTTTTGGTTACGCGTGTTCTTATTTTACACTGTGTTTGGTTTGCACCGTCACGGGGATTCCGCACCCGTTACCGTGTTTGTGATAAACAAGGATAGGTTTTCGTTATCGATCCACCGGAAAAACAGGACCTACAGTTTGTATTGCAGATATCTTTGGATCCTTAAATATTTGGATCCTTAAATACCAGATCCGTCCCCTTATCTGCATAAGCCTCCGCTACGTCCTCTGTTAAAGTTCATCATCATCAGTTCATTCATCATCATCATCATCCCAGATACATACTCCATCTTCATCTTCATCTTCAAATAAATCAATCTTCAAACCATCTTCATCCATCCATCTTCATCTTCAAATAAACCATCTAGAATCATCTTTCACACAAACCACCGTCGCAAATCCAATTATATCAAGTTCATCATCAGCACCAGTTCATTGTTCCAGATTCCCCCATAATTATCAAAATTAAAACCATAAATGTAACCCAAATCACCACAACTGTAACCTCCACCCTGCAATTCAATATTTTTTAAAACCCAAATTCACCACACCACAAATTTCGAAACCCAAATTAAACCCAAAAATTAACAAAATTAAACCCACAAATCTCACACGACCATTACCTTTCATCACCCAGCGGAACTCCGGTGACACCCAACGCTCGTTCATAGATCACGGCTCGCTTCTTGTACCCATAACTTGTAGCTTCCTGGTAATGCTTTCAATGCTCGTTCATAGATCACGGCACGCTTCTTGAACGGAGACTCGGTGCGTGCAATTAAGTATCGCCACCATCGCTTCAAACTGAAGGGATTTCTGAGGATACAACTCGCTTGAAATCGCCATTGATGAAGTTGATAAGATTATGTGATTGTTGTTGAGAATTAAGATCTGAATCCTACTGGTTCAATGGTAAGGGGAGCGAAAGAGGAGATCTGCAAAACCCTAGAAACGAAAGAGGAGATCTGAACTAAAACAGGAATTGATAACTGATTATTATAAATAATAATAATAATAATAATAATAATAATAATAATAATAATAATAATAATAAATATAGGGTAAGATTACCAAAATACCCTTACCTATAACAGTCAAACAACCTTTGACTGACGGCAGGCGGTAAATGTGCGACAGAACAACAACGTTGGGGGAAATTGCAATTATTTCGTTAGAGGGGGTCAGAGTGCCAATTAGCTTATACCCCAGGGGGTAAAATTGCAGTTTACTCAAAATATTATTTTAGTAGTCAAACACGATGAAAATGGAGAAAAGTAAAGTACATGAATCATTTGAATTAACCTTATGCATGGTCTTACAAACTACTTGAGAACTTTCAACAAACAACAACAACCGTGACGTGTGGTCATTGTTAAGATTCCTAAAATTGCAGAAGATGAAGCTTTCCAAGCAAATCCTGTCATTTTACCGCCTCTTTCACGGCAGACAACGACCTAGTCTTTAAAGAACGATAACAATTCCAACTGCTTAATTTCCCGAGGCCAAAACATTGGGCCGACCCAAATTCAATTGATTAATTCAAAAAAGTCGCTAATTTTGGTTTTGGAATAGTAGGGCCGTTTAACCAAAACTTAAGCTCAATCTTAATCAACTTCTTGGATTGATCTATACGCAATGGGGGAGATCAATTATAACGCCAACCACGTTCCTTTTGTCATCTAGAAAGTATGGTAAAGGTGACCAATGCTGGACACAAGACTGACTCAAAGTCAATATACGTTATACTTAAATGCTTAGAAAATACCAATTAATATTAATGGTTCTGGAGGGTGATGCATTGCATATTTGCATGTGTGTATATATATATAGGAGTAAATATTAACTGTAATGCCAACATTAGCTTTAACATGATTTGGTTCTACTGCACATGTGCTCTACTTTTCATCCTGAAAACTAGCAGTGCAGTAGACACCTTACTTCCAAATCAAACACTTAAAGATGGGGATACCATTGTTTCAGCTAACGAATTCTTCGAACTGGGGTTCTTCAGTAGGTATCGAAATGTACGGTACTTGGGGATATGGTTTAAGAAAGTTGATAAAGGTACTGTTGTATGGGTTGCCAATAGAGACATTCCGCTTGCCGGTTTCATGGGCATGCTTAAGTTCACTGACAAGGGAACTCTACAGCTTTTCAGTGGCAACAACACCTTAATTTGGTCATCCCAACCCTCCAAAACAATCGCAAATATTAATCCGATAGCACAGCTATTGGATACTGGGAATTTTGTCATCCGGGATAATGTTACTGGAGACTTGATCTGGCAAAGCTTTGATCACCCTGGTAACACTTGGCTACCAGGAATGAAAATCGGTGTGGACCTTGTAACGGGGATACAGCGGAACTTGACATCGTGGAAGAGTCGTGGTGATCCTTCACCAGGTTCTTATACAGTTTCTATGGACATAAATGGATTCCCGCAGTTATACATCGCAGATATGAAAGATAAATCCCGTTGGCATCGCAGGGTTGGATCTGCGAATGGTGTGGGCTTTACTGGGATGCGTGGTCAGGGACAAAGCGGCTTCTATGAATTTGAAACCGTTTACAAAACAAGAGAGGAGATATACATCAATTTTACTTCACTAATCAATTCATCTTTTTCAAGGATGATGTTGAATTACCAAGGCAACTTTCGGCAGTTTGTTTGGAATAGTAGTAAATGGGAGGAATATATAACGCCTTTCCAGGACGAATGTGAGATTTACGGTGTATGTGGTGTTTACGGCAGCTGTAACATTAATAATTCCCCAGTGTGTACGTGTTTAGAAGGATTTGAACCTAAGGTGCCTAAAGAATGGTCAGCTAATGATTGGTCAAATGGGTGTAAGCACGAAATACCCATGAATAATGAAACTGGGTATAACTTCAGCAAGTTTAGCAACCTGAAATTGCCCGACTCAAGGGATACGTGGTTCAACAGTACCATGTCCCTTGGGGAGTGTGAGAATGTTTGCACAGGTAACGTCTCGTGTACTGCTTATGCAAATACTGATATAAGAGATGGCGGAAGCGGATGCATAATGTGGTTCAGTGAGCTGGTGGACATCAGAGACGCTCCTCAAGGAGATGATTCAGGGCAAGATATCTATATAAAAATGGCCAATCCTACATTTGGTAAGTGCATTTGTGATTGCTTTGTCATGTAATCCAATCTAGTAGATATTAGGGCTAGTCATTTATGCCTAATAATATATCCTATCTGCATCTCATGGTTACATCTCAAACATATAATTAATAAGGTAAAGAATCCTGTACATTAATCCAGAAGTGTGAGAAGTGTATTATAACACTATATATAACACCATATAAACACCGTATAACACTATGTAACACAATATAACACTATGTAACACTATATAACATTATATAACAAATATAACACTATATTTTGTCTGATAGCATGTCTATGATAGATGTATAGTGTTATATATTGTTATATAGTGTTACACAGTGTTATATGGTGTTATATGGTGTTAGATTGTGTTATACAGTGATTATATGGTGTTATATAGTGTTATAATACACTTCTCGCACTTCTAAATTAATGTACACTATCCCTACCCTAATTAATAATATTATTTTTTTGACAATAAGCTACATGTTCTCAGCAAAGAAATACAATCATAACGACGGAAATGCATTTATTAATTTGATTAATAAAAGGGTCAATGACAATTTTGGTAAGTTTGTTAGTCAACAATTTGGTGTTCTGGCCGTTAACGGGTAACGTGGCTCGTTAACACCATCCTAGTTAACCGACAACAGACAGTCTTATAGCCACCATTCACATTGGTTTAAAGTGAAACCGTGAGACCTATATATTTTCAAATTTTTGAGCTACCAAGAAAAACTTTCATCGTGGATTTTAAGTTAATTTCAAAGTTACTAAGTTAAGATAAAACTTCAGACTCAAAAGCACCCTTGCAAAATTTTGAAGCAAATAACAACAAAAACGTTCGTCAAATGAGTAATTTTCTCTTCTCTGGTCCCAAATTGTTATTGTAACTATTATTATGCTTGATGAATATTTTAGAAAGAAAAAATTTAAAAATATTGGAATTCAGTCCAAACAATCCAACGGTTTGTAATAAGACGATTCAAATCGCCAATTGGGCCGGTTATATAGCTGTTCCTCGTCCGGCCAAAATGTTCCAGTCCAGTTCTGAACTCATAATTTGTAATTGGTCAAAATACTAATAATGTGAATGTGATTTACCTGGCAATTTAGAACCTGGCATTAACTAATATTTTGTTTGGTTGAAAAGGAGACAAGAAGAAAACACATCTTAAAGTGACCTTCCCAGTTGTATTTGTGGTAGTTCTGATCATCTTGGTACTGATACTATATGCTTGGAAAAAGAAGAAGAAATCACATGATATATGTGAAGGTACGTTTAACATTTAATAAGTACTTCTTGATAAATTCAAGCTTTCACTATATATATGTGTATAGATTTCGTTTATGCTTAAGTAATTGTATTATTTGTGTTTTCATATGAACGATGATGCGAACCAAGATTTGGAGCTGCCTTTATTTAGCTTGGATAAGATAGCTAAGGCCACCGGCAACTTTTCAATCAACAATAAGCTAGGGCAAGGAGGTTTTGGTGAAGTTTACAAGGTAAATACTCGATCCCAATTAAACTATGCACTAAAACATGTACTAATGAATCTTGTTCTGTAATCATATTAGATATTTACTTTTATGTATTCACACAAAGTGCATGAAAAAGGAAATTTTATCTGCGAAAGCATTACCAGAAATGATAAAAATTGGTCATCAGGGTGTTCTTGAAGAGGGAGGAGAAATTGCTGTGAAGAGGTTGTCAAAGACATCAAGGCAAGGACTTGTTGAGTTCCAGAATGAAGCCATGTGTATTGCCAAGCTTCAGCATCGTAATCTTGTCAAACTTTTGGGATATTGTGCTCACGGAGACGAAATGATGTTGATTTATGAATACATGCCCAACAAAAGCTTGGACTATCTTTTATTTGGTTAGGCTTTCTCAAGATTATATAAGATCACAAACTTGATTAATCCTTAAACCTTGTAATATAATGTCACAAAATATTCAAACCTATGGCAGATGAAAACAACTCCTCATTACTTGACTGGCCTCGACGCAACCACATCATAAACGGGATTGCACGAGGACTTCTTTACCTACATCAAGATTCGGTCCTTAGAATAATTCATAGAGATCTAAAAGCAAGCAATATTTTGCTTGATTCTAACATGAACGCGAAAATATCTGACTTTGGCTTGGCGAGAATGTTCAAAGAATATGAGACTGAAGCCAATACAAACAAAGTTGTTGGTACACTGTAAGTATCTATCACTCACACTAATGATTATACTTTAATAACTATTTGGCTCCCAATGTGTTGCAGGGGATACATTTCTCCAGAGTATGCAGCTAATGGGAATTTCTCAGCAAAATCAGATGTGTTTAGCTTTGGTGTTTTGGTGCTAGAGATTGTGAGTGGGAAGAAAAACAGAGGATTCACTCACCAAGGTCACCATGATAACCTTCTTGGGCATGTAAGTTCAATAAAAAGAATATAGGCTGATAATCTGAGGCTACCGGTTAATAACCTGAATTTTAATATATATGGTTCAGGCATGGAGACTCTACAAGGAAGCAAGGCCACTGGAACTGGTTGATGCAGCTTTAGGGGACTCATGGACTGCATCGGAGGTGCTTCAAGCAATACATATTGGTTTATCATGTGTGCAACACCATGCACATGATAGACCAAATATGTCTTCTGTGGTTCACATGTTGGGTGGTGGCGGTGCACTGCCTGTGCCAAACCAACCTGGCTATTATGCAGAACTGACTAAGCATGAAGTCGAGTCTACCTCAAGCATGCTACTACTTTTGGGTTCAGTTAATGACTTCACAATTACACAACTAGATGCTCGGTAATTACATAGAAGTGCTTCAAACAATACCTGATTTGCATCCCGAGATGGTGCCTTTTTATTTCCTTTGTCAGGGAACGGAATAGGAAAGATCTGGCTTCTATTTCAAGCAGTCCCTGCACCTCCAACCCAAGATCCTGTCTATCAAATACCTATGACTTGTTTAGATTATAATTTTGTTAAATTATAAACCTTGTAGTAAACCGTATATTCATTTGGAATTACACTAATTTCATTATAACTGAGCAGACTAGCTGGTCCTCATAAAACACTCAATACACATTCACGTACAAGCAAAATGATAAACAAATAAACTTTATAACTCAGTGCTTTATTTGAATGAAAGTGAATGGTGCATGACAAAACAAGTAAACCTTACTGTTTATAATAAACAAAGTAACAGGCGCATGCTAAAAGAATATTACAATGAACTCCTTTTATTCACTAGCCACAACGTCCATCTTTTCAAACTTCCTCCAATAAACACGCTCAACTTTTGACAACTTCTTACCCATGACACATTAGCTGATTGATAACCCATCTAAACAAAACAATTAGCTCCGCGACCCGTATCCGTCAACCCGACTCACACCCGATTAATCAAGATTATTCCCAACATTCACCCCCATAATCTTGATGTCGGTTCTTGCTACTTGCTTGTGTTCTTTCTTGCTTCTAATTAATCAACATGCTTTGGTTGATCGGATTTCTTGTGGACTTGCTTCCAAAACTTGCTATTCTTGCTTACTAATCTTGTGGATCTTGCATCTTACTTGCTAACCTTCTACTTGCTACAAGCCACAAGCGACTCGGTTCTTACTACATGAACTGTACGGTTCCGGTTTCTTGCTAACTTTCATTCTTGCTAATCCGAATCGGTTTTCATGCTCTTGCTGATCAGATCACTTGCCCTTAATCAGGGCCGGCCCTGAGAATTCATATACCCTGTCCGAGCACGAAAAAACATGCCCTTAAGCCTTAACGGGTAATTATAATTTATTAATTATTATTTTTAATTATAATTTATATTAAATTTAGTTATTTTATATAAATTAATAAATAATAACTATTAATATTTAAATATACATGTAATATATTAATGAAAAAATAAATAAACGTTGGGCTCGTCGTTCGCGATCCGGCTCGAGCTTCATAAGTGAAGCTCGGGCTCGGAATCATTTACCAAACGAGCTTGTTTTTTATGTTCGAGCTCATTTAAACTTGACTCGTTCAAGCTTTTTTTCTAGTTGAACTCGTTTGCACCCATTAAAGAATATGTTCTTTTTGGGTACCCCCTAGTCCCTACCCTGACAGGACGGTGAAACATGGGCCCAAAATGAATAACCCAACTTCAATTCATTTGATGGATGGAAAAGTCTCCTTTAAGTCTTCTTATCTATTAATATCTACAGTATGCCTAAGACCAAGACTTTTGAGAAGTAATTAATCGTACCAACACATTGACTCAAGACTTGAATGCTTTAAAAACAGTACTTGCCAGTATCAGCTTCGTTGGAGCGTCGATCTCAAGTCTCAACATGATTTGGTTCTACTGCTCATGTGCTCTACTTTTCATCCTGAAAACTAGTAGTGCAGCAGACACCTTACTTCCAAATCAGATACTTAAAGATGGAGATGAAACTATTGTTTCAGCAAACTTTGAGTTGGGCTTCTTCACCAGGAAGCAAAGTTTACGCTACTTGGGGATAATGTATTACAAGAAAGGTGAGAATGGTACCGTCGTATGGGTTGCCAATAGAGAAGTTCCCTTTGCCGATCCCATGGGCACGCTCAAGTTCACTGACAACGGAACTCTACAGCTCGTCGATGTTAACAATACCATAATTTGGTCATCACAACCCTCCAAAACACTTGCAAACATTAGTCCAGTAGCACAGCTGTTGGACAATGGGAATCTCGTCATCAAAGATAATATTACTGGAGCCTTCATCTGGGAAAGCTTTGATCACCCCGGAAACACTTGGCTACCAGGAATGAAACTTGGTGTGGACCTTGTAACAGGGATACATAGGAACCTGACATCATGGACAACTCGTCTTGATCCTTCACCAGGTTCTTATACAGTTTCGATGGACGTAAATGGATATCCGCAGTTATATATCACTAATACGATAGGCGAATCGCAACAAAGGGTTGGATCTGCGAATGGTTTGGGCTTTACTGGGATGAATGGTCTAATACAAAACAATGTATCTGAACATGAATTTGTTTACAAAAAAGAAGAGATGTACATCATGTTTACTTTATTAAACAATTCGTCTTTCACAAAAATGATTCTGAATTATGAAGGCGGATTTCGACAGTTTGTTTGGAATAATAATAATCAATCATGGAAGAAATACAACGCTCTTCGATGATGAGTGTAAAAGTTATGGTTTATGTGGTACATACGGAAGCTGTAACGTCAGAAGTTACCCGGTGTGTACGTGTTTAGAAGGATTTGAACCTAAGGTGCCAGAAAAATGGTATGTTAATAATTGGTCAAATGGGTGTAAGCACAAAATACCCTTGAATAATGAAACTGGGCACAAGTTCAAGCTTATGCAAATACTGATATTAGAGATGGTGGAAGCGGATGCGTAATGTGGCTTAGTGAGCTGGTTGATATCAGAGAGGCTGAGCTAGGAGATGGTTCAGGGCAAGATATCTATATAAAAATATCCAACAGCACTATATTAACTCGTAAGTGCATTTTTTGTTGCTTTGATCGAGTATGCGTTATCAATTCTAGTTAGATGTTAGTGACAGTCCATGATGCTCTTATACCTCCTAAGTTTAATATATGTACCTGTATTTCATAGTCACTCAAACATTATAATATTATCTCATGACAATAAGCAACTCGCAAAAGGGCAGTACTTATTGCTTTCGCTGAAAAAGTGAAACTGTGAGCCTTTTATTATTATGACTAACTTTTTGTTTGGGTGAAAAGGAGACGAGAAGAAATCACATCTTATAGTGACCTTGCCAATTGTATTTGTCGTGGTTCTGATCACCTTTGCACTCATATTATATGCTTGGAGAAAGAAGAAGAAACCACATGATAAAGGTGAAGGTAACAAGTCTTTTTCCTTGAAACTTCCATGCTTTCACTATTTACTATATGTATAGTATATAGACTTTCAACACAGAACCAAACCAATTTTAAGTAGACAACTACGGTTATGTAACCGCTTACCCCAAATCCCTTTCTAACTCCCACTATATCTACCAAGCACTATATGTAAAATTGGCATGTATATATTCTCTTTGTATAGATGTATAGATCTAGTCTATGCTCAAGTAATTGTACTATTTTTGTTTTCACAATTAAATAAGCTTTCATAAACGATGATGGGAACCAAGATTTGGAGCTGCCTATATTTAGCTTGGATAAGATAGCTAAGGCGACAGACAACTTTTCGATCAACAATAAGCTAGGGGAAGGAGGTTTTGGTGAAGTTTACAAGGTAAACACTCCAGATAAATTTCGCCTTAAAACATGTACTTATAAATCATATTTTGTAATGATATTAAATATTTACTTCACACAAAAAGTGCATGAAAAATCTGAGAAAGCATTACCAAATAGTTTACTTCCTGTTCTTCAGGGTGTGCTTGAAGAGGGAGGAGAAATTGCCGTGAAGAGGCTGTCAAAGACATCAAGGCAAGGACTTGTTGAGTTCCAGAACGAAGCCATGTGAAATTTTTGGGATATTGTGCTCAAGGAGACGAAATGATGTTGATTTATGAATACATGCCCAACAAAAGCTTGGACTATTGGTTATTTAGTTAGGCTTTCTCAAGATTATATAAGACCACAAATCTATTTAAACGTTAAACCATGTATTACGAAGTAACAATATATTCAAATTAAACTTGTGGCAGATGAAAACAACTCCTTATTACTTGACTGGCCTCGACACTTCCGCATCATAAATGGGATTGCTAGAGGACTTATGTATCTCCATCAAGATTCCAGCCTTAAGATAATCCATAGAGATCTAAAAGCAAGCAATATTTTGCTTGATTACAATATGAACCCGAAAATATCAGACTTTGGCTTGGCTAGAATGTTCAAAGAATATGAGATTGAAGCCAATACAAACAAAGTTGTGGGTACACTGTAAGTATCTATCACTCACACTGTTGATTATACTTTAGATAATTACTTGGCTCCCAATGTGTTATGTGTTTTAGGGGTTACATATCTCCGGAGTATGCAGCAAATGGGAATTTCTCAGCAAAATTAGATGTGTCTAGCTTTGGTGTTTTGGTGCTAGAGATTGTGAGTGGGAAGAAAAACAGAGGATTCACTTATCAAGGTCACCAGGATAACCTTCTTGGGCATGTAAGTTTAGTCAAAAGAATATAATCTGGAGATACCAACCAGATAGTAGAAGCCTGAATTTTTATATGTGTGGTTTAGGCATGGGGACTCTACGAGGAAGACAAGCCACAAGAACTGGTTGATGCTGCCTTAGGGGACTCATGGACTGCATCCGAAGTGCTTCAAGCAATACATGTTGGTTTATCATGTGTGCAAAACCATGCAGACGATAGACCAAATATGTCTTCTGTGGTTCACATGTTGAGTGGTGAGGGTGCACTGCCTTTTCCAAACCAACCTGGCTATTATGCAGAAGTGACTAAGCATGAAGTTGAGTCATCCTCAAGCATGACACAACCTTTGGGTTTAGTCAATGAAGTCACAGTTTCACAAGTAGATGCTTGGTAATTTCATACAAGTCCACTTCTCAGTGAGTGGTATACGAAATATGGATTCTACTTCAATTAAGTTTCTGTCAACCAAGTAAGGATGATATTATTAGATTATTATTTATTAAAGTATAAACCTTCTAGAAAACTTATAATTATTTGCAACTTCACTGAGTTCATTATATATAATTGAGCAGACTTGCAGCACATAGAGTTCCAACTGTTCAATGAAGTGATTTGATTTGTTTAAAAGCCTTACACAAACCAACTGCCCAAGCACATTCAATGGTTAAAACTTATGGACTTACAAACCGGAAATAAACACCAAAGAAACATGTCTTCATATAATATATATTATTATATGAACGGTGAACAGACGTGTCCATGTTCATTTGTTTAATTTTAGTTATACAGATGTGATTTATGAGTATACAACTACCATTGTTTCTCTTATCAAAATTTCTTTGGCTATATACAACTTTTTAATCTAGAACAAACTGGGATTTGGTCCAGTTTACAAAGTAAGTTAATGAAGTATAATCCAAGTCTGTATTTAGAAGTCAATACCAAATACCCACAACATTGATTCATTTTGCTACAGGCGGATATAGGGTATTGATTTCTACTAATATATTATTATGTATCAAAATTTCAAACAGTTAGGATCATTCTAGAGTGATCTAGTTTTTCAACATTTGTGATGTAAATGAACCTTAAGACCATTAGCGGATTCAGGAGAACCTTCGTCACGTGGGGCAATAATGGATTATGTAAAATTTGGGCTAGTCAAAATAGGTTGAAAACTACAACGGACTGAATCAGTCTTAATTTTAAGCACATTATTAGTGATCAAATGATTGAACGCCGCATCCTATTTGCCTTGCATTTCTTTGGAATTTTGTATTCTACTAGTCTTTTATCACTTAATAGTCAAATAATAACTATCCAGAACCTTTTTTGTAAATTAAACAAATAACTTGCAAGTTATTTTATTATTTGAGTAGTTGGATTAAGAACTTAATAAACAAGATAGACAACTAAACTAATCCCACGGAATTGTTTTCAACTGACAGCGACAAAAAGATAATGCATGCGACATAAGTATAAGCTATTTCTGGGCTTGAGATCGGTCCAAGCCCAACCAGGATTTTTTTAATCAGACGTAGTCTCAAGCTGGGTATTGGAAGCCGATGAAAATAAAATGAAACTGGACCTCAAGTCCTGAACTACTAGAAGTTGGGCCCAAACTTATGTTCGTAATTCTTGTATGAATACTTTTTTTTTCTTTGTCTTTTTTGTGTTTTGTGTTTTTTTCATAGGTTTATTATTTTATATTTTTTTTGTTTTTTTTATTATTTTGCTATAAATGTTAAATAAGTTTATTTTTTTGTTAGTTTTGTTTTACGTTTTTTCTTTAATTTGGTCGTCGTTCGGTTGTTACTTAGTATGGTGTTTGGTTGTCACATTTGGTCACTCAAGTTTTTTTTACCCCCTACTATCTAATACGTGTCAGTATAAATTCAACTTCATCTACGTTTTACGTCACGTGAGCCACTCGGTTTTAGAAATTCGTGTTTTTATTTTACATTTTTTCTGGTTTTGGTCGTTGTTCGGTTGCTACTCATCATAGTTTTACACCTCCCTGCAATGTTGGTTGTATAGTTTTACGCCCCCTCACTACAACGCGTGCCGCCAACTACTAGTTTATCCTAATTCCTAAAGTTGTTATTTCATGAAGTTGCTATTTAAAAGGAGACACAGGAAGATTATCTACCGAAGCATCCAAGTGGTAGTTGTTTATGGTGACAATGGATGGTGGTTTTAGGGAGCGGTTCATGATGGTTGTAGGCGATGGTTTACAAAAGTGGTTAAGAATATGGAACTATAATTTTGTTTAGGTATCCTGTATTTTAACATGTATTGATCACTTTGAAAGGTTTTCTAGTTTGCGTGTTTCACGTATTGCTTAAGACTAACCTATCGTTTTCCATCTGTTTTATGTTCAAATAAGTTATAAGAATGTTGTTAATAGGAATTAGAGTTGAGTTTTGCACTGACACACAAAGTATGTTAGAACATGAGTAATTAATATGTACTAATTTACCAGAATATATAAATAAAATTAAATAAATTGTTGAAAAAGTAATAACTATTTAAACAATATGAAAAGCAACAAAGAGAATGAGAGCTCACCTTTAATATTGAATTGACATTCATATTGCTTTTGTGTTTTTTTAAAGAGATTTGACACAAAGAGAATTGCTTTTCCACTGATATCACTTGCCTTTTTTCCTCCCCATTTGTCATGTGTTTTTGTTATTATTCAAAAAGGTTTTCTAAATGTAAATTACATATTTGTCTATTATCATCATTCCAAGTAAGACATTAATATCATTTTGTGAGCTTATGGTGAAACATGAAATTAAAAAAATAACACATTTAAAATATATTTTATCTATATTCCATGGAAAATACATCATATAAAAAGATTGGACATGCACTAATTTTTTTACTGTAAATTTTAAATAATAAAACTTAATTATAGGTAAATCACGGAAACGTTCTATGAATTACTGTCAAAAAATATTTATTATGGGCTAAAAGTTAAATTAGTTTTTAATAAAGAAATAGAAAATGGGAATGCAATGATTATTGGTACCACAAAGTGTGGTCTATTCTCAATTTGTCGGTCTCTTGATGCTATCTTTGTACACATTGTCTCTCAATTTTGAAGCACATGAAACCGATAAACTATTTGCTTTAGTCATCCAAATTTTCCAACACATATTTATCATTTTTGATTTAAACATACTTGACCATATGCCGATCTTGAATATTGGGCATCATGTTCAAATTAACTATTTTCATGAATAAATTAATAATCAAGCATGGATTCTTATGTAGGTCCAAATGCATGGTATTTCTTCTTGAGTTTCTATGTGAAATTACATAAATTGGTTTAAATTCGTCTTTAAAAAAACAAAGTGGAAGCAGTTATTTGTGTTTCGTTATCCGACTTTCTTTAATAAAGACTAGGCATATATATAAAGTATAAATGTAATATTTGAATAAAGATAGACTAATCCTTTTTAGAGTACCTGTTGATAGTTTAAACTACCTGAGTCTAAAGTCCAAATTTTTAACTTGAGTACCTGATTTTTCAATTTGTAACTATCAGAGTCTAAATTCATAACGAAATACGTTAACCAAGTTAGTTTAGCTATTTTGTGAAAAAGAATAAAAAACTCTTATGCATTGAAATTAATAATTAATGAAATCTAGATATTATCTTTCTCTCACATTCTCTATTTTTCTCCCTTCTCTCTATAATTATTCCACCACCACCATAACTCACCACAACCACCGTACACAATCACCACCACCACCATTAGTCCACCAAACACCACACCATTGTCATCACCACATCAAATCTCAGATCCCCCGTCACCACAAGCCACCGCCCCTAGCAACATAAACCCCCACCACAAACACCACCCCTGGCCACCAATTTCATAGCCATTACCATCGTACCACGCCACCCCCACAATCATTCTCAGTGCCATCCACATCCCAAACCATGTTTCCTCCACTAATTATATATCCATCTCTGCAACAACCACCATCTCCACATATTCGACCTCACACCATCTTCACCATGACCCCTTCAGCTGTCTGTAACCACCAACAACACACCCCCACTTTTTCCTCTCCGGCCAATAACCAAATCTAGAGAGAAAGGGAACGAATTTGGAAAGGTTTATTATATACAAAGAAAACAAACTAGATCTTGTTGCGTCTTTGGTGAGAGAAAGAAAACGAATACGTGAAGGTTTTAAATGAGAGAGAAAAAGAAAAAAGATTAGGAGGTGCAACAGGGGTCGTGCAGAGGTGGTGGTGCGGGGGGGGGGGGGTGGTGGGAAGGTTTAGATGAAAAAGTAAATGAGAAATCAGATTTGTGATTTATATATAATAATATAAAATGGATCCAAATATACCTTGTGCATTGAAGACTTGTATTTTATTTGTAGATACCTAAAATACCCTTATAGTTAATGGACTTAGTGAGTGGAGTTAATAATTTGGACTCAGATTGTTACAAATTAAAAAATCATAGTTAAAAAAAAAAATTGGGACTCAGATAGTTAAAACCTTTAAAACACATGGACTCAAAATAGAATTTACTCATAAACATAATATGTTGTCGGTTTGACCACTAGTGTTAAAAGGTGATTTCTATGCAAGGGTGATTTTATTTACACCCAACCTTTTTACTATTTACATCAAATGAACATTAACAAATTCAATTTTGTAATTTTCTTTTATAACCTCTGATATATAATAAATATTTTCAGTATTATAAATTAGTAACTTATATGTGTATATTGGGGTTGTATCTAATGCTTGTGGAGTTTTTCAATAATATTTTGAACTTTTTTACTTTTAGTCCTTAAGTATTTAATATATTACTTTTAACCCAAATTATTTGATTTTTTTACTTTTTAGCCCAAAACTTTATATCTTTTACAATTTAACCTTACAACTTTTTTACTTAACTTATATGTGCACACAGGAGTTGTACCTAATGCTTGAGGAGTTTTTCAAAAATATTTTGATCTTTTTTACTTTTAGTCCTAAAGTATTTGATATGTTACTTTTAACCCAAACTATTTGAATTTTTACTTTTAACCCAAAACTTTTCATCTTTTACAATTTAACCTTACAACTTTTTTACTTTCAACTTTGGTCCCTATAGTTTTCCTCTTTCGCAAATTTTTCGTTTTATGCTTCATTCTAAATTTTGTCAGTTAGCACGGATCAAAGTGCGTGTGTGGTTCATAGTCACAATCAAAGTTTGGTTATTGAACTGTCAAAGTGCAAAGAGGCAAATATGGCTTTAGTTAGAAACGAAAAGGAATTTAAATCTGTAACTGAAACCTTAAAGAAAAGTGTTTCCGAAGTGAACAAAGTTGTTTATCATAAACAAGTTAGTATTAACGATTACATTAACATTGTTGAGGAAACCAAAAAGGAACTAGCCATTGCCAAATGCGAGCATGATGCTATCAAGCAAAAATTGGAGAGTTATTCTAACTCCCGATTTGTGCTTGATCACATCATTGACATTCAACAACTAAAGGGAAACATGAAAGGTATTGGGTATAAGAAGTGTCCGCCCCCTTTAAGACATAATTATACTCATATGCCCGATGAAGAGGATATGCCTCGGTATAAACCCAGTGTGCCTCTTGATTATGAGGAAGTTACTACTGGCCTAGGGTTCAAACCGGACAATTCATCGGAGGGCTCATCTGATAGCAAAGAAAAGTCATCATGTGCTTCAAATCAAAGTCCTCCAACCATTGAGGACTATGATTCTTCGGATGATGAATCAGATGTGAGTGACCAGGATGAATCACTTGATGAGACGAAAGGAGTAGAAATTCCATTTGAGAATCATATTCTTTGTGATCCTCCTACTCCTGCAGTGCAACCTGTTGCCAAGCAAGTGATAGATCCTGTCAAGAATGACAAGAAATCTATGTCTACCATTAAGAGTAATAATGTGTTGTACACTTTGGTTGGTGATTCTAACATCTATTCAGATAAAAATTTTCCAATTAAAAATGTCAATCCATCTATGATTGATAAAGTTTTTGAAGATAACACAAGCAAGTTTTTGGGAAAAACGATCCCGGGAATTACTGTAACTCAATGTGATCCAATTCCAAAGGCTGAAATCAGAAAACAATTTGGAAAACAGAAATCACCGACAAAGCAACAACCTATTGCTTCTAAGGGTAAGCAACCAGAAAGGCGAGCTCAAAAACCTAACGTTTCTCAATCAAAATTTGAAACAAAAGGAGCTCGTTATCAGAAGAAAAACAGTAATGTCAAATTTGTAGCATCAAAGGGTATGGATAAAATTGAGACTTTTGAAAACAAATCAAACACCGATTTTATCCAACAAGTCAAGATTTTAAAACGTGACAGTCAAAACAATTACACTCAACATACAAATGGGTGTGATGAAAGAGCAAGTACCTCAGGTTCTACAAGTTCGACATCTGTTAGTCGATCAAATTCTCCTAAGTTTGTTGAAATGAGAACGTGCTTCAAATGCGGGAAGTTTGGGCACATCATTAAAGACTGCACAAACTCGCCCAAACCAAATTTTGTTGAGAAAGCACCACCTGAAAAGGTTCACCCTCAACGTCGTCCCGTTTCACCAAAACATGATAAAAGAACTGTTAAGGAACAAGAAACGAAACAACGACGTCAAAACATCAAAGCTGTTGAAAAGGCTTTAAAATCTAAAGTCAAAACGGTCAAAAGGGAACTAAGTTCTTCACAATCATTAAAACCAGAAGTTTCAAAATCTGTTTATAAGAATCAAACTGGTAAACAAAAACAAACTTGGAAACCTAAAACGGGTGAAAGTTCAAGGGGAGGTGTTGTGTATGAAAATCATCAGGAAATTGAAATTACATTTCTTGATTCTCAGGGGCAGCCCAAGTCTATGAAGGCTTTGGTCCCCGTCTCCAACTAATCTCTGAGTGAGTGTGTAGGATGTTCCAGGAGGAACTTTTGATAGTCGTAAGATTGTTGATAGTGGAGCGTCCTTGCACAAGATAGGCGACAGAAGAAATTGTTGCCTTTGATGGAGAGAAAAAGAAAGGGGAAACAGAGTTGTCTGTTGAAAGAAAGTGATAACTTCGACAAAATGAAAAATCATTTCAAAGTGTGATTGTTAAAGGCCTTGATCGGGTCCACATGATAGATTCAATCAAAATGTACGCACCTGCAGCACGTCTGAAGTTCAAAATCAACAAGATGAACGTGCAGTGTACATTTTTTCGCGGTGTGATTGAAGAAAATGTGTTTGTTGAACAAACCAACCAGTGTGCGGATGCCTTGGCGTGGATTGAATAACCGCACACTACTTCTGAAGTGCCTTGATACACTTTCTGCTTACAACATGTGAAGACTTTGAAGATCCTCCGGCATAGAAGACACAGAAGACGAACCTCACGAGTAGCGTCCAAGGGGGAGTTTGTTGGTACACTTTATGTGGACGTGACTCGGCTCGGGTCGACTCGGTTTGGTTCAACTTGGTTTCGACTCGGTTAGGTCCGGCTCAAGCCCGACGTCACGACATTCCTTCGTCGTGCGTCCCAGAGTTCGACACGCGAAGCACGGAGAGCCGCGAACCAATCCCGTTTACACATCATCATAACATCATCATGATGATGTCATGATGATGTCACATGTTGTTGACTAATCTTACAATCTGAATTTGTTTAAGAATTCATGTCAACGTGCATGCATGTTTGGGAACTACCATTGGGCCAATCAAATTCACATGGGCCAATCAAATTTCATTGGGCCGTAACTTATCAGTTGGGCCGAAACCTTCAATCTGGGCCATATCAAACGACGAAACTCAATGAATCAACTTGTATGTCGACGAAACAGAAAGTGTTTCGTCGACTTTGTTGTTTCGTCATGCCATCTTTGCGTTTCATCAAGGTCTGTGTCTGTTTAGTATAAATACTCGTCATAGTTTTTGTGTGAAACAGAGATGAGTATGAGAGACCTGTGAGACTTAGTGAAAGTCTGTAAACATTGTTTGTATATGTTTCTGGTTGTACTCATCCCTAATCAATAGATATTGAATCTTTTGGTTACGCGTGTTCTTATTTTACACTGTGTTTGGTTTGCACCGTCACGGGGATTCCGCACCCGTTACCGTGTTTGTGATAAACAAGGATAGGTTTTCGTTATCGATCCACCGGAAAAACGGGACCTACAGTTTGTATTGCAGATATCTTTGGATCCTTAAATATTTGGATCCTTAAATACCAGATCCGTCCCCTTATCTGCATAAGCCTCCGCTACGTACTCTGTTAAAGTTCATCATCATCAGTTCATTCATCATCATCATCCCAGATACATACTCCATCTTCATCTTCATCTTCAAATAAATCAATCTTCAAACCATCTTCATCCATCCATCTTCATCTTCAAATAAACCATCTAGAATCATCTTTCACACAAACCACCGTCGCAAATCCAATTATATCAAGTTCATCATCAGCACCAGTTCATTGTTCCAGATTCCCCCATAATTATCAAAATTAAAACCATAAATGTAACCCAAATCACCACAACTGTAACCTCCACCCTGCAATTCAAGATTTTTTAAAACCCAAATTCACCACACCCACAAATTTTGAAACCCAAATTAAACCCAAAAATTAACAAAATTAAACCCACAAATCTCACACGACCATTACCTTTCATCACCCAGCGGAACTCCGGTGACACCCAACGCTCGTTCATAGATCACGGCTCGCTTCTTGTACCCATAACTTGTAGCTTCCTGGTAATGCTTTCAATGCTCGTTCATAGATCACGGCACACTTCTTGAACGGAGACTCGGTGCGTGCAATTAAGTATCGCCACCATCGCTTCAAACTGAAGGGATTTATGAGGATACAACTCGCTTGAAATCGCCATTGATGAAGTTGATAAGATTATGTGATTGTTGTTGAGAATTAAGATCTGAATCCTACTGGTTCAATGGTAAGGGGAGCGAAAGAGGAGATCTGCAAAACCCTAGAAACGAAAGAGGAGATCTGAACTAAAACAGGAATTGATAACTGATTATTATAAATAATAATAATAATAATAATAATAATAATAATAATAATAATAATAATAATAATAAATATAGGGTAAGATTACCAAAATACCCTTACCTATAACAGTCTAACAACCTTTGACTGACGGCAGGGGGTAAATGTGCGACAGAACAACAACGTTGGGGGGAAATTGCAATTATTTCGTTAGAGGGGGTCAGAGTGCCAATTGGCTTATACCCCAGGGGTAAAATTGCAGTTTACTCAAAATATTATTTTGGTAGTCAAACACGATGAAAATGGAGAAAAGTAAAGTACATGAATCATTTGAATTAACCTTATGCATGGTCTTACAAACTACTTGAGAACTTTCAACAAACAACAACAACCGTGACGTGTGGTCATTGTTAAGATTCCTAAAATTGTAGAAGATGAAGCTTTCAAAGCAAATCCTGTCATTTTACCGCCTTTTTCACGGCAGACAACGACCCAGTCTTTAAAGAACGATAATAATTCCAACTGGGCTCAGTTTCCCTGAAGCCAAAACATTGGGCCGACCCAAATTCAATTGATTAATTCAAAAAAGTCGCTAATTTTGGTTTTGGAAGGGCTAGTAGGGCCGTTTAACCAAAACTTAAGCTCAATCTTAATCTACTTCTTGGATTGATCTATACGCAATGGGGGAATCAATTATAACGCCAACCACCTTCATTTTAGCATCTAGAAAGTGTGGTAAAGGTGACCAATGCTGGACACAAGACTGACTCAAAAGTCAATATACGTTATACTTAAATGCTTAGAAAATACCAATTAATATTCATGGTTCTGGAGGGTGATGCATTGCATATTTGCATGTGTGTATATATATATGAGTAAATATTAACTGTAATGCCAACATTAGCTTTAACATGATTTGGTTCTACTGCACATGTGCTCTACTTTTCATCCTGAAAACTAGCAGTGCAGTAGACACCTTACTTCCAAATCAAACACTTAAAGATGGGGATACCATTGTTTCAGCTAACGAATTCTTCGAACTGGGGTTCTTCAGTAGGTATCGAAATGTACGGTACTTGGGGATATGGTTTAAGAAAGTTGATAAAGGTACCGTTGTATGGGTTGCCAATAGAGATGTTCTGCTTGCCGGTTTCATGGGCATGCTTAAGTTCACTGACAAGGGAACTCTGCAGCTTTTCAGTGGCAACAACACCTTAATTTGGTCATCCCAACCCTCCAAAACAATCGCAAATATTAATCCGGTAGCACAGCTATTGGATACTGGGAATCTTGTCATCCGGGATAATGTTACTGGAGACTTCATCTGGCAAAGCTTTGATCACCCTGGTAACACTTGGCTACCAGGAATGAAAATCGGTGTGGACCTTGTAACGGGGATACAGCGGAACCTGACATCGTGGAAGAGTCGTGGTGATCCTTCACCAGGTTCTTATACAGTTTCTATGGACATAAATGGATTCCCGCAGTTATACATCGCAAATATGAAAGATAAATCCCGTTGGCATCGCAGGGTTGGATCTGCTAACGGTGTGGGCTTTACTGGGATGCGTGGTCAGGGACAAAGCGGCTTCTATGAATTTGAAACCGTTTACAAAACAAGAGAGGAGATATACATCAATTTTACTTCACTAATCAATTCATCTTTTTCAAGGATGATGTTGAATTACCAAGGCAACTTTCGGCAGTTTGTTTTGAATAGTAGTAAATGGGAGGAATATATAACGCCTTTCCAGGACGAATGTGAGATTTACGGTGTATGTGGTGCTTACGGCAGCTGTAACATTAATAATTCCCCAGTGTGTACGTGTTTAGAAGGATTTGAACCTAAGGTGCCTAAAGAATGGTCAGCTAATGATTGGTCAAATGGGTGTAAGCACGAAATACCCATGAATAATGAAACTGGGTATAACTTCAGCAAGTTTAGCAACCTGAAATTGCCCGACTCACGGGATACATGGTTCAACAGTACCATGTCCCTTGGGGAGTGTGAGAAGGTTTGCACAGGTAACGTCTCGTGTACTGCTTATGCAAATACTGATATTAGAGATGGCGGAAGTGGATGCTTAATGTGGTTTAGTGAGCTGGTGGACATGAGAGACGCTCCTCAAGGAGATGATTCAGGGCAAGATATCTATATAAAAATGGCCAATCCTACATTTGGTAAGTGCATTTGTGATTGCTTTGTCATGTTATCAAATCTAGTAGATATTAGGGCTAGTGATTTATACCTAATAATATATCCTATCTGCATCTCATGGTTACATCTCAAACATATAATTAATAAGGTAGAGAATCATGTACATTAATCCAGAAGTGTGAGAAGTGTATTATAACACTATATATAACACCATATAAACACCGTATAATACTATGTAACACAATATAACACCATATAACACTATGTAACACTATATAACAAAAATAACACTATATTTTGTCTGATAGCATGTCTATGATAGATGTACAGTGTTATATATTGTTATATAGTGTTACACAGTGTTATATGGTGTTATATGGTGTTAGATTGTGTTATACTGTGTTTATATGGTGTTATATAGTGTTATATATAGTGTTATAATACACTTCTCACACTTCTCGCACTTTTAAATTAATGTACACTATCCCTACCCTAATTAATAATATTATTTTTTTGACAATAAGCTACATGCAAAAGATCATTACTAATACTTTCTCAGCAAGGAAATACAATCATAACGAAGGAAATACAATCATAACGAGGGAAATACATTTATTAATTTGATTAATAAAAGGGTCAATGACAATTTTGGTAAGTTTGTTAGTCAACAATTTGGTGTTCTGGCCGTTAACGGGTAACGTAGCTCGTTAACACCCTCCTAGTTAACGTACGACGACAGACAGTCTTATAGCCACCATTCACATTGGTTTAAAGTGAAACCGTGAGACCTATATATTTTCAAATTTTTGAGCTACCAAGAAAAACTTTCATCGTGGATTTTAAGTTAATTTCAAAGTTACTAAGTTAAGACAAAACTTCACTCAAAAGCACCCTTGCAAAATTTTGAAGCAAATAACAACAAAAACGTTCGTCAAATGAGTAATTTTCTCTTCTCTGGTCCCAAATTGTTATTGTAACTATTACAGTATTATGCTTGATGAATATTTTAGAAAGAAAAAATTTAAAAATATTGAAATTCAGTCCGAACAATCCAACGGTTTGTAATAAGACGATTCAAATCGCCAATTGGGCCGGTTATCTAGCTGTTCCTCGTCCGGCCAAAATGTTCCAGTCCAGTTCTGAACTTATAATTTGTAATTGGTCAAAATACTAATAATGTAAATGTGATTTACCTGGCAATTTAGAACCTGGCATTAACTAATATTTTGTTTGGTTGAAAAGGAGACAAGAAGAAAACACATCTTAAAGTGACCTTCCCAGTAGTATTTGTGGTAGTTCTGATCACCTTGGGACTGATACTATATGCTTGGAAAAAGAAGAAGAATTCACATGATATATGTGAAGGTAAGTTTAACATTTAATAAGTACTTCTTGATAAATCCAAGCTTTCACTATATATATGTGTGTAGATTTCGTTTATGCTTAAGTAATTGTATTATTTGTGTTTTCATATGAACGATGATGCGAACCAAGATTTGGAGCTGCCATTATTTAGCTTGGATAAGATAGCTAAGGCCACCGGCAACTTTTCAATCAACAATAAGCTAGGGCAAGGAGGTTTTGGTGAAGTTTACAAGGTAAATACTCCCAATTGAACTATGCACTAAAACATGTACTTATGAATCTTGTTCTGTAATCATATTAGATATTTACTTTTATGTATTCACACAAAGTGCATGAAAAAGGAAATTTTATCTGCGAAAGCATTACCAGAAGTGATAAAAATTGATCATCAGGGTGTTCTTGAAGAGGGAGGAGAAATTGCCGTGAAGAGGTTGTCAAAGACATCAAGGCAAGGACTTGTTGAGTTCCAGAATGAAGCCATGTGTATTGCCAAGCTTCAGCATCGTAATCTTGTCAAACTTTTGGGATATTGTGCTCACGGAGACGAAATGATGTTGATTTATGAATACATGCCCAACAAAAGCTTGGACTATCTTTTATTTGGTTAGGCTTTCTCAAGATTATATAAGATCACAAACTTGATTAATCCTTAAACCATGTAATATAATGTAACAAAATATTCAAACCTGTGGCAGATGAAAACAACTCCTCATTACTTGACTGGCCTCGACGCAATCACATCATAAACGGGATTGCACGAGGACTTCTTTACCTACATCAAGATTCGGTCCTTAGAATAATTCATAGAGATCTAAAAGCAAGCAATATTTTGCTTGATTCTAACATGAACGCGAAAATATCTGACTTTGGCTTGGCGAGAATGTTCAAAGAATATGAGACTGAAGCCAATACAAACAAAGTTGTTGGTACACTGTAAGTATCTATCACTCACACTAATGAATATACTTTAATAACTATTTGGCTCCCAATGTGTTGCAGGGGATACATTTCTCCGGAGTATGCAGCTAATGGGAATTTCTCAGCAAAATCAGACGTATTTAGCTTTGGTGTTTTGGTGCTAGAGATTGTGAGTGGGAAGAAGAACAGAGGATTCACTCACCAAGGTCACCATGATAACCTTCTTGGGCATGTAAGTTCAATAAAAAGAATATAGGCTGATAATCTGAGGCTACCGGTTAATAACATGAGTTTTAATATATATGGTTCAGGCATGGAGACTCTACAAGGAAGCAAGGCCACTGGAACTGGTTGATGCAGCTTTAGGGGACTCATGGACTGCATCGGAGGTGCTTCAAGCAATACATGTTGGTTTATCATGTGTGCAACACCATGCATATGATAGACCAAATATGTCTTCTGTGGTTCACATGTTGGGCGGTGACGGTGCACTGCCTGTGCCAAACCAACCTGGCTATTATGCAGAACTGACTAAGCATGAAGTCGAGTCTACCTCAAGCATGCTACTACTTTTGGGTTCAGTTAATGACTTCACAATTACACAACTAGATGCTCGGTAATTACATAGAAGTGCTTCAAACAATACCTGATTTGCATCCAGAGATGGTGCCTTTTTATTTCCTTTGGCAGGGAACGGAATATGAAAGATCTGGCTTCTATTTCAAGTAGTCCCTGCACCTCCAACCCAAGATCCTGTCTATCAAATACCTATGACTTATTTAGATTATAATTTTGTTAAATTATATACCTTGTAGCAAACCGTATATTAATTTGGAATTACACTAATTTCATTATAACTGAGCAGACTAGCTGGTTGTATCTTTCACGTGTATCTACATGACTAGATTGTAGTATGCTACTACATAAAAAATAGGTTTCATTTCAGTAAGCTTTACAGCTACTGTGCATATATAGTAATTAATTTAGACGTAAAGTTAACATAAATAACCATCACCTAAACCGTGTGCCATAAATCATGGAAATTCAAGCACTTAGAACTCCAACTGCTCAATGAAGTGATTTAATATGTTTTTGAGAGCCTAACACACCGTCCAAGAACACAGAGGTGCGCGAGTGTTATTTTTTCTGTGAATCCTTAAAGTTTATAAATGTGAACATCTTGCAAGTCACTTGATATTTTGGGAGCTAAACACAAATCAAAATGGAGAAATAGTTTGTAAGTATACCAATCATTGGGTTTAGAACTTATGGACTTACAAACTGGAAAGAAACACCAAAGAAACATGTAACAACCAAAACATTCATACCTAACATAAATGCTAGTTTGCTACAGTATTTTAAAGATGCCAAAAATGATCACATTTCATATTGATTCAAGACTCTTGAGACCCTTGAGATAATCAAATTATAAATAAACTGTAAGTGAGTTATGATCACCGGTTTTTCCATCATTGAAAGAAAAAGTAGGGAATGACCATCTTCCATGCTACGATTCCTCACCAGTTGCACGGCCATGATCAATTCTACCACCCAATTCACCGTAATCTGAGATTAGTGATCCAATTCCTGTCATTGGTTTGATATCATCTTTGTATATGGCACAAACCCCACATTTCACAACTTCGCCTTCAAAACTTATGATGATTGAGAGATTACTGCTCTGCAACCTAAACGACTAATTACAAGAATAACCCTTGGAATTGATAATGAAATGAGGTGAGTACAAAAATAATTGAGAGAAAATCCTCATCAGTATTCACATATAAAGCTATAAGTATGAATAGCCATAGATCTGCACCTTTACAGAAACAGAATCTTATAAAGTTATCTACAATGAGCTCATGCTCCTTGATACCATGAGATAATGGTTAAGCTCAATTGATTTGTGCAAGATACAAAGGGAAAATATATAGTACAAAGCATGGAGTTCGCGCAGTAGATGGGTGAGCCACATGATCTCGACCGTCGTATTTGCCATGGCTCGGTATTCCGACTCGCAACTTGATCTTGATACGGTTGGTTGTTTCTTGGCACTCCAAGAGACGAGGTTTCCTCCTAAGTAAATGCAATAGCCATGGGTAGATCTTCGAGTGTCAATGCATCTTGCCCAATCTGCATCAGAGAAACCTAGTAACACAGGATTAGAACGACGATTAAATGTTAATCCATAAGAGATTGTGCCTTTGATGTATCGAAGGATCCTCTTGACAAGTTGAAAATGAGTTGTGGTGGGGGTTTCAAGGTATTGGCTAGCTTGGTTGACAGCATATGAAATATCCGCTCGGGTGATGGTTAGGTATTGAAGAGCACCGACTAGCGAGCGATAGAGGGTAGGATCATGAAAGGAAGAACCGGTGGAGTTGAAGATGTCTTTGGTTGTGAGAGGAGTGGAGACGGGTTTTCAGTCCAAGAGGCCGGCTTTGGTTAAAATATCAAAGGCGTATTTGGATTGAGTTAAGAACAAGCCAGTTTTGGTGTGGGTGGCCTCTAGACCGAGAAAAAAATTTAGTGGAACAAGGTCTTTAATTTGGAACTCCTTGTGAAGGTCTTTGGTAAAAGAGTTAATGAAAGTTTCATTGTTACCGGTGACGATTATATCATCAACATAAACAAGAAGGTAAACAAGGGTGCCATTGTGATGATATACGAACAAAGAGGGGTCTGCCATGCTACATTGAAAGCCGAGAGTGATGAGAAAAGCACTTAGTCGATGAAACCAAGCGCGTGGAGCTTGTTTTAGACCGTAGAGGGCACAATTCAGTTTACACACATGGGATGGATGAGTGGTACTTACAAAGCCGGGAGGTTGTTCCATGAAAACAACTTCATTGAGATGACCATTTAAAAAAGCATTGTTCACGTCTAATTGCCTTAGAGTCCATTGTTGAGAAGTGGCAAGACTTAGGACCACTCGAATTGTTGATGATTTAACTACCGGGCTGAATGTATGTGAGAAGTCGATACCCGGTACTTGAGTGAATCCTTGTGCCACTAGACGAGCTTTGTACCGGTCAACTGAACCATCGGATTTGTATTTGACACGATAGATCCACTTTGAACCGATAACATTTGTGTTTGATGGACGGGGAACAAGGCTCCAAGTGTTGTTGTTATGCAACACTTTTAATTCTTCATGCATCGCATGAGTCCATTTAGGATCTTTGAGAATGGTTTTGATGCCTTTGGGTGGATGAGATGTGTGAAGAGATTTTTGAAGTTTGTTTGTGGAGAGGTGAGAGAGATTAGCATAATGCTTAGGTTTAAAAATGTTATTTTTGGATCGAGTCGTCATAGGATGCTGATTTGCGGGCTGAGGTGAAGGAGGAATAGATATCGAGTGATGTGTGGTGGATTGGGAGGGAGAGGGCTCGGTGGTGGAGTGGGAAGTTCCGAAGAGTTGGACAGGTTTGGTGTCGGTGGAGGAGTGGAAGGGAGAGGGGTCGATGTTGGGTTGGAGACTGGAGTGGGTTGGTGATGTGTGTAAAATGCAACATATAAATCACATCAATTAAGGCATAAAACTAACCCTTTTTAAGTACTAATGTTGGAAAAAGAGTGTTTTTGTCTTCCTTTTGTATTTTCAGGATGAAATGAGCTCAAAATCACAAAAGAAGCAAAAAGACAGCTAATTCTAGCATAAATACAAGAAAAGGAACAAAAGTAGACTGCCCGGACCCTCAACGGCACCTCCCAAGGCAAAGGAGAAGAAACAGAGTCTGAACACGCCCCGTGTCCAGCGAACACGGGGGCGTGCCCAGGAAGCAGCAGAAAAGACAAACCAGTAGAAGCTTCCATTGCCCACCACGGGGCCGTGTCCAGCGGGCACGGGGGCGTGGTGAAAGTACAGCAGGCGCATTAATTGTAATTGCGAATTACAATTAATGAAGAGAGAGAATGTCAGACGGGCACGGGGCCGTGTCCAGCGGACATGGGGCCGTGTCCAGCCTTCTGTTCAGCCTATAAATAGAGGAGCTTGGTTTCATTCTCTCTCATCCCTTGGCACACCACCTCTCTCACACTTCATCCACCACCCACCACCACCATAACACCATCATCCACCACCATCATCCATTGTCCATCATAGAGTGTGTGAGTCGTCTCGGGATCCAAGATTGATCGTAAGAGTTCTTGACAATCAAGGCCATGTTTGCCTAAGTCTCTTACATCACTTGGTGAAGACAAGTGTTTAGTATAATACTTTTTATTTTTAATCTTTTGCACTTTTTATTTGGTTTTGTATTAATGACTTTAATAACTAGTTACTTATGTTGAAGGTGATCTTTCCTTATCGTTTGTCCGTGGTGTCTTGGCATTATTTTACTGTCTATATAAAATAAAAGATTTTCACCATTCATATCTCCACAGTCTATATGGAGATATGTTGGCTACCTGGTCGGGGGTTAAGGGAACGGTTTGGTAAGGGTCTTGCCCTTGTTCAGCGTTTAGAGGTCCTGCTTGGGACCTGGGTCAAATTTAGTAGGATCTCCTTCAATGCCCATAGGTATTGGATGGCGGGGATCCAAACTCTTTGACCCCCTCATAAGTTAACTACTATTAATACTATAACCCGGCTATTTAGGACTGTATCCCTGCTGACTCAGACTACTTAGCCGAGGGTAACGTCACCGCCAAAAGCGGGGCCTACCACAATTTGCATTAATAACTTAATTCATTATCTTTCAATAATCCGACCCTTTAGGATTGTATCCTTGCTGACTCAAACTACTGGGTTGAGGGTAACGTCGCCTTCAAAAGAGGGGCCTACTACAATAACTAAGATAATCTCTTAAACAAGTGCAAAAGTGCAAAAATAATCAAGGGTTATACTAATACACGTGTCGGATCCAAGTGATTCATCTTGTCTATCTGTTTTTATTTTATTTTTATTTTCAGCATTTAGTTAGTTTTTATTTTTCTTAGTTTAAAACATTTTTCTAACTTTTTGATTTGATTAGACGTTGAGGATAAACCGGTATTAAAAGCTCTTGTGTCCTTGGACGACCTCGGTATCTTACCAACACTATACTACGTCCACGATGGGTGCACTTGCCCATATGTGTGTTTAGTGTTAGTGAATATCGTGTTTTATAAATTTAAAACTTGGCTAAAAGTGTAAAAAAAGGGCTTAAATACTCATCAAAAATATAACACACTTCACGCACATCAAGTTTTTGGCGCCGTTGCCGGGGACACAAGGATTTTAAGAAAGCTTAAAATCGACGGCCTAATCAGTTTTTCAAAACCTTTTCAAAACGCGCGCACATTTTTCTGCATTTTAGTTTAGTTTGCATTTACAGTAGCCTGAACACGGGGCCGTGCTCGCTGAACACGCCCCCGTGCTGCATATTTTTAGTTAGATACCCAGATACAGAGTCTGAACACGGGGTCGTGCTCACTCAACACGCCCCCGTGCTCAACGTGACCAGTAACTTTAATTAAAACGCCCAGATACAGACCCTGACCACGGGGCCGTGTTCACCCAACACGGGGCCGTGTCCAACTTCTGTTTCCGTCTTTATTTTTGTTTTTTGGTCCCGAGACTCAGTTGTGATCTGTTGAGTGATTCTTATGGATCAATACTCAAGAGGCTACAACTACACCTATGATGAGGATGATTATAGGGGTAATTATTGCACTAATTGTCGTAACACACGCTCGGTTCAATATAATAACTCATATCAACCATCCAATTCATACAACTACTATGAGGAGCCCAGGTATGAGCCATCAACTTCATACACATCCTATGAAGACCAAATGTATGAACCTCCTCCCTCATACTCATATTTTGATGAACCAAGGTATGAGCCTTCATACTCATACTTTGAAGATTCAAGGTATGAGCCACCACCTTCATACTCTTATTATGAGGAACCATGGTGTGAACAAACCACCTCATATGAGTACTATGAAGAACAAAGTTTCGACCCTTATCCATCATATACTTACAATGAAGAACAATGGTGTGAGCCATCTACTTCATATGAGTACCATGAGGAGTCAAGGATCGAACAACCGGATTCAAGCTTTGAGGATCCAAATTCTTTTTCTCTCACCGAAGTGACCAATAGGATATTAGAACACATTAAAACTATCGAACGTTACATGAAAGAATCTCGCGCAAGGGAAGAGGAATCCCGCGCAAGAGAAGAATTAAATTGTAATAATAACGTAGAGATAGTTGAAACTGTAAAAATGGAAGAACAAGAAAGTGAAAAACCGACACATGAGTTAAACAATGAAAAAGGTGAGTCCGATAATGTTAAAATTCATGAAGAGTCTAATTTTGAAGAAATTAATCTCTTGTCACCTACTTTCGAAAATCATTGTTTAGTAACCCCTCATGCCAAGTTTTTAAAAGAGTTAAACACTAGTGCTAAAATCAAAGAAATAGTAAGTGTTAAGTTAACTAATGATCAAACTTCGCTAATAAACGAAGACCCTTTTGAAATTAACATTACACCGGTTCCATGTTTCTTTCAAAATTCATTTATTAGTAATATCACCATTGATAAAGATCTTTGTGTTAACATAATGCCTAACTACATTTTTGAAAAATTAAGTGTTAGTGATTTTACTCCACTTCAAATACCCATTTTTCTATCCGATCGAAAAGTAATGAAATCAATCGGTGTAGTTGAAGATGTTTTGGTTCAAACAGATCAAATGGTAATCCCAACCGACTTCGTCATCCTTGATGACGCCCCCTTAGTCTTGGGAAAACCTTTTGTACAAACTCATAAAGCTTTGAAAAACCGGAAATTCAACAATCTACCTCTTAAATTAGGGGCATTCAAAAGGAGCATAGATCTTGAGCGTTCAATGAAATATCCTTTTGGTAACAATGACCCCCTAATTGAAGATGAAGCTGAACCACCCGATACAACCAACGAAGAAGACCACTTTGTCGAGGAAGAGATAGCCATAGAACAAACCTTTAAGATTCTTAATCTAGATGAGCCACAAAATAAGGTGTCTTCCAAAGACCCACCCGTTGAGCTCAAAGAACTTCCTAAAGGTTTGGAATATGCTTTTCTAGGAAAAGATGGTAGTTTACCTGTAATTATTTCATCTAAATTAAGTAATTTAGAAAAAGAAAAATTAATAAGCCTACTTAAAAAACACAAAAACGCGATCGCTTGGAAGCTTGTAGATATTAAAGGAATAAGCCCTTCCATGTGCACGCACAAAATTTTAATGAACGATGACTACAAAACGGTAATTCAACCACAACGAAGAGTGAACCCCAATGTTCAAGAAGTGGTTAAGAATGAAGTCATCAAACTACTCGACGCCGGACTAATCTACCCTATCTCCGATAGCCCGTGGGTAAGTCCCGTTCAAGTAGTCCCAAAGAAAGGAGGTATGATGGTAATAACTAACGAGAAAAATGAATTAATACCAACAAGAACCGTCACAGGATGGAGAGTTTGTATAGATTATAGGCGATTAAATGAAGCAACAAGGAAAGACCACTTCCCTTTACCCTTCATTGATCAAATGTTAGAAAGATTATCCGGTCATAAATTTTATTGTTTCTTAGATGGTTTTTCAGGTTACTTTCAAATACCGATAGCACCAGAAGACCAAGAGAAAACAACTTTCACATGTCCCTACGGAACTTTTGCATATCGACGCATGCCATTCGGTCTATGTAATGCGCCTGCAACATTTCAACGTTGTATGGTCGCCATTTTCCATGATATGATCGAAAAGACAATGGAAGTCTTCATGGACGACTTTTCCATCTTTGGAGACTCATATGACCAATGCCTCGATAATCTTGAACGAATGCTATCCCGATGTGAGGAAACTAACCTCGCCCTTAACTGGGAAAAATGCCATTTCATGGTGACAGAGGGAATAGTACTCGGTCATAAAATCTCAAGCGAAGGAATGGAAGTTGATCGAGCAAAAATAGAAACTATTTCTCGATTACCTCCTCCATCCTCCGTATGAGCAATCAGAAGTTTCCTAGGACATGCTGGATTTTATAGAAGGTTTATCAAAGACTTTTCAAAAATTTCAAGACCTCTAACAAAATTACTTGAAAAAGATGCACCCTTCATCTTTGACAAGGAATGCAATCAAGCATTTCTAACCCTCAAGGAAATGCTAGTCAATGCACCCATCATGATAGCGCCAGATTGGAAATTTCCTTTCGAAATCATGTGTGATGCAAGTGACTTTGCTGTTGGAGCAGTCTTGGGACAAAGAAAAGAAAAGCATTTCCACCCAATTTATTATGCTAGTAAAACTCTTAATGACGCACAAGAAAATTATACAACTACAGAAAAAGAATTACTAGCAGTGGTATTTGCTTTTGATAAATTTCGTTCTTATCTTGTTCTTTCTAAAACAGTAGTCTATACAGACCATGCAGCCATCAGGTACCTCTTCAAGAAGCAAGACGCAAAACCCCGTTTGATCAGATGGATTCTACTCCTCCAAGAATTCGACATCGAAATCAAGGACAAAAGAGGAGCAGAAAACACTGCTGTAGATCATCTCTCGCGCTTAGAAGACCCAGCTTTGGAAACAACCAGAGACGAGCAAATCAACGAGAAATTTCCCACGGAATCCTTGGAAATGATGGAAAGTAGACAAGAACCATGGTATGCCGACTACGCTAATTTCTTAGCTAGCGGTGTAGTCACCAAAGGATGGCCACATCATCAAAGAAAGAAATTCTTTGCTGATGTAAAGCATTACTTCTGGGAAGACCCCTATCTTTTCAAAATGTGTGCCGACCAGCTCATCCGAAGGTGTGTCCATGGTAATGAAGCACGAAGAATTCTCCGTCATTGTCATGAAGGTCCATACGGAGGACATCATGGTGCCGCAAGTACCGCACGAAAGGTACTTGATTCGGGATTTTACTGGCCAACCATTTACAAGGATGCACAAAACCTTGTAAAGACATGGGATGCCTGCCAGAGATCAGGTAATATTTCTTCCAAAAACGAAATGCCTCAAAACGGCATTCTCGTCTGTGAAATCTTTGATGTGTGGGGACTCGATTTCATGGGACCTTTCCCACCTTCAAAGGGAAACAAATATATACTTGTGGCAGTCGATTACTTGTCTAAATGGGCAGAGGCCGAGGCTCTTCCAACAAATGATGGGAGAGTAGTGGTAAAATTTCTGAAAAAGTTGTTTTCTCGCTTCGGGACACCAAAGGCTTTGATAAGTGATAGAGGTACCCATTTTTGCAATCATCAACTCGAAAAAATATTAACAAGATATGGGGTCTATCACCGGGTCTCAACGGCATATCATCCTCAAACAAATGGGCAAGCCGAAGTGACTAATCGAGGTTTAAAACGAATACTTGAAAAAACCGTAGGAATAAATAAAAAAGAATGGGCCGACAAATTAGACGACGCTTTATGGGCTTTTCGAACTGCTTATAAAACTACTATAGGCACAACCCCATATAAACTCGTCTATGGAAAAAGTTGTCACTTGCCAGTAGAAATAGCTCACAAAGCCTACTGGGCAATAAAAAACGTAAACTTAGATTTGGAAAATGCCGGTAAAAATCGATTTTGTCAAATAAACGAATTAGACGAACTAAGGAATTATGCATATTCTAACTCCGAAATTTATAAGGAAAGAATGAAAAATATACACGATAAATATATTAAATCCAATGAATTTCAGGTAGGAGATCAAGTTCTATTGTTTAATTCACGACTTCGATTATTTCCTGGTAAGTTAAAATCTAGGTGGTCAGGACCTTTTTCTGTCACCCATGTTTTTCCACACGGTGCAGTAGAAATTAAAACTCGAAATGGGACGCCATTTAAAGTCAATGGCCAACGGCTCAAACTCTACCGAGGATCCATTGAGGATGAGGAAGAGGAGATCTCACTTCAAACGGTTAACGAATAAACTCATACCCGACATGTTACAGGTAAGTGTACGTTTAAAAAACTGGTAAAATCTTCTAACCATTTTTTTTCGGAAATAAGGGGCATGCACACGAGCACATAAAAAAAAATAATAATAAATAAATTTTAAAAACTTTGCTCGGCACGGGGCCGTGTCCGCTGGACACGGGGCCGTGTCGAGGCGACTGTCGGGATAAAACCCTCTTTTCCTATCAGTTACACCATTCCACACGCCCCGTTTAGCCGAAAACGCTCTGGTTTGAGGCGATTTTCTGCAGTTTTTCAACGTCACCACCGAATCTAACAACGTCAAGGTATGATTCTATCCTCCTTAGTAGTTAGATTAGTTACTTGCATGTAGTTAAAACATCAAAAATTGGGGAAAAATCTAGGGTTCTTCATGTTCATCCGGATCGAACTCAAAATTTTTGATGAAATTTGTTAGTAGTAGTTTAGATTATAGTAGTAGAAAGTAAATAAGCATGTATTGTTGATAGATTTGTCCGATTTCCAACTAAAACACCAAACCTTTGTTCTTGAACCGAAAAACACGAAATTGAAAGGGTAAATGGTTTGTTTTGGGAAAAATGACACTTAGGGTTTCATTTTCGGGGGAAACCGCTACTATTGGGCTAAAAATTTTCAGGTTTTCGAAACCGGGACGAAAAATGAAATTTTTGGGTTACAGACGCCTGGACACGGGGCCGTGTCCAGCCCACTGTTTGCAGTTTCACTCTGATTTTTCCTTGTTTCATACTAACTCTTTATGTATTCTTTTCAGATGTCTAAATTCACAAGGTTTAACGCAAATGAACTGGACGCTAGGGCACGATACGAGGTTCTACAAACAAGACCGGAAGAGTACCCAAGGCGGGCGTGTACTGACTTGCTAACCATGGTGAATCAACTTGACCGCTTCAACAACATTGTGAGGGGTCCACTGCATGTCGCATTGACCGCCCGACTACGGTCGGTACATCAATGCACGATGGAGTTCTACAGCACCTTCATTTTCAACTCGAGATGTGAACCGTTTAACCATGAGGCGGTCGAATTTCGATGTGGAGGGACCACGTTTAGAACCTCCATGGCACAGTTTGGATCTATCATAGGGCTATACAGTGATGAAGAAGCGGGAAATGAAGAGAATACTGGGGGATTACGAGACTTGGATGCAACTGAACGCCAAGCCGCATGGGCTCAAATAGGTGAAGGAATCTACAACCCAAGCAGCACCAAAAGCACCAAACTAAGGGACCCGCTATACTGATACATCCACAGGCTCCTCACGTACTCGCTGAACCAATGCCACGACAGTAGTGGCGTTGTTGGGTTGAAAGATTTGGTTGTCCTTCACTGCATCCACAACCAGAAGCCTCTCGATGTTCCTTACCTCCTACTGCGAAACATGCACCTAAACCGCCTTGCTCATGCTCCTACACCGATCTTCTTCGGAGGATGGGTGTACCGTCTTTTCAAGCACTTTACGAATATCCCAAGGTCCTTCGAAAGGAGTCCATGGTCGGGACGGGTCGATTACCACATTTGCCGAGCCATGAACTTGCTTTATGAAGCGGAGGACGGGACGGTGAGCTTTCAGAGGACGCAAGGCTATGCATGGAACCCGCAGGAGGCTCTAGTTCTTCATGCACCACCTCCCCATTTTCAGTACCCACCCCAAGGCGATCCGGGTCAATCCTCCT
The DNA here is from genome assembly GCF_002127325.2 of Helianthus annuus. Lineage (NCBI taxonomy): Eukaryota > Viridiplantae > Streptophyta > Magnoliopsida > Asterales > Asteraceae > Helianthus > Helianthus annuus. The sequence goes on along the minus strand of NC_035446.2, from coordinate 161,315,834 downwards.
CTCAAGGAGGTGGTTTTCCTAATTTTCAAAGTTTACATGATCTTTTGCAGGAAAACCTTATGTGCACCAGGAACACCTACAATCTCGCCAACAACACATACCACCGGGTTGGAACTATCGAGCGCAACGTTAACGATATACAAGATGATATCGGTAGCATCCGGGAGTACATGGCGAGGCATGGGGGCGGAGGTGATGGTAGTGATGAAGACATGGAGTAGGAGGCTTGGAGGAACAAGGGGCTGGTTGGTGATGAGCCCACAGGTTTAAGTGCCCTTCTATCTATCAAACAATTCATGGCCTGCGTGCCATTTGTCGAACAATTTACTTTCTCTAACTACTTTTTATTTTTGTTTTATTTTTACTTTATGTTTGGATGACGCTTGACGATGGTAAATTAGGATGGTTTGTGCTTGTTTGGTTTGGTATTGAGTGATTAAACAGGTGCAATGCAAGGGTTAGAGTGCTAAACATTAGCACTTGCAGCCCCGAGATGGAGAAACCGGGAGAAAAAACCTATTTTTCAGGCTAACAGACTGTCCACACGGGGACGTGTCCAGCCGACACGCCCCCGTGTTCATCTCCCAGATCTGCTGTTTGGCTACTGACCTGCAAATTTTTGCCAGACACGAGGCCGTGTCCAGCCGACACGCCCCCGTGTTCACCTTCTGTAAGTTTTCGTTACTGGCAGTTCACCACGAGGCCGTGTCCAATGGACACGGGGCCGTGTCCAATGGACACGGGGCCGTGTCCAGACTGCCAGTAACATAAACCTTTGCTTTTAAACCCACTTTTACACATTCTAATCAACCAAAAAAAAAATATTTTTGGACACATTGAGGACAATGTGTAATTTAAGTGTGGGGGGGATGCTAAAACCTTGAAATTTTGTAAAATCCTAAACACAAGCCTTACACAAAACTCTATTGGAACCGCTAAACACCCCAAATTTTTTCAAAAACTTTTTCAATTTTTTTTATTTACTTGTCTTAGTTTAAGTTGGGAATAACAAGTTCTAAAAAGGTTATATTTTTACAAGTTTACAACCGATAGCGTCGTGATAAAAAAGGAACCAACATAAGAAAATTATGAAACGGCATAACAAGTCTAGTTAAAAATTTGATTATATATACTTGGTCACATTAAAAACCCATTCCCACAAAAGTGAGTTTTGAGCCTTTATTGAGCATAAAAATATACATATTTAGACTAAATGCTCATTTTTCGTTTCTTGTGTGAATAGCCGCTCGGTTCTTACAAATCTAGAACTTGCCACGACAATACATTCCCGGTCCTTACCAACTTAAACCCAAGTAAGTAAATGATGGAGGCATTAGGACTAACCATTTTCTTTCAAAACCATTATTTTTCATTTTTTATCACCTACCCAAAAAAATCCCCCTAGATAGCCCCTTTGAGCCTAAACCCTTCATTTCATTACCCCAAAAAAAAAAAAAAAAAAAAAAAAAAAAAAAAAAAAAACCGTTTTTACCCACCAAAAACCTTTTTATTTTTCACCCTTTATTTTAGTAACAAGCTCGGTTTTTCGTAAACTCGCCTTTTCATATGAAAAAAAAAATGATGATGAAGTCAAAAACAAACAAAAGCTATAAAAAAGCTTGTTGGAGAAATACTTCAAAATAAAAAAGTCACTAAAAACAAGGTATTTTACGAAAACCGACGCTTTTTACGATTTTCGCCCTTTTTACTAACCACTAACCCAACCACCCACCTTTAACCCAAGCCTAACCCTTCACCCAAAAGTCCTCTTGATATTTACAAAGGTAAAAAGTTAAAAAGGAGGAGGATTGATTGCTTGGCAAGCCTATGGAAGGCGTAAGTTCCGTGCCGCTCTCGAGTGATTCACTAAAATATACACCTTCGGCCGAGTGTTGAGTGATCTCCCGTGAGGTATGTGAACTTGTATATAAATGGAATTTTAATAAGGCATGCTATGCCCAAATAAGTAATTTATCTTATGAAACGTTCAAAATAAATCATAACGAATAGGATTGTAAATAAATAAAAATAAAACTTACAAAGACCTTGGATTCCCGACACTCTAGGACAAGCTAAAAACTTCTCTTCTACCTATTCCATTGGGAGTGTAAGCCACATTTAAAGAGTTTTGCTTGAGGACAAGCAAAAGTTCAAGTGTGGGGGTATTTGATGTGTGTAAAATGCAACATATAAATCACATCAATTAAGGCATAAAACTAACCCTTTTTAAGTACTAATGTTGGAAAAAGAGTGTTTTTGTCTTCCTTTTGTATTTTCAGGATGAAATGAGCTCAAAATCACAAAAGAAGCAAAAAGACAGCTAATTCTAGCATAAATACAAGAAAAGGAACAAAAGTAGACTGCCCGGACCCTCAACGGCACCTCCCAAGGCAAAGGAGAAGAAACAGAGTCTGAACACGCCCCGTGTCCAGCGAACACGGGGGCGTGCCCAGGAAGCAGCAGAAAAGACAAACCAGTAGAAGCTTCCATTGCCCACCACGGGGCCGTGTCCAGCGGGCACGGGGGCGTGGTGAAAGTACAGCAGGCGCATTAATTGTAATTGCGAATTACAATTAATGAAGAGAGAGAATGTCAGACGGGCACGGGGCCGTGTCCAGCGGACACGGGGCCGTGTCCAGCCTTCTGTTCAGCCTATAAATAGAGGAGCTTGGTTTCATTCTCTCTCATCCCTTGGCACACCACCTCTCTCACACTTCATCCACCACCCACCACCACCATAACACCATCATCCACCACCATCATCCATTGTCCATCATAGAGTGTGTGAGTCGTCTCGGGATCCAAGATTGATCGTAAGAGTTCTTGACAATCAAGGCCATGTTTGCCTAAGTCTCTTACATCACTTGGTGAAGACAAGTGTTTAGTATAATACTTTTTATTTTTAATCTTTTGCACTTTTTATTTGGTTTTGTATTAATGACTTTAATAACTAGTTACTTATGTTGAAGGTGATCTTTCCTTATCGTTTGTCCGTGGTGTCTTGGCATTATTTTACTGTCTATATAAAATAAAAGATTTTCACCATTCATATCTCCACGGTCTATATGGAGATATGTTGGCTACCTGGTCGGGGGTTAAGGGAACGGTTTGGTAAGGGTCTTGCCCTTGTTCAGCGTTTAGAGGTCCTGCTTGGGACCTGGGTCAAATTTAGTAGGATCTCCTTCAATGCCCATAGGTATTGGATGGCGGGGATCCAAACTCTTTGACCCCCTCATAAGTTAACTACTATTAATACTATAACCCGGCTATTTAGGACTGTATCCCTGCTGACTCAGACTACTTAGCCGAGGGTAACGTCACCGCCAAAAGCGGGGCCTACCACAATTTGCATTAATAACTTAATTCATTATCTTTCAATAATCCGACCCTTTAGGATTGTATCCTTGCTGACTCAAACTACTGGGTTGAGGGTAACGTCGCCTTCAAAAGAGGGGCCTACTAAAATAACTAAGATAATCTCTTAAACAAGTGCAAAAGTGCAAAAATAATTAAAGGTTATACTAATACACGTGTCGGATCCAAGTGATTCATCTTGTCTATCTGTTTTTATTTTATTTTTATTTTCAGCATTTAGTTAGTTTTTATTTTTCTTAGTTTAAAACATTTTTCTAACTTTTTGATTTGATTAGACGTTGAGGATAAACCGGTATTAAAAGCTCTTGTGTCCTTGGACGACCTCGGTATCTTACCAACACTATACTACGTCCACGATGGGTGCACTTGCCCATATGTGTGTTTAGTGTTAGTGAATATCGTGTTTTATAAATTTAAAACTTGGCTAAAAGTGTAAAAAAAGGGCTTAAATACTCATAAAAAATATAACACACTTCACGCACATCAGTTGGTTAGCAGCTGTTTCGTAAGTGGTGTTTGGAGTGGGTTGGACGGGTAATGGGCTTGGGATGGTTTGGTTAATGGGTTGGACTGTTTGAGGAAGGAAGGTGGGACAGTGGGTACACGGTTGGTAGGAGGGAGATGTAGAAGAATTGTGTTGTGGTGTAGTTGATGAGATGATGGGTGGTGTAGGTAAAGTGTCATCAAAATTGGTCATTGGAAGGATGTTTGTGTCGGATGAGGAAAGACTTTCTTTGAAGGGAAGAATGTCTTCATCAAATTTTGCATGGCGAGTAGTGTAGATGCGCCGATTTGTTGGATCTAGACACCTAAAACCTTTGTACTTAGGACTATATCCAAGAAAAATGCAAGGCGTACTACGAGGGAGGAGTTTATTTTTATTGTAGTCCCGAAGGTATGGGAAAACTCGACATCCAAAAATTCATAGGTTTGAGTAAATTGGTGAAATAAAATTTCATATGGTGATTTGTTGTCAAGAATGGTAGTGGGAAGGCGGTTTATGATGTAAATAGCAGAAGTGAAGGCATCGACCTAAAGTTTTGGTGGGGCATTGGCGTTGAACATCATGGTTAAACCAGTTTCGGTTAGATGCCGATGTTTGCGCTCCGCTCTACCGTTTTGTTCCGGTGTGTAAGGGCAAGACAAACGGTGATGTATGCCATGTTGTAAAAAACATTATTGCACCCGTTGATTTGTGAACTCGGTGCCACCATCGGTTTGGAAAACGTTAACTTTTCACGAAAATTGATTTTGTACAAAATTTAGAAAAGCGATGAGGATATTATAAAAATCCGATTTGGCTTTCAAGGGGTAGAACCAAGTAAAACGGGAATGGTCATCGACAAATATTGCATAATATAGATAACCATCCGTTGACATGACGGGTGCGGGTCCCCAAAGGTCACAATGGATGAGGTCTAAGACATGTTGGGCACGTTTTGTGTTTTCATGAAAAGGTAAATGCTTCGCTTTAGACATTTCACAAGAAGTTCATAAACCGGGTTTAGGCTGTAATGAAGTAACAAAAACATGACCTCGTTTATTTAAGTTCGAAATAGTATCGAAAGACACATGTCCTAAACGACTATGCCATTTATTAAATGAGGCACGAAGGTGTAAAGCGGAAAGAGCGGCAACGAGCGACTTGTGACCTTGGGTGAGAACATAGAAGCCATTTTCACATACGCCTCTAGCTAGAATTTGACTCGTTTTTCGGTCCTGTATATGAAAATAATTATTAGAAAATAATACGTCAACAGGTGAGTCGTTTGTAAGTCTACTAATTGAAAGTAGATTTTTGGTGAGATTAGGAACAACAATGACGTTTTGTAAAGTTATATCATTGTTTAAGTTTGAGTTACCGACATGTGTAACGGGTAATGATTGACCATTACCAAATGTTACACGTAAGTTACCGGATTGTGGTTGAGAATTATTTAAACCGTTTTCATGACGAAGCATGTGAGTCGTGGCACCTGAGTCGGCAGTCCAATCCGGGATGTCCGAGCCAATGGTGCATTGAGCATGGAAGGCGTGGGCTAGATTGGCATCAAGAGGAAGTTGTTTATGAGCAAAAGAAACAAGACTCGGACATTTGGTGGCATAATGCCCTTCTTTTCGGCATTATTGGCACAGAGGAGGTCTTTTAGTATAGCTTCTGCCTCGGCCCCGAGATGACGAAAACCTGCCACGTCCACGAGAGGAACGACCGCGAGTGGACTGATTGGCATAGAAAGCAGCTTCAGGAGGAGTGTTTCCATGGAGTTGTTGGACAAAAATCTCCTGATTTCCATGGATGAATAGTTCTTTGGGAGGTAGAAAAGTTCTCATAGGAGGCGCCAAGACCACATAGGAACCAGTGGCGTTTATCCTCGTCGCTTATGGGGTGCCCGATAGCGGCGAGTTGATCCGCAATAGCTTTAAATTTTCGGCCAAATTCAGATACGGTTGAGGTTCCTTTTTGAAGGGTTCGAAGAGCATCTTTAAGATTGTGAATTCGTTCAACGGAACCGTGGCTGTATGCGTTGGCTAGGGCTTTCCAGACGGAGTGAGCCATGGTGTGTCCGATGGTTTCGGCATTGCTTCTTCGGTAAGTGTTGAGTTTATCAGCAATAGAGCTTTCTGATCAGCAACTTTCCAGATCGTGTATGCAGGGTTCACGACTTTTTGGTCATCTTTTGTGATTGTTTCGGCCGGACAGGAAGTTGTGCCATCGACATGGCTGAGGAGATCGACATGGCTGAGCACAGGAATGATCTGTTTTTCTCAGGTTAGGTAGTTTTGAGAGGAGAGTTTTATGTTGACAAGGTGGGTCAAGGAGTGAAGAGGAATGGCAGATGAGTCTGTAGCCATGGTGCTGATCGGACAGAGAAGAAAAAAAAGAAAGAATAGAGAAGGATGCGGACAGATGAGTCTGTAGCCATGGTGCTGATCGGGACCACCAACGCTTCTATGTGACAACAAAAGTGCTCTCTTCATAAGTCAAAATCCTATCTCACATAAAAGAGCCAAACACATCGACATCGATTACCATTTCGTTCGTGAGTTAGTCACCGCTGGTTGCCTCAACACCAAATTCATCTCAACGGATCAACAAGTGGCCGATATTTTTACCAAGAGTCTACCGAAGCCTCTTTTTGAAAAGTTTCGCACAATGCTTTGCTTAGACCATGGGGTATGGTGGGGCTTGGGTTGGGGCTTGGGTTGGGCTTGGGTTGGGTGCATCGCGTGGCAGAAAAGTTTTTTTTTTTTTAAAAAATACAATATATAGAGGCCTTTGGGGGACCCGGGTGGCGGTTAGAGAAGATGGGGGGACCGTTTGAATTTTAAATTTCGAAATTTAAAAAAACCGCCTGACGTGGCGGGTTAGCCAATGAGATTCAGCCAACTAGCATGACCATACCGCCCCACGCCCGGCTTGAAAGCCAAGCCCCAAGGGGCCGCGCCCCAACCCAAGCCAAGCCCACCCGGGGTGGTGGCTTGGGCGTTTTACCCCAATCCACGCCCCAACCCAAGCCCCATACCCCACGGCCTTAGGACCTCAAAGCTCGCATTGACGGGGGGTGTTAGCATAAATCAAGATCTACAATCTCTCCTCAATCATAGCCTAGTCATACTTGTATCATTTCTGTATTTAGAGAGAGACGTTCTCTCCTAGACTTTAGCTGCTGTTGTACTATATATTTTCCCTTTGTATCTTGCACAAATCAATTGAGCTTAACCATTATCTCACTCCTTATATAAATGAATAAAATGGGTCTAAGTTACTCGATTAGGGTATATACATAACTATGAAAGCCTAATTAAAGAAGACGGAGAGGAAGAAATCGAAAAGCCAATTTAGCAAGAAAATGAAGAAAATCGAAAAAAAAAAAAAACAAACACTAAATGGTTACCTGTGCAGACTTGAAGGAACTGAAGGATAAGATGAATGAAGCCAAATTGTTTTCGTGTGGAAAAATGAATAAAGATGAATGCAAGGCAGGGTAGAAAATTGAAAGTCAAGGTCAATTAGATCGCTGTCAAAGTGATATTTTGCAAGACAAACTGTGTTTTTGTTTGAAGTCAAGCATGTATCCATTGTCGTTTGGAAGTAGTTACATTTCCCCACTACGAGCATGACATGTATTGGTTTAGTTTTCAGAAAAAAAAAAAGAGAGAGTGAGAGAGAATGAGAAAAACCATAAGACCATATACTTTGTTCAAGTGGTGATAGTACCCTGCATTGTGCTGTGACGTTCTTAGATATTTGTATGGGCACGATCGTGGTGATGGATGGCGGACGGTATCTAGGTTCTATCTTATGGTGAACATTAGTGTAAATTTAAAAAGAGATCCATTTGTGAGTTAGTTGTTCTAACAAATAAATCTTTAAGGATGCACGAATAGAGAGATTTCTCTCGATGTACACTCCCAAACCTCTCCAAATCACGTGTCAAGCCAAGGTTAGCTTGAACTTGAGCCTGAAAATATACAAGTCAGCTCGGCTCGAAATCCTTTACGGAGGATCGGAGCTGAGATGAAATGCGATGAACTAGAAATATCTATATTATCTCAAGCAAACCCTGCCATAGTCAATAAAAGAAGATAATGAATATGGTTTATATTTGGCAGCCCCTACAGTACAGACGGTGAAACAATGGGCCCAAAATGAATGACAAACCAAATTCAATTGATTTGATGATGGAAAAGTCGTCTCAAGTCTTCTCTAGTTGATCTAGTTATAAGGTACAAGTAACAAATGCATGCATGAGTTGGGAACTTGGGATTGCCAAAGACCAAGACTTTTGCGAGCCAAAAAGAGAAGTAATTAATCTTACCAACCCATTGACACAAGACTTCAATGCTTTAAAAACAGTACTGGCCAAGAAAGTGATGAATATAGGAGTAATGCTAGTATCATCTTCTTTTGAGCATCTCATCATGATATGGTTCTACTGCACATGTGCTCTACTTTTCATCCTGAAAACTTGCAGTGCAGTAGACGTCCTACTTCCAGATCCGATACTTAAAGATGGGGAAACCATTGTTTCAGCAAGTGAAAACTTTGAACTTGGGTTCTTCACCAGGTATCTAAATTTTCGCTTCTTGGGTATAATGTATAAGAAAACTTCTGAGAAAGGTAAGGTTGTATTGGTTGCCAATAGAGAAGTTCCGCTTGACGATCCCATGGGCATGCTCAAGTTTACTGACAAGGGAACTCTATAGCTCGTCAATGTTAACAATACCATAATTTGGTCATCCCAGCCCTCCAAAATACTCACAAATATTAATCCAGTGGCAAAGCTTTTTGACACCGGAAATCTTGTCATCATAGATAACTGAAGAAACACTGAACTAATCACGGGGTAAATTAGTTGGGTTTATGTTTCTACCATAATGGTTAATCTTCTAATGATCTGAGTTTCGTCTTGGACGTCTAATCCTGCAAAACAGAACACCGTTACTCGTTAAGAGGGGAATATGGGGGTTTCCCTCTTAACCGGGCTCCGGCGTGAGAATAAGAGACTGCTTTGGGAGGATAATTAAGTATTAAGAGTGAGAGTAGAGGGAATGGAATGTTTAACCTATGGAGTGAGGTCTCTATTTATAGCCGGAGAGGTGTAAGAGGAGGTGGGCTGATGGGCCTTGGGCCGGTAAGCGACAACATAGCGGATATGCTCTCTGTCTCACTGGAGTCGACCGTTAGTGGCTTCTAGAAGTTCTCCGGCGCTGGCGCGCCCTGATTGGAGCCACGTGTCATTGTTGTCGGCCTTGTTGTCCTTTTGCCATCAGCAGACAAGTGGAGATCGTGGGACAGATGTCTCTGACCTCTGATTGGTGCCACGTAGACATCCTTAAGTACTTCTCGTTTTCTGTACGTCAGAAGATCGTGGCGCACGATTGAACAGAGCCTGCAGAATGTTCATTAGCTCCTTTTTCCTGCCACTTGTACCTTTTTGTACCTTCCTACTCTGGACTTACGCGCAACCTTTCTGGGGGTTGTGCGGGCTTACAGGTAGTGAAGACTTTTATCAGGTTCCTAAGTGTCGGAATTGCAGTTCTCTTCTTACTGGACCTCGCGCCTCTTCATGGGGTGTGGTGGTATATGCGCGAGGTTGTCCAGTAAGAAAATTGTTGAATAAGGAGTATGGATCGTCGCGCGGCCTTGATGAAGGATTGCGCGGCTTTTTTGGGGCCATACCCCTTCAAGTCCCCCCAGTCCAGTGCTGCACCATGCACAAGGCAAAATGGTTGGAGCTCTGGACTTAGAAAAGAAAAGTGCAGAAAATGCTTGCTTTAGTTTGTTAGGCGCGCGTACAAGCGCTTGTCAGTTGCTACGGTGCGACTACAACTCTGCAAAGCTGATGCTGCTTTGTTTTTAAGTTGATAACCAAGCCATCCAGCGCGTCCCTGAGTATCTTCTTTGCTAAGTTTCTTGGAATTTGAGCGGGAAAATTCCTCGAGATTTGAATTCTGATGGTTTGGTGAGATAGTCGTTGATGGTGACCTTTGAGTTGACTGCTGACACGGATGTCATCATGCCGTCTGTGACGGTTCCGCTTTTCGACAGGAGAGTGAGGCCCACGCGCGCGTGGTAACCGTCACCCCTGCTTTTACGCATTATATGGCATCCTCTCGTTGGCCAGGTGAATGGCGAATGCGGCACGTTTACCCATCGCATTAAATGCGATGGGTATATATACTCGATGAGGTGAGAAGGACTCACTCACCTTATGCTCTTTGCACTCATTCTCTCTAATCGTCTTCATCCAGTCTTCAAATCTTCAAACCTTTGTAGCAGTTCTTCAAGCTCTTCATATCTAAGCTTCTTCCTGAATATTCGATGACTCTCCAAGAACACCGATGGCTGAAGAACATGTTGAAGACAATCCCGGAGAGGAGGGGCCTGTCCCGGTTCTCCGGTGGGATTTAGGTTTATTCGAGCAAATCGTACGAAGCTTCTGATTTCCACCGGAATGGGATGCAAGATATCCTGGCCAGAATCAAACGGCCGCCGATGCGCCGCCGGGCTATATTACTTTATTTGAAGATTTTTCCTCCAGGGGAATTTCCGGCTACCGGCGAAGAACTATATGGGAAATATTCTGCATTTTTACAATTTTCATATTTCTCAGATGAGCCCTCCTGGGATGGTTAGGGTTCGACATTTCGAGTTTCTATGTCGAGCCCATGGTATCGAACCTACCGTAGAGAAGTTCCGAGCATTTTATCAGCTCATCAGGAATATGGGCTTCTTCTCTTTTGCTAGCCGTGGAGCTGCGAGGAAAATATTGCTGAATCCACCAAAGAGCTTCCATGATTGGAAACCTAAATTTTTCTTCATTCGCGAGGAGGTGCTCCCGATCGCCATGCCTTTCCAGGACTGGACTGAAACGATACTGAAAGAAGATCTTCCTATTCCCAAACATGTAAGGTGGTATCAGTAGCTTACTCCAACCCCTAACCGGGTATTTGGAGAAAATGTCCTCGTTACTGCGCGCATGAGTGACCGATGGCTGCCTGACAGCGAGGAGGTTCCCATCTTGAAGATTAACGATCAAGGTTAGTAATTTCCTTGATTTCCTTGATTTCATGCTTCATAACTTTGTTTTATTTATACGATTTGATGTGTAGAGGCGCACTTGTATCAAGCCGCTTTCTCTACCTTTGGTGGGTCTATGGGCGTGCGCCCACTCCGGGATGGGGAGGAGTACTGGTATGAGCAAATAAGGGGTAATTTCATGTACCCAGGTGTTGATGCCTTCGCCAAGCCGCCCACTGCAACTGAAGGTGCGCATATACCTAATCCTCGACCTTTGCGCTCCGTGACTTCTGCTGGGAAAGAGATTGTCTATCTTTCCAGCGAGGAGTCCGTGGGATCGTCAAATGGAAAGCTAAGCCCATGGTCTCAAATCTTTGCAGGTGTGTTGCGCGATTTGGGGATAGACCCTGAAGACAAGAAGAAGAAGCCTGTGAAGAAGAAGAAGGTTATCACCTTGGATCCTGAGGTGACCGGCAAGGGAGCTGGTGGTAGTCGCGCAACTTCTACTGCCGCCGACAAAGGTACTCTCCGCCTTCGTCAAAGTAACCTGGAAGATTACGTTATTATCAGTGATTCATTTGAAGGTTTGTCGCGTATAGGCGAGAAGAAAACTGGAGCGGGAGGCTCCAAGAGCTCAGGGAGCGCGGGTTCTCGTAACCCGGATGCTGGGACCACCCCGTCCTCTGCTGCGCAAGAGGGGGATGATGAAGAGGAAGCGCAGAAAGAACCTGCGGTGAAGCTGATAAGAAAAAGGAGCCGGGAGGCTGCGCTTGGGGCCACTGTGTTGCCGAAACCGGGCGGTGCTCCTTTGATTGGAAAAAAGAGCAACTTGCGCTCACTCTACAAATTCTCTCCTGGTTAGTATTTTGTTTTCTTGTACTTGTAATATTCTCCTTTCTAATACTCCATCTTTGCAGAGGCTGAAAAGAAGAAACCCGAGAAGGGCATCACGATCACAGAGCCCTTGGAGCCGGCGCAGAAAAGGCCCAGGGCTACTAAGGTCACTATCAAACTGTTCCCTGCTTCAAAATCTGCTGATAAGGAGAAACAAAAGGGTCCTGAGAAACCTGTTCCGGAAAGGAGGTTGAGAGAGAGAGAGTTGCTGACAAGCCTCCTACTGGCCCTAAGGAGTCCGATATTACCGCCCCCATTACTACTGATACGGCGCAGGGTTCGGGGCCAGCTCTTGTCACTAGGCATGAGCAGCCCATCGCTGAGAAGGGGAAAGACTTGGGGGTGGAGAACCCTATTGAGCCTTCGTCGACTGCCGCTCCTGTTCAAACCGTTCCGGCGACTACGGAACAAGTTACTGCTGCTGCTGGTGGTAGCGCTGGCTTTGCTGCTGGCCAAGCTAGCGCTGGAAGCCGGGGTGGAACGCGTCACTCTCCTATAGGTCCAATGGACACCTTGGGAGATGTTTACTATAAGTCTTATACTGAAGAAAGCCGAGGTGAAGCGCTTTATCAACCTCCATGGAGCCTAAAACAGAAGGACACTTTTCTGGAATTCGCTCCTTGCCGTGATTGGCTTCTTAACTCCATCCCTCCTGGTGAGGTGAATCGTCAAAGGGAGCGAACCCACAGCGCGCTTTATCATGCATATGTTGTTGGTGAAGCCAACACTCGCGCTGCTAACCATCAGATTGTTCGCGAATGCCGAACTATGGTTAGGGAGAGGGAAGAGTGGGAGAAGTATCGCGAGCGGTTATTGAAGCAGGTGAAAGCTTTTGAGAGATCGAAGGCCGCCTTTGATGAGGAGAGAGTGAAGCTTGAAACAGATAAAAAGGCTGAAGAGTGGGGCCGTGAAGGCCTTAAAAACAAACTCCGTGCCGCTGAGGAACTCCTCTCAAAGGAACGTGCTGAATGGAAGGCTATCTGTGCCAAGGACAATGAGCGTATGTATGCGGCTCGCTCTGAGATCACCGAACTTGAAGGTCAAGTTGCGGATTTGAAGAAGAAGGCGGAGGATGCGCAAGTTGTGAAGGAACAAGACGAGGTATGTTACTGTCCTTTCTTGCTTATGCATTATTTTGTAGAAAATATTCTCCAAGTCTTGCTTTCGATAGGCTTAGTTTAAGGCGCAAATTTCAAGCAAGGATAGAGACTTATCTGCTAAGGACGTTGAAATCGCTGAGTTGAAGCGTCGCCTGCACGAGCAGATTGAAAGGAGCGAGTCCTTAGAGCTTGATCTCGTAGCTGAAAAGTCAAAAGCTACCACTGCCGAGGAAGCGAAGCAGAAAGCTGAGGAGGTGCGAGCCATTAGTACCACTGCTCTCAATGTGGCACAGAATAATTATTCTGAGGCCCAAAGTATCGTGGACACTTTGGTTGCTGAAGTTGAGTGGCTGCGCAGTCGAGGGATCGCTCTGGTAAGATTTCTCTTGACTTTGGCTTAATTTGTTAAGACTTGTTGTCTTATGTGTTTTGTTTATTGCAGATGGGCAACTCTGTCTTGAATGTTGGGGAGCTGGATACAGCCGTTGCTGCTTTAATAGATGCTTCGCGTGCTGTTGGTCACCGGGGTGGTTACTTGGAATGTGCACAACATGTCTTAGAGATGTTTGGCCAGGAATTTGACACTAGTCACTGCTCGGTGACTGATCAAGCTGAGGCCGAGCTGGCTCGCGCTGAAAATGGTTACGATAACTTGTCTCTGCTAGTGATGGACTTGGTTACTGAAGCACTGAAGCATGATGACTGGTGCCATCGATTGAAGACCATCCTCGATCCACCACAAACGGTTGAATTATCTGATGAGGAGGAGTTGGCAGGCAACGATGAAGGCGATGATGACGGCGGAGATGGTGATCGACCTGAATAGGGATTGAAGGCTTTGCTCCTTGTTTTGTTTAGTTTTTGAATGTATCGTGTTGCGCGGTCGCGCTTTAACTAAATTTAATGGATGTTAGGCTTATGTAACCTTTGCGCGTTGCGCTTTTTGAATATGATTATGTTTACTTTTGTTGTCTCTTGTTACAATTATTGCACTGTTGTTTGAAACTTTGGTTAAGTTAGCGCGAATAAATGTAAGTGTAGCTCAAGGGCTGATAATTCACTGGAGTGTTTTCGAGCTAATCAAAAGTTTAACATGCATTTGTAACTCATGAACTAATATCGCAATAAGAAAACATATTGTATGATTTCATTAGCTTGGAAACAGGCGCTTAGGCCAATCATACATTGCTGATAAACAACATAAGGCGTTCAGCCAACATAGAGATTAAGTAGGCGCGTGGCCACTATAAGAGAAATGGCACATGGCCTTGGGGTAGTTACATATAACATTTGCGCAGTTGTTGCGCGTTTCACGTGCGCGGGATGATGTGCCTATCCAACGTTCGCAATTTGTACGCCCTTTTTCCTAGCACCTCATGGACCAAGTATGGGCCTTCCCATTTGGGTGCTAGCTTTCCAGGGCGTTCGGCGTTTGAAGCTTCGTTGTCACGGAAAATGTATTCTCCTGGATTGAAGGTACAAATGCGGACTCTCGCATTGTAGTACCTTTCTAGTTGTGTCATGTATTTCGTCTCCTTAATGCGCGCGATCTCGCGTCTTTCTTCCAAGAGATCTAGGTCGAGACGGCGCTCTGCTTCATTGTCGATCGTGTTGACTGCTGTCAATCGTGGTGAGGGGAGACCAACTTCTGCCGGGATAACTGCTTCTGAGCCGTATACTAGCTTCTGCCTCGGCCCCGAGATGACGAAAACCTGCCACGTCCACGAGAGGAACGACCGCGAGTGGACTGATTGGCATAGAAAGCAGCTTCAGGAGGAGTGTTTCCATGGAGTTGTTGGACAAAAATCTCCTGATTTCCATGGATGAATAGTTCTTTGGGAGGTAGAAAAGTTCTCATAGGAGGCGCCAAGACCACATAGGAACCAGTGGCGTTTATCCTCGTCGCTTATGGGGTGCCCGATAGCGGCGAGTTGATCCGCAATAGCTTTAAATTTTCGGCCAAATTCAGATACGGTTGAGGTTCCTTTTTGAAGGGTTCGAAGAGCATCTTTAAGATTGTGAATTCGTTCAACGGAACCGTGGCTGTATGCGTTGGCTAGGGCTTTCCAGACGGAGTGAGCCATGGTGTGTCCGATGGTTTCGGCATTGCTTCTTCGGTAAGTGTTGAGTTTATCAGCAATAGAGCTTTCTGATCAGCAGCTTTCCAGATCGTGTATGCAGGGTTCACGACTTTTTGGTCATCTTTCGTGATTGTTTCGGCCGGACAGGAAGTTGTGCCATCGACATGGCTGAGGAGATCGACATGGCTGAGTACAGGAATGATCTGTTTTTCCCAGGTTAGGTAGTTTTGAGAGGAGAGTTTTATGTTGACAAGGTGGGTCAAGGAGTGAAGAGGAATGGCAGATGAGTCTGTAGCCATGGTGCTGATCGGACAGAGAAGAAAAAAAAGAAAGAATAGAGAAGGATGCGGACAGATGAGTCTGTAGCCATGGTGCTGATCGGGACCACCAACGCTTCTATGTGACAACAAAAGTGCTCTCTTCATAAGTCAAAATCCTATCTCACATAAAAGAGCCAAACACATCGACATCGATTACCATTTCGTTCGTGAGTTAGTCACCGCTGGTTGCCTCAACACCAAATTCATCTCAACGGATCAACAAGTGGCCGATATTTTTACCAAGAGTCTACCGAAGCCTCTTTTTGAAAAGTTTCGCACAATGCTTTGCTTAGACCATGGGGTATGGTGGGGCTTGGGTTGGGGCTTGGGTTGGGCTTGGGTTGGGTGCACCGCGTGGCAGAAAAGTTTTTTTTTAAAAAAAAATACAATATATAGAGGCCTTTGGGGGACCCGGGTGGCGGTTAGAGAAGATGGGGGGACCGTTTGAATTTTAAATTTCGAAATTTAAAAAAACCGCCTGACGTGGCGGGTTAGCCAATGAGATTCAGCCAACTAGCATGACCATACCGCCCCACGCCCGGCTTGAAAGCCAAGCCCCAAGGGGCCGCGCCCCAACCCAAGCCAAGCCCACCCGGGGTGGTGGCTTGGGCGTTTTACCCCAATCCACGCCCCAACCCAAGCCCCATACCCCACGGCCTTAGGACCTCAAAGCTCGCATTGACGGGGGGTGTTAGCATAAATCAAGATCTACAATCTCTCCTCAATCATAGCCTAGTCATACTTGTATCATTTCTGTATTTAGAGAGAGACGTTCTCTCCTAGACTTTAGCTGCTGTTGTACTATATATTTTCCCTTTGTATCTTGCACAAATCAATTGAGCTTAACCATTATCTCACTCCTTATATAAATGAATAAAATGGGTCTAAGTTACTCGATTAGGGTATATACATAACTATGAAAGCCTAATTAAAGAAGACGGAGAGGAAGAAATCGAAAAGCCAATTTAGCAAGAAAATGAAGAAAATCGAAAAAAAAAACAAACACTAAATGGTTACCTGTGCAGACTTGAAGGAACTGAAGGATAAGATGAATGAAGCCAAATTGTTTTCGTGTGGAAAAATGAATAAAGATGAATGCAAGGCAGGGTAGAAAATTGAAAGTCAAGGTCAATTAGATCGCTGTCAAAGTGATATTTTGCAAGACAAACTGTGTTTTTGTTTGAAGTCAAGCATGTATCCATTGTCGTTTGGAAGTAGTTACATTTCCCCACTACGAGCATGACATGTATTGGTTTAGTTTTCAGAAAAAAAAAAGAGAGAGAGAGAATGAGAAAAACCATAAGACCATATACTTTGTTCAAGTGGTGATAGTACCCTGCATTGTGCTGTGACGTTCTTAGATATTTGTATGGGCACGATCGTGGTGATGGATGGCGGACGGTATCTAGGTTCTATCTTATGGTGAACATTAGTGTAAATTTAAAAAGAGATCCATTTGTGAGTTAGTTGTTCTAACAAATAAATCTTTAAGGATGCACGAATAGAGAGATTTCTCTCGATGTACACTCCCAAACCTCTCCAAATCACGTGTCAAGCCAAGGTTAGCTTGAACTTGAGCCTGAAAATATACAAGTCAGCTCGGCTCGAAATCCTTTACGGAGGATCGGAGCTGAGATGAAATGCGATGAACTAGAAATATCTATATTATCTCAAGCAAACCCTGCCATAGTCAATAAAAGAAGATAATGAATATGGTTTATATTTGGCAGCCCCTACAGTACAGACGGTGAAACAATGGGCCCAAAATGAATGACAAACCAAATTCAATTGATTTGATGATGGAAAAGTCGTCTCAAGTCTTCTCTAGTTGATCTAGTTATAAGGTACAAGTAACAAATGCATGCATGAGTTGGGAACTTGGGATTGCCAAAGACCAAGACTTTTGCGAGCCAAAAAGAGAAGTAATTAATCTTACCAACCCATTGACACAAGACTTCAATGCTTTAAAAACAGTACTGGCCAAGAAAGTGATGAATATAGGAGTAATGCTAGTATCATCTTCTTTTGAGCATCTCATCATGATATGGTTCTACTGCACATGTGCTCTACTTTTCATCCTGAAAACTTGCAGTGCAGTAGACGTCCTACTTCCAGATCCGATACTTAAAGATGGGGAAACCATTGTTTCAGCAAGTGAAAACTTTGAACTTGGGTTCTTCACCAGGTATCTAAATTTTCGCTTCTTGGGTATAATGTATAAGAAAACTTCTGAGAAAGGTAAGGTTGTATTGGTTGCCAATAGAGAAGTTCCGCTTGACGATCCCATGGACATGCTCAAGTTTACTGACAAGGGAACTCTACAGCTCGTCAATGTTAACAATACCATAATTTGGTCATCCCAGCCCTCCAAAATACTCACAAATATTAATCCAGTGGCAAAGCTTTTTGACACCGGAAATCTTGTCATCATAGATAACTGAAGAAACACTGAACTAATCACGGGGTAAATTAGTTGGGTTTATGTTTCTACCATAATGGTTAATCTTCTAATGATCTGAGTTTCGTCTTGGACGTCTAATCCTGCAAAACAGAACACCGTTACTCGTTAAGAGGGGAATATGGGGGTTTCCCTCTTAACCGGGCTCCGGCGTGAGAATAAGAGACTGCTTTGGGAGGATAATTAAGTATTAAGAGTGAGAGTAGAGGGAATGGAATGTTTAACCTGTGGAGTGAGGTCTCTATTTATAGCCGGAGAGGTGTAAGAGGAGGTGGGCTGATGGGCCTTGGGCCGGTAAGCGACAACATAGCGGATATGCTCTCTGTCTCACTGGAGTCGACCGTTAGTGGCTTCTAGAAGTTCTCCGGCGCTGGCGCGCCCTGATTGGAGCCACGTGTCATTGTTGTCGGCCTTGTTGTCCTTCTGCCATCAGCAGACAAGTGGAGATCGTGGGACAGATGTCTCTGACCTCTGATTGGTGCCACGTAGACGTCCTTAAGTACTTCTCGTTTTCTGTACGTCAGAAGATCGTGGCGCACGATTGAACAGAGCCTGCAGAATGTTCATTAGCTCCTTTTTCCTGCCACTTGTACCTTTTTGTACCTTCCTACTCTGGACTTACGCGCAACCTTTCTGGGGGTTGTGCGGGCTTACAGGTAGTGAAGACTTTTATCAGGTTCCTAAGTGTCGGAATTGCAGTTCTCTTCTGACTGGACCTCGCGCCTCTTCATGGGGTGTGGTGGTACATGCGCGAGGTTGTCCAGTAAGAAAATTGTTGAATAAGGAGTATGGATCGTCGCGCGGCCTTGATGAAGGATTGCGCGGCTTTTTTGGGGCCATACCCCTTCAAGTCCCCCCAGTCCAGTGCTGCACCATGCACAAGGCAAAATGGTTGGAGCTCTGGACTTAGAAAAGAAAAGTGCAGAAAATGCTTGCTTTAGTTTGTTAGGCGCGCGTACAAGCGCTTGTCAGTTGCTACGGTGCGACTACAACTCTGCAAAGCTGATGCTGCTTTGTTTTTAAGTTGATAACCAAGCCATCCAGCGCGTCCCTGAGTATCTTCTTTGCTAAGTTTCTTGGAATTTGAGCGGGAAAATTCCTCGAGATTTGAATTCTGATGGTTTGGTGAGATAGTCGTTGATGGTGACCTTTGAGTTGACTGCTGACACGGATGTCATCATGCCGTCTGTGACGGTTCCGCTTTTCGACAGGAGAGTGAGGCCCACGCGCGCGTGGTAACCGTCACCCCTGCTTTTACGCATTATATGGCATCCTCTCGTTGGCCAGGTGAATGGCGAATGCGGCACGTTTACCCATCGCATTAAATGCGATGGGTATATATACTCGATGAGGTGAGAAGGACTCACTCACCTTATGCTCTTTGCACTCATTCTCTCTAATCGTCTTCATCCAGTCTTCAAATCTTCAAACCTTTGTAGCAGTTCTTCAAGCTCTTCATATCTAAGCTTCTTCCTGAATATTCGATGACTCTCCAAGAACACCGATGGCTGAAGAACATGTTGAAGACAATCCCGGAGAGGAGGGGCCTGTCCCGGTTCTCCGGTGGGATTTATGTTTATTCGAGCAAATCGTACGAAGCTTCTGGTTTCCACCGGAATGGGATGCAAGATATCCTGGCCAGAATCAAACGGCCGCCGATGCGCCGCCGGGCTATATTACTTTATTTGAAGATTTCTTCCTCCAGGGGAATTTCCGGCTACCGGCGAAGAACTATATGGGAAATATTCTGCATTTTTACAATTTTCATATTTCTCAGATGAGCCCTCCTGGGATGGTTAGGGTTCGACATTTCGAGTTTCTATGTCGAGCCCATGGTATCGAACCTACCGTCGAGAAGTTCCGAGCATTTTATCAGCTCATCAGGAATATGGGCTTCTTCTCTTTTGCTAGCCGTGGAGCTGCGAGGAAAATATTGCTGAATCCACCAAAGAGCTTCCATGATTGGAAACCTAAATTTTTCTTCATTCGCGAGGAGGTGCTCCCGATCGCCATGCCTTTCCAGGACTGGACTGAAACGATACTGAAAGAAGATCTTCCTATTCCCAAACATGTAAGGTGGTATCAGTAGCTTACTCCAACCCCTAACCGGGTATTTGGAGAAAATGTCCTCGTTACTGCGCGCATGAGTGACCGATGGCTGCCTGACAGCGAGGAGGTTCCCATCTTGAAGATTAACGATCAAGGTTAGTAATTTCCTTGATTTCCTTGATTTCATGCTTCATAACTTTGTTTTATTTATACGATTTGATGTGTAGAGGCGCACTTGTATCAAGCCGCTTTCTCTACCTTTGGTGGGTCTATGGGCGTGCGCCCACTCCGGGATGGGGAGGAGTACTGGTATGAGCAAATAAGGGGTAATTTCATGTACCCAGGTGCTGATGCCTTCGCCAAGCCGCCCACTGCAACTGAAGGTGCGCATATACCTAATCCTCGACCCTTGCGCTCCGTGACTTCTGCTGGGAAAGAGATTGTCTATCTTTCCAGCGAGGAGTCCGTGGGATCGTCAAATGGAAAGCTAAGCCCATGGTCTCAAATCTTTGCAGGTGTGTTGCGCGATTTGGGGATAGACCCTGAAGACAAGAAGAAGAAGCCTGTGAAGAAGAAGAAGGTTATCACCTTGGATCCTGAGGTGACCAGCAAGGGAGCTGGTGGTAGTCGCGCAACTTCTACTGCCGCCGACAAAGGTACTCTCCGCCTTCGTCAAAGTAACCTGGAAGATTACGTTATTATCAGTGATTCATTTGAAGGTTTGTCGCGTATAGGCGAGAAGAAAACTGGAGCGGGAGGCTCCAAGAGCTCAGGGAGCGCGGGTTCTCGTAACCCGGATGCTGGGACCACCCCGTCCTCTGCTGCGCAAGAGGGGGATGATGAAGAGGAAGCGCAGAAAGAACCTGCGGTGAAGCTGATAAGAAAAAGGAGCCGGGAGGCTGCGCTTGGGGCCACTGTGTTGCCGAAACCGGGCGGTGCTCCTTTGATTGGAAAAAAGAGCAACTTGCGCTCACTCTACAAATTCTCTCCTGGTTAGTATTTTGTTTTCTTGTACTTGTAATATTCTCCTTTCTAATACTCCATCTTTGCAGAGGCTGAAAAGAAGAAACCCGAGAAGGGCATCACGATCACAGAGCCCTTGGAGTCGGCGCAGAAAAGGCCCAGGGCTACTAAGGTCACTATCAAACTGTTCCCTGCTTCAAAATCTGCTGATAAGGAGAAACAAAAGGGTCCTGAGAAACCTGTTCCGGAAAGGAGGTTGAGAGAGAGAGAGTTGCTGACAAGCCTCCTACTAGCCCTAAGGAGTCCGATATTACCGCCCCCATTACTACTGATACGGCGCAGGGTTCGGGGCCAGCTCTTGTCACTAGGCATGAGCAGCCCATCGCTGAGAAGGGGAAAGACTTGGGGGTGGAGAACCCTATTGAGCCTTCGTCGACTGCCGCTCCTGTTCAAACCGTTCCGGCGACTACGGAACAAGTTACTGCTGCTGCTGGTGGTAGCGCTGGCTTTGCTGCTGGCCAAGCTAGCGCTGGAAGCCGGGGTGGAACGAGTCACTCTCCTATAGGTCCAATGGACACCTTGGGAGATGTTTACTATAAGTCTTATACTGAAGAAAGCCGAGGTGAAGCGCTTTATCAACCTCCATGGAGCCTAAAACAGAAGGACACTTTTCTGGAATTCGCTCCTTGCCGCGATTGGCTTCTTAACTCCATCCCTCCTGGTGAGGTGAATCGTCAAAGGGAGCGAACCCACAGCGCGCTTTATCATGCATATGTTGTTGGTGAAGCCAACACTCGCGCTGTTAACCATCAGATTGTTCGCGAATGCCGAACTATGGTTAGGGAGAGGGAAGAGTGGGAGAAGTATCGCGAGCGGTTATTGAAGCAGGTGAAAGCTTTTGAGAGATCGAAGGCCGCCTTTGATGAGGAGAGAGTGAAGCTTGAAACAGATAAAAAGGCTGAAGAGTGGGGCCGTGAAGGCCTTAAAAACAAACTCCGTGCCGCTGAGGAACTCCTCTCAAAGGAACGTGCTGAATGGAAGGCTATCTGTGCCAAGGACAATGAGCGTATGTATGCGGCTCGCTCTGAGATCACCGAACTTGAAGGTCAAGTTGCGGATTTGAAGAAGAAGGCGGAGGATGCGCAAGTTGTGAAGGAACAAGACGAGGTATGTTACTGTCCTTTCTTGCTTATGCATTATTTTGTAGAAAATATTCTCCAAGTCTTGCTTTCGATAGGCTTAGTTTAAGGCGCAAATTTCAAGCAAGGATAGAGACTTATCTGCTAAGGACGTTGAAATCGCTGAGTTGAAGCGTCGCCTGCACGAGCAGATTGAAAGGAGCGAGTCCTTAGAGATTGATCTCGTAGCTGAAAAGTCAAAAGCTACCACTGCCGAGGAAGCGAAGCAGAAAGCTGAGGAGGTGCGAGCCATTAGTACCACTGCTCTCAATGTGGCACAGAATAATTATTCTGAGGCCCAAAGTATCGTGGACACTTTGGTTGCTGAAGTTGAGTGGCTGCGCAGTCGAGGGATCGCTCTGGTAAGATTTCTCTTGACTTTGGCTTAATTTGTTAAGACTTGTTGTCTTATGTGTTTTGTTTATTGCAGATGGGCAACTCTGTCTTGAATGTTGGGGAGCTGGATACAGCCGTTGCTGCTTTAATAGATGCTTCGCGTGCTGTTGGTCACCGGGGTGGTTACTTGGAATGTGCACAACATGTCTTAGAGATGTTTGGCCAGGAATTTGACACTAGTCACTGCTCGGTGACTGATCAAGCTGAGGCCGAGCTGGCTCGCGCTGAAAATGGTTACGATAACTTGTCTCTGCTAGTGATGGACTTGGTTACTGAAGCACTGAAGCATGATGACTGGTGCCATCGATTGAAGACCATCCTCGATCCACCACAAACGGTTGAATTATCTGATGAGGAGGAGTTGGCAGGCAACGATGAAGGCGATGATGACGGCGGAGATGGTGATCGACCTGAATAGGGATTGAAGGCTTTGCTCCTTGTTTTGTTTAGTTTTTGAATGTATCGTGTTGCGCGGTCGCGCTTTAACTAAATTTAATGGATGTTAGGCTTATGTAACCTTTGCGCGTTGCGCTTTTTGAATATGATTATGTTTACTTTTGTTGTCTCTTGTTACAATTATTGCACTGTTGTTTGAAACTTTGGTTAAGTTAGCGCGAATAAATGTAAGTGTAGCTCAAGGGCTGATAATTCACTGGAGTGTTTTCGAGCTAATCAAAAGTTTAACATGCATTTGTAACTCATGAACTAATATCGCAATAAGAAAACATATTGTATGATTTCATTAGCTTGGAAACAGGCGCTTAGGCCAATCATACATTGCTGATAAACAACATAAGGCGTTCAGCCAACATAGAGATTAAGTAGGCGCGTGGCCACTATAAGAGAAATGGCACATGGCCTTGGGGTAGTTACATATAACATTTGCGCAGTTGTTGCGCGTTTCACGTGCGCGGGATGATGTGCCCATCCAACGTTCGCAATTTGTACGCCCTTTTTCCTAGCACCTCATGGACCAAGTATGGGCCTTCCCATTTGGGTGCTAGCTTTCCAGGGCGTTCGGCGTTTGAAGCTTCGTTGTCAAGGAAAATGTATTCTCCTGGATTGAAGGTACAAATGCGGACTCTCGCATTGTAGTACCTTTCTAGTTGTGTCTTGTATTTCGTCTCCTTAATGCGCGCGATCTCGCGTCTTTCTTCCAAGAGATCTAGGTCGAGACGGCGCTCTGCTTCATTGTCGATCGTGTTGACTGCTGTCAATCGTGGTGAGGGGAGACCAACTTCTGCCGGGATAACTGCTTCTGAGCTGTATACTAGGCTGAAAGAAGTTTCGCCGGTGCTTGTCTTCGACATGGTTCGATGAGCCCATAGGATGCTTGGGAGCTCATCTACCCAGCCTCTGCGCTTTATGCCAGTCGGGCTTTTATCCCCTCCACGATGCTATTGTTTACGCTTTCCACTTGACCGTTGCCCTGAGGGTGCGCAACGGATGAGAAGGTATGTTCTATCTTCATTTCCTTCATCCATTTTTTAAGATCCTCCGAGGCAAAATTGGTACCGTTATCTGTGACGATCTTGAGTGGAAGACCAAATCTGCAGATGATGTGCTCCCAGATAAACTTGCGAACCATCATGGCAGTGGTTGATGCGAGGGCTTTGGCTTCCACCCACTTGGTGAAATAGTCGACAACCACGATTATAAACTTTACAGCTCTGGGGGCATCTGGGAAAGGTCCCACCATATCAATCCCCCACTGTTGGAAAGGCCAAGCAGTGGGCACTGGTATAAGATCATTCTTGGGGCGCAGGGTCTTTGGAGAATGCCGCTGACAAGAGTCGCATTTGCGCAGCTCTTTCAGGGCGTCGACATGCATCCCTGGCCAATAATACCCGGCGTTCATGATCTTCGCAACAACCATGCGTGGTCCTGCATGGATGCTGCAGATCCCTTCATGGATTTCGCTTATCAAGTAGGTCGCGTCTTGGGGATTCACGCAGCGCAACAAGGGCCCCAAGAAGGATTTCCGATATAAAATACCATCATTCATTTCATAATGCAGGGCTTTGTGTTGGATTTTTCTTGCCTCTGCTTTGTTTCCAGGGAGTATCCCTTCCTGCAAATATTGGATTATAGGGGTCATCCAGGATGGCTGCCCCATTTCGATCACGTTTACCTGGCGCAGCAGGACTGATGGATTTTTGAGCACTTCAATCCTTACCTCCTTTGCAAGGTGTTGAAAGGAAGTTGACGCGAGCTTGCTTAAAGCGTCTGCTTGTTTGTTTTCAGAGCGATTTATGTGTACCACCCTGTATGTCTTGAATTTCTGAAGCAGCTCTTTCGCTTGATCTAGATACAAGGCCATGACGTCGCCCTTTGCATCGTAGAATCCGTTGACTTGACTGGCAATCAGAAGTGAATCAACGTGTGCTTTTAGGTTTTTTGCTCCATTTTAATGGTGAGGCGCAAGCCTGCCAGGAATGCCTCGTATTCTGCCTCATTGTTGGTATTTTTAAAATCCAACCTGATGGCGTATGTAAAGTCATGCTTTTCAGGGCTCACTAGGCGCAGCCCGGCTCCTGAGCCGTCCTCGTTTGAGGCACCATCTGTGTATAGGAACCATAGCCCATCTGAGGTATCTTTTACGGGAGCTTCAACAATTTCACAATCTTTGACCTTTTCCGTTGGGACTTCTGTGATAAAGTCTGCAAGGACTTGACCTTTGATGGCTGGGCGCGGCCTATACAAAATGTTGTGGCCCCCCAGCTCGATTGCCCACTTCGCTAATCGCCCGGATGTCTCCTGTTTTTGCAATATCGTCCCAATGTGAAAGTTGGTCAGTACGGTGATAACGTGGCCTGTGAAGTATCGGCGCAGCCTCCTGGAGGCATGTAATAGCGCTAGTACCAGTTTCTCCATCGTGGAGTATCTTGTTTCTGGATCTGTGAGCATTCTACTGACATAGTAGATTGGAGTCTGGACCCCATTTCTTTCTACAAGCAACACCGAACCCACTGCCTTGTCTGACGATGACAAGTACAAGATGAGCGGCTCTTTTTCGAACGGCGCGGTTAACGTTGGGAGTTCGATCAAACACTCCTTCATTTGCTGAAAAGCGCTTTCTGCTTCAGGCGTCCACCTAAATTCCTGCTTCTTTACACAGTTGCATAAAGTAGTTATGAAAGGATACGACTTTGCGAGCGGTTAAGCGCGGCCAGGCGGCCGGCTAGCCTTTGCATCTCTTTGATTGTTTTGGGGGATGGCATACGCTCTATTGCTTGGACTTTTTCTGGATTCACCTTAAATCCGCCATTGGTGATTATGAAGCCCAAGAATTTCCCTTCCTCCATACCAAACGAACACTTGGCTGGATTCAATTTCATGTTCACGCTTCTCAGTGAGTTAAAGGTTTTCTCGATGTCCTTCAACATTTGGTCCTCTTCGGGACTTTTTACTACCAGGTCATCGATGTAAACTTCAATGTACTTCCCAATATCCCCAGCGAAGGTCTTGTCCATCAGGCGTTGGTACGTGGCGCCAGCGTTTTTTAGACCGAATGGCATCTTTGTATAATAGAAGATCCCGAGATCGGTTCTGAAAGTTGTCTTGTCTTCGTCTTCGAGCTTCATTTGAACCTGATGGTACCCCTTGTAACAATCCAAGAAGCACTTCCATCTGTATAGCACGAGGGAGTCTATTTTTTTGTCGATCTCAGGCAAAGAGTAACAATCTTTAGGGCATGCCTTGTTGAGATCAGTATAATCGACGCACATTCGCCATCCTCCGCTCGACTTTTCAACCATTACTGGGTTCGCGACCCAACTTTGATAACGTACTTCTCGCAAGATTCCAGCTTTGAGTAGTTCGCATACTTGTTCATTCATTGCTTTTGTCTTGTCTGCCCCTAAGCTGCGCCGTCTTTGGACCTTCGGTTCAACATAGGGGTAGGTGTTTAAGCAATGCTCGGTAATGTCACGCGGGACCCCGGTCATGTCTGTCGGGGTCCAGGCGAAGATATCCATATTCCTGAACAGCAGTTGCTTCAGATGTGTTCTGATATCTGACGAAATGGCGTGGCCTATTGTTACCGTTTGCTCTGGGTATTTACGGTTTCGCACCCACTTCTCTGGCTCGGTTGTCGAAACCTTTACCGCTTTTGTTGGGCGCAACTCTTCCGTTGACATCACTTCTTTCTTGGCGTAGATGATTGCCACTCCCGTCTTGGTTGGGAACCCTATCGCTGAGTGGGGAGTGGAAGTCACCATGTTCAGTTCGCCTTGGGTTTCTCTCCCAATCAACACATCATGCCTCGATTTTACAGGCATCACCATGAAGTTTACATTTGTTGTTCTTGAATGCTTCCCGTCAGAGAGTGTGACGGGGAAGCTGATTTGGCCTAGCGGGAAAACCATTTCGTTGCAAAACCCATACAATGGATAATCGACTGGCTCCAGTCTCGCTTTGTCATCGTCATCAAACAGATTAAAACACTGCTCATAGATGATATCAGCTGTACTTCCTGGGTCAATGAAGACATACTCTGTTTCATAATGGCCGATAATACCGGTAATGACGACGGGTCGGGTGGCGCGAGGGCCGCCGCGCACTACCGGGAAAATGACCTGCTGCTCTTGCCATGAAGGTTCGTAGGGGCGCTTGCCTTTCTCTTTTGCACTGTACCTTGGTCCATTGACCATATGGGTTTATAAGCGCCGGACTTTCTTGTGATTTCCTTCATCATTGCGTTGAAGCTGTCGAGTTTCTTTTCGCACGTTTTTCACCAAGTGGCTCAGCTTCCCACTTTTTAGTGCTTTCTCAATCTCTTGACGCAGACTATTGCAATCATCTATCAAGTGCCCTGTATCTTTGTGGAAGTCACAGTACAGGTTGGGGTCCTGCCTCTTCTTGTTTGTCATAGTCCTGGGAGCCTTGAAATCATGATTCTCCGTCATCAACACTTCTTTTGGTGTTTTTATGAGCGGAGTCCAGTGCTTTTTCGATTATCATCTCTGAATGCTTTCCGATAGCCGAATCTATCAATAGTGTCGCGCGCATCCTCTCTATAGCGCTGTCTCTCTTCATGACCCCTTGGTCTTCCGGCTTTCCAATCATTTCCTTTATACTTGTTGCGCTTGTTGTGGTCGCGCGAGTTTCCCTTGGAAAATCGGTCTTCAGAATAGTAATTCTTGTTTCCAGCTAGTGATTCTTCAGTCTGCGCGACTATCTTCGCGGCTTCCATGAGTTTATCCCATTCTTTGGGCATTCCGTCTTTGCCAGTGATAGTCCTGATCAGGCTATCACAGCGAATGGCTTTCTTGAAATGACAGCGCATGAGTTGCTCGCTTATGCCACCGATCTCCAAACATTCTTTATTAAAGCGAGTGATGAAATCTTCCAAACCCTTGCCATCTCTTCGCCAGATGTCTTCCACTTCAGCTGTGTCGCGCTGGTAGCGTCGTTGTTGGCTGAAGTAACTCAAGAACTGTGTCTTGAAATCTACCCATGACTTAATCTTTCCCGGAGGAAGGGTGTCGAACCAGGCACGAGCAGCCCCGGTAAGAGTTTGAATAAGCAAGTGACACCACATAGGCATGTTCCAACCTCCCATGCAACCTACGCTTGTGAAAGTTCTGACGTGATCGTCAGGATCAGTCAATCCGTTGAACTTCCCAACTGTCGGAGGTAACTTTTCTCTTGAAAGCGGCGCAAGCGCAATTTTTGGGATGAACTTTGAATGTTCCGCAGCTTCCGCTGGTCGATAGGCCAGGCGAAAGTCTCTTTCCGCTTCTTCCGTGTACCCGACGTATTGTCTTGGTTTGAAGTACTCATGGTTTTTCTGCAAACGATTGAAAACTGACGAACCCTCGTCATCTTCCCAAGTTGGGTCATTCGGGTCTGTCTCCTCCCATTCATTGTTCATGTTGCGCGGCGTGAGCCGGCTATGAACAGGACCTCTTTGAAGGTGTGATGGATAGTCGTAGTAACTTTCCGTTTCTCCCCTTGTATCGCGCGTGTCATGCACGCTTAGTCTCCTGGTAGGGGGAGGCCTATTGATTCTGCCTTGGAGATTTGACTGTGGGGGTATCTGGCGTGCCCCCTGACTCTGTGCTCGAGGAGTAACCAAGGACGGTTCTACCGTTAAGACTGCTTCTTGCGCAATCAAAGATTGATACGCTGCGTTAATGGTTGCAATATTCTTGGCGTACCATGAGGCTGGCGTCTCGCCCTCTGGTAGCCCTAGTAATGCCGAAACGTTCTGAGGTGGGGCCGCGTTTGAAGGTCCCTCGCCGTTGTTTCCTGGGGTGACCGTCTGAGTGATGCAGGTGATGCTCCCGCGCGGGACCCCAGTGTTGGTTACTTCGATTTCACCAATTTCTTCGATGTGTTGGGCTTGGATGTTTTGATTTCCCTCGCCCAACACCGCATTAGAGTTTGCTCTGAAACCAAACTCGGGAATGATTCCTTGACCAGCCATGATCGAAGGAAGAAAAAGTGTCGAAAACTCAGAAAAAAGAAGATGAAAGTGGTTGTAGAAAAACCGGTGGGCGCCAATGAAGAAACACTAAACTAATCACGGGGTAAATTAGTTGGGTTTATGTTTCTACCATAATGGTTAATCTTCTAATGATCTGAGCTTCGTCTTGGACGTCTAATCCTGCAAAACAGAACACTGTTACTCGTTAAGAGGGGAATATGGGGGTTTCCCTCTTAACCGGGCTCCGGCGTGAGAATAAGCAACTGCTTTGGGAGGATAATTAAGTATTAAGAGTGAGAGTAGAGGGAATGGAATGTTTAACCTGTGGAGTGAGGTCTCTATTTATAGCCGGAGAGGTGTAAGAGGAGGTGGGCTGATGGGCCTTGGGCCGGTAAGCGACAACATAGCGGATATGCTCTCTGTCTCACTGGAGTCGACCGTTAGTGGCTTCTAGAAGTTCTCCGGCGCTGGCACGCCCTGATTGGAGCCACGTGTCATTGTTGTCGGCCTTGTTGTCCTTCTGCCATCAGCAGACAAGTGGAGATCGTGGGACAGATGTCTCTGGCCTCTGATTGGTGCCACATAGACGTCCTTAAGTACTTCTCGTTTTCTGTACGTCAGACGATCGTGGCGCATGATTGAACAGAGCCTGCAGAATGTTCATTGGCTCCTTTTTCCTGCCACTTGTACCTTTTGGTACCTTCCTACTCTGGACTTGCGCTGCAACCTTTCTGGGGGTTGCGCGGGCTTACAGGTAGTGAAGACTTCTATCAGGTTCCTAAGTGTCGGAATTGCAGTTCTCTTCTGACTGGACCTCGCGCCTCTTCATGGGGTGTGGTGGTACACGCGCGAGGTTTTCCAGTAAGAAAATTGTTGAATGAGGAATATGGACCGGCGCGCGGCCTTGATGAAGGATTGCGCGGCTTTTTTGGGGCCATACCCCTTCAATAACATTACTGGAGACATCATCTGGCAAAGCTTCGATCACCCTGGCAACACTTGGTTACCGGGAATGAAAATCGGTGTGGACCTTGTAACGGGGATACAGCGTAACCTGACATCATGGAAGGATAGTCATGATCCTTTACCAGGTTCTTATACAGTTTCCATGGACATAAATGGATATCCGCAGTTATATATCAATAATATGAACGGTGAAAAAAGTTTGCAACAAAGAGTTGGATCTGCAAATGGTTTGGGGTTTACTGGGATGCATGGTCTGATGCAAATCAACTTCTCTGAATTTAAATTTGTTTATGAAAAAAAAAAAGAGATGTACATCATGTTTAATTTATTAAACAGTTTATATTTTACAAAGATGATACTGAATTACGAAGGCCAATTTCGACAGTTAGTATGGATTACTAGTAATCAATCATCAGAGAGATGTATGGCGTCCTTCGAGGATGAGTGTAAAAGTTACAATCTATGCGGTACTTATGGAAACTGTAACATCAGTACTTACCCGGTGTGTACATGTTTAGAAGGATTTGAACCTAAGGTGCCAGAAGAATGGTCTGTTAATAACTGGTCAAATGGGTGTAAGCACAAAATACCCATGAATAGTGAAACTGGGCATAAGTTCAGCAAGCTAAGCAACGCAAAATTCCCTGACTCACGGAATGTGTGGTACAATAGTACAATGTCCCGAGTCTCATTTAACAAGGGGAGGGGAAAGAAAGGAGATGTAAATAGGAGAAAACCATGTTCTCGAGATTTTTTTAAGGATGGGAGGGGAGGGGAAAGGAGGGAAAAGGGAACAATTTTTGTAGTATCTTTATCCTCCCAAATTGGAGAGATTAGGAGAGAATACCCTGTCAATTACTAAAATACCCTCCAATTCTAATAAATCTCACGTACGGTTATTATAGATCAATTTTGGCGCAAACTTCTTCATCCCCTCTCACTCTCTAACTTCTGGAATCGAACATCTTCTTCACTTCCGGTTACATCAATCTGGTGCGTGGAATCTCCCGGTAATCTCCCTCCTTAGATAGAATAATCGGTATGATATTCGTGTAAGATTAACACCATCATTATTTGATTCTTCTCGAAGCTCTTCAACTGTTAGTTTTCACCTAATTGAGTTTATTGAATTCGATTTTGCCACATGTCTAGGGTTTAGATTAACTGTTTTTGCACAATCGGATGTTTTAGGTTATGTTAAACTGAGTTTTAGCCTTCTGTTAGTAGAATGGAGATTAATTTGCACTAATGTGAGATACGGTAGAAAAATCATTAGTTTTTTTTTTTTTTTTTTTTTTTTTTTTTGATAGAAATTATGAGTTATTTGAAGTTATAACATCTTGTGTATACAAGTACTGAGTTATTGGTCTTTCTTGATGTCAAAAATAAAATTGTCAAATTATAACAATCTTACCTTTGAAGTATGTAACCTGTAGTATGTTGTGCTTTTAAAGATTGTTCATAGTCTAGTTCGGTTGGTTTTGATGAAAATTATTAGGGGTGTAAACAAGCCCAGAGGCTCGAGAGCTACTCGTGATCGGCTCGGTTAAAAGCTCGAACAAGTCGAGCCTTAACGAGCCCGAGCTCGAGCCTGAAATAGAGCTCGTTTTGTTATCGAGCCCGAGCTCGAGCCTAAATTACAAAGCTTGTTTAGGCTCGCGAGCCTAAACGAGCCCAAACAAAATTTTAATTTTTTATATATAATATATTAATAATGATGATAACATTGATGAGCCGAGCTCGAGCCGAGCTTTGGCTCGTTTAAGCAATGTTGAAGTGAGCTCGAGCCAAGCTTTTTAGCTCGTTTAAGGTTGTTCTCAAAATAGTTCGAGTCGAAGCGAGCCGAACTCGAGCTTTAGGTTTTACTCGCGAGCCGAGCTCGAGCATAAACTCACACCAACAGAAAAGTCATCGACCAGAATATCAAAATAAGTTAGTATCATGTGTAATTGTGTTTAAGTTTATTAACAATCGTTTTGTTCATATAATTATGCATTTGATTGGATAAAAGGAACACATTTGATTTATATAAGAAGTCAGATTACAGTTGAAACTGAAACTTTCAAGGAAACGGAAAAGTGGCTAATAAACAATGCCTTAAAGGGATGAATTAGCATACATATAGCAAACAGATAATGTTTAGCTAATAGAAAATCTAAGCTCTAAGCTCTAAGCTTCTACCATTCTCATATGTATATCAGGCAGCAACGACTCAAAGAGAATGAAATAACAAGTCAATGATAGATACAGCATGTAGAGAATAAGCTTTCACCAGAGTGGCTGAGCAAGGAGATGATTCAGGGCAAGATATTTTATAACTAACATTTTGTTTTTTGAAAAGGACACAAGAAGAAATCACATCTTATAGTGACCTTGCCAATTGCATTTGTGGTAGTTCTGATCACCTTTGCATTCATACTATATGCCTGGAGAAAGAAGAAGAAATCACATGATCAAAAAGGTGAAGGTAAGTTTAACAAGTACTTTTCTTTGAAAGTTCTAAGCTTTTCACCATAGCTATACAGACATTCAAGACTGTGAGAACAGCGTAATACATTCTACAACTCTCACACAGTTCTCTACTTAAAGTTAGTTTTAAATTGAACCTGCCACTTTATATGTTCTCTTTGTATAGATTTAGTCTATGCTGAAAAAAATGAATTATTTTTGTTTTCATAATTAAATAAGCTTTCATAAACGATGATGGGAACCAAGATTTGGAGCTGCCAATATTTAGCTTGGATAAGATAGCTAAGGCGACGGGTAACTTTTCAATCAACAATAAGCTTGGGGAAGGAGGTTTTAGTGAAGTTTACAAGGTAAATATTCCTGATAAGTTAAAATTTGTATTAAATACATGTACTTATAAATCTTGTTTTGTAATGATAATTACATATTTATATTCACACAAAA
The DNA here is from genome assembly GCF_002127325.2 of Helianthus annuus. Taxonomy (NCBI): domain Eukaryota; kingdom Viridiplantae; phylum Streptophyta; class Magnoliopsida; order Asterales; family Asteraceae; genus Helianthus; species Helianthus annuus. Next base: position 161,283,186 of record NC_035446.2, on the reverse strand, counting down.
GTGCATGAAAAATGAAATCTTGTCTTATTTGAGAAAGCATATCCAAATAGTTTACTGCAATTAATGATAGAACATGATCTTTAGGGTGTGCTTGAAGAGGGAGGAGAAATCGCTGTGAAGAGGCTCTCAAAGACATCAAGGCAAGGACTTGTGGAGTTCAAGAACGAAGCCATGTGTATTGCAAAGCTTCAGCATCGTAACCTTGTTAAACTTGTGGGATATTGTGCTCAAGGAGATGAAATGATGTTGATTTATGAATACATGCCCAACAAAAGCTTGGACTTTTTCTTATTTGGTTAGGCACTCAACATTATCTAAGACTACAAACTTGATTAAATCTTAAACCCTGTAATACAAATTAAGTAACAAAATAATTATACTTGTGGCAGATGAAAACAATTCCTTGTTACTTGACTGGCCTCATTGCTACCACATCATAAACGGGGTTGCTCGAGGATTTCTTTACCTCCATCAAGATTCCAGCTTTAGAATAATCCATAGAGATCTAAAAGCAAGCAATATTTTGCTCGATTACAACATGAACCCGAAAATATCAGACTTTGGCTTGGCTAGAATGTTCAAAGAATATGAGATTGAAGCCAATACAAGCAAAGTCGTTGGTACATTGTAATTATCTATTACTCACACCTTATATGTTGAATATTTACTTGGCTCCCAATGTATTGTAGGGGTTACATCTCTCCCGAGTATGCAACAAATGGGAAACTCTCAGAAAAATCAGACGTGTTTAGCTTCGGTGTTTTGGTGCTAGAGATTGTGAGTGGGAAGAAAAACAGAGGATTCACTCATCAAGGTCACAAGGATAACCTTCTTAGGCATGTAAGTTGAGTTAAAAGAAAATAATCTTGTAATCAAGGGATACTGGATAATAACCTAAGTTTTAATATATATGGTTCAGGCTTGGAGACTCTACAAGGAAGACAAGCCCTTGGCACTCGTTGATGCGGCCTTAGGGGACTCGTGGACTGCATCTGAAGTGCTTCAGGCAATACATGTTGGTTTATCATGTGTACAACACCATGCAGATGATAGACCAAATATGTCTTCTGTGGTTCACATGTTAGGTGGTGAGGGTGCACTGCCTGTGCCCAACCAACCTGGCTATTATGCAGAAGTGCCTAAGCATGAAGTCGAGTCATCCTCAAGCATGACACAACCTTTGGGTTCAGTTAATGAATTCACAGTTTCTCAAGTAGATGCTCGATAATTTCATAGAAGTCCATTTCTCAGTGAGTGGTATTCGAAAAATCTGGATTCTACTTGAATTAAGTTTCTGTCGACGAAGTACGGATGGTATTGTTAGATTATCATTTGTTAAAGTATAAACCTTCTAAAAAAACTTACAATCAATTGCAACTTCACTGAGTTCATTATAATAATTGGGCAGATTTGCAGCACATAGAGCTCCAACAGTTCAATGAAGTGATTTGATTTGTTTGAAAGCCTTACACATACCAACTGTCCAAGCACATTGTGTTCTTTTTTTTTCCTGCTAATCATTGAAGTCTATAAGTATATCATTCATTAGGTTAAAATTATTGGGTTTATGAGGAGGCTCGATTTGGGTTGGGCCCGGTTCAATATTAGAAGACAATTTTGGAGCAGACTAATTAAGTTGGTGACCTGACCTGTTTCATTTAATTATAGCTCATTTAGTCTTTTCTTTGGGAACAAGTTACTAACCCTTGTTGTAATCTCTATTTATATGATCTTTGTACTTGTAAATCCTCATCACGAGTGGTGAGAGGCAGAAAACAATAGATATCCTGGTTGTAGCCCGTGAACGTAGGTTAGCAGACCAAACCACGTAAATCCTTGTCTTCTCTTGTTCATTTATTTTCTACAGATTAATTGTTTGTGAGTGTTGCTTCCTCGTGCGTATAACCTAACAAAAACTTATCGACTTACAAACAGGAAATAAACACTAAAGAGACATGTCTTCAAATAATATGTATGTCTTCATGCGAGAACCACCTTTATTGCGAGAACCAATGTGAACACACCAAAAAAACCTAAAAAAAACCTAACCGCCCCCTACCCCCACCCAAGCTAAAATGCTAAAAACTAAACCCCCAAAAAAACCTAAAAAATTCTAAAAAACATACAAATTTTTTTTAATATTTTTTAAATTAAAATCCCTACTTTTAGTAGCCAAAAAAATTTTTTAATTTTTTTTGTAACGAAATATAGCGATTTTTTATAAAAAAATATTAAAAAAATGTGTGTGTTTTTTAGCTATTTTTAGGTATTTTTTGTTGTGTTCACATTGGTTCTTGCGGTTCTCGCAATAAAGGGTGGCTCCTAACGGATCCTTCTCCTATATATATATATATATATATATATATGAACGGTGAACGAACGTGTCCATGTTTATTTGTTTAATTTTAGTCGATACAAATGTGATTTATGAGGATACAACTACCATTGTTTCTCTTATCAAAATTTCTTTGGCTAGATACATCTTTTTAATCTAGAACAAACTGGGATTTGGTTAAGTTTACAAAGTAAGTTAATGAAGTATAATTCAAGCAAGTATTTGATTAGAAGTCAACACCGAATACCCACAACATTGATTCATTTTGCTACAGGTGGATATAGGGTATTGATTTCTATTAATATATTTGTTGGCCCCGATCACAATTGATATTGATTATAAGAAACAAGAACAAGAATAAGAATAAGAATGATTGTGTTTTCCGTATGAATTGAATAAAATTGAAACTCTAAGCCTATTTATACTAATCGAATAGGTGCTTCGCAAACCGTTGCGTCTCTTCTTGAATCGATGTGTTGCTTGAAACCTGATGTTTGACGCCTTGTGAAACGTCACATCTCCGGGATATGCCACACCCCAACCGATGGCGGAAACATCGGAGTGAGACGAAATAGATTGCAAGAGACTTCATAACACTATATGTGACAAGTATTTAAATAAATTTTCATTTCATTTCTAAAGAGTCAATTACAAGGATTTGAAACAAATACAACATGAATAATGAAATACAATACAATAAGAATACAAGATTTAAAGTGTGTATCTAAGCATCCTACTAGATTCCATGCATCACCAACATCAACGCTAAACTTGCAACATGTTTTAATGGTGTAGTTCAATACAAAGGTATTGGCGAGTACACAAGTTTTAAACTCGTGTCATGCGTATAAAAAGTATTTTTAATCCAACATAGCATTTGGTATACAAGGTCAAACTATCATGCATAACAATATATCAACTCTAGTGTCCACTAGTATGGAGTTTAAAGTGTATGAAAAGTAAGTATATGAAAACTAATCATCTTATACACATAGCACATGTTCTTGACACTATTAAAACTCCAAAAGAGTTTGTAGGATTTCATGGATCAAAGGTCCATTAGAGTCATAACAAGTGTATGGTCATAGATGGTGTAATTCTAGTACTTTGACGAATGAACACAAATTCATCATCAAAGGTTCGAATGTTGAATAGTATATATAGATATTATTTAGGTTATGTAATATATAAATAAGTCCAATAGTTCAAACATGAGGTAGGAGGATAAATCCTCCATTTAGGAACCTCTTTAGTGTCATAGAAATCATGTAGGAGGTAGGAAGAAAAGTCTTCCATTTAGGCACCTCTAAGTGTTCACCACTACACGTGATGTTATGAACATACAAGGAGGGTCATGAACTAAAAGTAATACAAGGATGCTAAACACTAATCTATAAGAAATCATCAAGCAATGTGTGGATTTTATGTAGGACAACCCAAGTTAATCCTAAATCACACTTACATCAAGTCTTGAACTTGAACATCACTTGCGGGTTAAACCCTTGAACAAAACAGAAAGTTTGTGAGGATTAATCCTCTGATTTTGAATGTCTCAACCTTGTTTTTAAGCCTAACTAACCATAGATGTGATTATAAGCATAAGGACATAGGTTTGAGATGAGTTTCCTCAAGTTTAAACATGTTTATCAAAGATTGAAACATGAACAGAAAAATCAGCCAACTTTGGAGCCCTTTTGGCAACGTTCCAGGCTCTGATTCTCTAGGGAAAACCCATGAAAACGTATCTAAGGTTAATACAAATAAGTAGCAAAAAGAATCGAGTGAATCAGATAAGAATTGAGTGAGTTATGCTCACTTTAGTGAAGTAGTATCAATCTGCTCAAACTTCAGAAGTCAGCTACGGTTTGGAGTGTTTGAGAGTGAATGGAGAGTGTTTAGAGAGTGAAAAATGCTTGGAGGAAGCTTGGGTTATATAGGGGATGGATTAGGGTTTCATTTGGTTGGGCTTTGGAAGTGTTTAGTGGGCTGAATAACTCAAAACAAAGAATTTAAGTGGGCTGATGCAAGGCTGTTAACAGCCCTATAATTTTTGTTTTATTTTATTGTTTTGACATTAGAAGATGTTTAATAAAGTGTTACATGGTGTCTAGTATGTATGTAACTTGTAACAAGGTCCAAAATGCATAAATAACATGTTTTAATTTAGCAAAAAGTGTGAAAACATAGGTGTGTATAACACATGAAATGTAACAAGTATGTATGGTTTATAGTTTGGTATGATCAAGTGAAAAAAACATACAACTTAATCTTATAATCGAATAACCAAGTGTTTGAATGTATGAAGATTTAGGGATTACGAATACACGATCATTGTTTACGAGTTAAGCTTATGTTTATGCGAATTACGAATCATGTGTCAAACAAACGTATGTATCAATGTATAAATAATGTATAAACGATGTATATTTCATATAAAAGATTCCTTTCATTACGATCAAGTCTCAGATTTACAATAGCTTGAAACGAAATACGATTACAAAGGAAACCGGTTTCCAAAAATAGAATTACAAGATGAACTTTCTTAAAACAGAAAGCTGCAAAAAGCGAGGCATTATAGTCTCCTCTCCTTTAGGAAATTGCGTCCCGAAATTTATTTAAGAGGAAGACTTGAAAGAGTCTTAGCAAAAAGGGTGATTAAAATTGAGACTCGAAAATTTTTTAAACGTAAAAAGTACGAAATTTTGAGGAATGACAAGATGGGTTTGCAAAGGAGTTCGTTTTGTCCAAAATAATTTGAGGTACCAAACATAATTAAAAACGTGTAGGTGCGTATATAGGTAAAGCGAGTGTAAGCAAGTTTGAATAACTTAAATTGGAGATGTATTAAAAATGTGTCGTATTAAGAAGGAAGATTTTGTACGAAACGGTTTGTATTTTGATGGAAAGTGGGGTAGTTTACATAGGAAGTTTTTAAGGATAGTATAAAATCACACATTCGTAAAAATTGTTTATTGAGAGGGATGAAAAGGTTTGGTACTTTTAAAATAAAGTGATAACAGTCTACTAAGTATGTTAGTACAAGAATAGGAAGATAGTTTTAAGGTAAGGAGATAAGTTAGGATTCGAACGTTTAAACAGACTTGATTGTAAACAGGGTTCGAATAAGGACAAGGATAATGGAGAAAATGGGAGATATGAAAAGTGGACGATTGATCTAATGGGCGAATTACGAGTATCAGAATAGTATAAGTATCGGATAGACAAAGGTGAGGTGTTAAGAATGAGGTCTCGTCATGGATAATCGGGTATAATGCGTTTGTGAGTTGTCTAAAATTTGTATTAGGTCCAAGGTCTGCAAAACACTAAATTTCTCATAGCACGTTTTACGAAAGTTTGGTAACATGGTGAAAACACTTATATATAGGAAGTACCAGCGGCGTATCCACCATGTTTTGACCATATTACGTCTATTTCGTATCCGGTGTCATGTTACGTTCCGTGTCTTACCATATACAGCAGTACACTCTACGGTTCTCATGCGCTTATCACTATAACCCCGTGTGCACCCGCGATTATACGGATCATCGCATGATCTGCACAGCTTGTACTAGTTGCATATGAATTAAGGTATTTGAAAATATGAATGAGTACGTATAAGAATGTAGTATATAAGCAAGTCCATGCTTAAGTATATATGGGACCCACGTAAGCGAATCCCTCGGATTCCACTCGCGCACAGATACGTATGTATGAATCATGAGTATGAATGAAAGTATGAGCATAATATAAGTTTAAGTATGAATATTCAGGTAAGTATGAGTAAAGACATAAAACATACGAGTAGTATGGGTATAAGTGTAAGCATAAAACGTATGAGTGTAAGTATAAGCATAAAACGTATGAGTATAAGTGTAAGTACGAATAATAAAAATTACGTATATAGTGTATGTTGAAGCATAACAAATCTGGACATATAAAACGCTCGAGAAATTTGAATATGTAAAACGAATGATATAAGCAATTTCGTCACGAGGTATCGATTAAATTGTGTATGATGAATTACATGTATGGTTGTTTAAGCGAAATGTTGAGTTTATTGAATCAAAATAGATCGAGTTTGATTTGGAAGGTAGAATATAGTTTGTAAATGCAAGGCGATATAAAGTATTCATTGGGTATGCATAATGTGTTTTGTAATAAATGGAAATGCTACTTTTGTTTTAAAAAGTTTACGTATGTTGAAGATTGTCAGTCCTCATGAAGTCTCCTAGCCCACGTGTTTTGAAATTTGAAAGACAAATTAAGCGGTGTAGAAAAAGGTTTTCGGAGATAATAGGTTTGTTTCATTTGCATCAAAGCAAGACATTTTGAATTTTGGAGGTTCTTATGAAAACGTTGATCCTTAGAAAAGAAATTTAGCAAAATGGACTTAGTGATTATTAAAAAAAAAGTTTTAACAAATGATTCGTTGATGTTGAAAAGAGTCTTTGGTAAAATGATCATATAATATCTATAAGATCTTATAAGTATACAAGAAAGTTGGTTTGAGTTTCGGTTGAGAATGAAAGTCTTTAGTATGGTGGTATAACGTAAGTGTGTGTTTTAGTGATTAAGTCGAATATGAAGTTCATGGGCAAGAGATTCATTGGACCGATTAAATTGATAGGTAGCATTTCGTAAGGTTTTCGAATTCGGGTAATAAAATGTTTTAATACATGATTAAAAATCTCGTGTATATGAGTTGAGTGAAAATAGATTATAGGATAAGAAGTACGTTTAATAAAATAATGTATTTTGAAATCGGTATAAGTAGGTATTTTGAATAATGATAAACGATTTAGGTATAAAACATGATCGGGTTTGCATAATAAGATATTTTGAAGGAAAATTTTTGGTAACGGTCACCTAGGTAAGGGAATCACCCCTAACTCGTTGGTGAGGTTGTTTTAAGAAAGAGGGAGTGGAGTTAATCGTCAAGGTAAGGAATTCACTCCTATCTTGATGATATGTCTCCATTTGTTGTTATAAGAAATATAAATAAAATTTTATGAAATCATGCATATGTATAAATGTATGAAATGATTTAATATGTTGTGTGTGTGAAAAGAGAATATCGAAAATAAGTTTGAATTTGAAAGATTGCATCGTATAAGATAAATAATAGAAACACATGTTTGATTAAAATTTGGATGGTTCCAAAACGGAACTTTGACTAACCAAAGTGGTCAAAAAGTCTTTTGAATTTGAGGAACATGCTTTGGCCTAATAGGTAAAATACTCTCGCCGACAAGTCGGTTAACGGTATTTACCCTTCCGGTTACTACATGTCCCAAATCAATCAAAATTTCGGGACTTGGCGGGATTTATGAAAAATAGAGGAGGGGAACTAGTCGACAAGGTGCGGGTTTCACCCCTAACTTGACGATTTCGTATCCTAAGTGTGGTTGGTACTCGTCGGGTCAAAATTTAATTTCAACACTTTGACGAGCGTCCACAAGAATTTTGAAATTTGAATTTCCCCATCAAGGTGAGGATTTAACTCCTAACTTGATGGGAATTTCATGTAAAAAAAAGTAGATGGATTGAGAGTTGTCCACCAAATTGTGGGTTTCACGCCTATTTTGGTGAAGTCGTCTCATTTGTGTATTACGAGTGGTTTCGATTTTAGTATAAATCGAATAAAAAGACTTAGGAAAGGCGTAAGTTAGAGGAATAAATAAACAAGTATAAACACATAAGAAAGCATATCAAGAATAGCACATGATGAATAGAACAATAAAAACAAGTATTAATGCATAATAAGACAAGTATTAACACATGAGAATAGTATGTCAAGTATTAACACATAAGTGTCATATATGTTTAAAACATCAAAAGAGAATAATTAAGGAGCAAATAAAGTAGCATGCAAGTAGTTCAAGCAAAACATAAAAATAAAGCTCTATAGCTATAGACTATGTAAAAGCATGGCAATTTTTCCTAATTCCGTGTAGTTATGGCTCTGATACCAAGCTGTCACACCCCAACCAATAGCAGAAACATCAGAGTGAGACGAAATAGATTGCAAGAGACTTCATAACACTATATGTGACAAGTATTTAATAATAAATTTTCATTTCATTTCTAAAGAGTCAATTACAAGGATTTGAAACAAATACAACATGAATAATAAAACACAATACAATAAAAATACAAGATTTAAAGTGTGTATCTAAGCATCCTACTAGATTCCATGCATCACCAACATCATCACTAAACCTGCAACATGTTTTAAATGTGTAGTTCAATACAAAGGTATTGGCGAGTACACAAGTTTTAGACTCGTGTCATGCATACAAAAAGTATTTTCAATCCAACGTAGCATTTGGTATACAAGGTCAAACTATCATGCATAACAATATGTCAACTCTAGTGTCCACTAGTATTTAGCATCCCTCGTCACAAAATCAACGAGACCGTTATAGAATAAAGACTTAACAAAACCCCGTCGGGTGGTGTGCTACTCCTATAGCGCTATAATTGTTTAAGCCGAGTTAACAAGTAGTATGTATTCTAGCATGAACCTAAGCATAACAAAGCATGTATACGGATTGAATGAATAAAAGTATGTTTATGAATTGTGCGGTTTAACAAGTAAAACATGTTGCAGCCAAAGTGTATTAAAAGGAAAATGGGTCAAGTGTACTCACAAAATTGCATATGCTTTCCGATTATCCAATTTGACGAAGTTGTTGAGTTTAGGAGGTTGAGTAAGTTCGGTTTGGGATTTTAAGAGACGGATACATTCGGTCTAAGGGTATGGAGTTTAAAGTGTATGAAAAGTAAGTATATGAAAAGTAATCATCTTGTATACATAGCACATGTTCTTGACACTATTAAAACTCCAAAAGAGTTTGTAGGATTTCATGGATCAAAGGTCCATTAGAGTCATAACAAGTGTATGGTCATAGATGGTGTAAGTCTAGTACTTTGACGAATGAACACAAATTCATCATCAAAGGTTCGAATGTTGAATAGTATATATAGATATTATTTAGGTTATGTAATATATCAATAAGTCTAATAGTTCAAGCATGAGGTAAGAGGATAAATCCTCCATTTAGGAACCTCTTTAGTGTCATAGAAATCATGTAGGAGGTAGGAAGAAAAGTCTTCCATTTAGGCACCTCTAAGTGCTCACCACTACACGTGATGTTATGAACATACAAGGAGGGTCATGAAATACAAGTAATACAAGGATGCTAAACACTAATCTATAAGAAATCATCAAGCAATGTGTGGATTTTATATAGGACAACCCAAGTTAATCCTAAATCACACTTACATCAAGTCTTGAACTTGAACATCACTTGTGGGTTAAACCCTTGAACAAAACAGAAAGTTTGTGAGGATTAATCCTCTGAGTTTGAATGTCTCCACCTTTTTTTTAAGCCTGACTAACCATAGATGTGGTTATAAGCATAAGGACATAGGTTTGAGATGAGTTTCCTCAAGTTTCAACAAGTTTATCAAAGACAACATGAACAGAAAAATCAGTCAACTTTGGAGCCCTTTTGGCGACGTTCCAGGCTCTGATTTTCCAGGGAATGTAGGATCGTTTTCAGACCCGAACGAGTCGATCAGAAGAGTTTTTATCGAAAACAAGAGGCGGAAACAAATGTTTTGGTGCAATCTCAGCCGTATTCACTTTAATCTTGTTGTTTTATTGATCAATAATCCGATTACAAGCTTGACAACACTTCGGCAGCACTTCGTGGCTCACCGGAAGACAACTCGTACCAATTACTATTGATTTCGCTCCAAGTGACACTATATATAGTGTTCTTATTCCGCTTGAATGTCACATGACCGGTTCAAGCGGAATCACATCTAAACAGCTCAAGCGAAATCAGGATCTAGACTACTCAAGCGGAATCAGGATATAATGGGTATTTCGCTTGAAATGACACTGTCATTTCAAGCGGAATCTCTTACAAGACTATTTCCTCGATTCCCGAGCCCTAAACTGACTAACCCTAATCAAGACTCGATACAAGACGTAGGCGACAGACGGATGCACCAACAAACTCCCCCTCGGATGTTGACGGAGTCTTCAGCGTCAAGTCTTCGCTTGTCAACCTTCAGTCTTTATCAGTCTTTGTGCTTTTCTCTGAAGTATTCTCCATTGTAAGCATCCTAACACAATCTCTATCATCAACAAACTCCTCTCCCTCGGATGTTGTATCTTTAAAATTCATTAGCATAAGCAATCTCAGAATCAGAACCTGTGTCACACCCCAACCGATGGCGGAAACATCGGGATGAGACGTACAAACTGTTCAAAGACATCATAACACTAAATGTGACAATATAATTAAGTTTCATTTATTAAAATACCAAAGTTTCATACATAGTCATAAGAAAGGAAATAACAAAACATCAAACATAGATTATTTCAAGGTGGGTTTCTAAGCCATCCTATTTATTTCTTCCAAATCTTGATTCCTCATCCTGCAGTATGCATTTAAAATAAAGTCAACAAAACATGTTGGCGAGTACACAAGTTTGAATATAGTATAATATGATTAAAATAGTTTAACATGATCAAATCCACGTGAATACATGATTTCATATTAACAGTTATACTCGTAACGATGAATCTATGTGTTCAAACCAAAGTTTAACGCAATTAACATAGCCTAACCCAAAAAGGGTGGTAACATGAGTAACATAGAATAAACCTAACAATACCCATAATATTATGGGAGGGGCGTTACAACCTACAGCGCTGCCATTGTTAGGGGAGGCTTGCAAAGTTAATGAACACATAATCATAAATGTTTAACATTAGCATAACATGATTAACATGAGTCAAATAGATTCACATGAAATGTGGATTGACAGTGCAAAAATGTTTAACATAGTGTTTTTGATATAGGAAATGCATACTACACCCAAAAGTGTAAAATAGAAAATGGGTCATGTATACTCACCTTAGGTTGCGTTGCGTTTTTCTTGGAATAATTAAGGACAAGAGATTTCCCAAGAGGATGTGCACAAGAGAATTACCCTATTAATTTTGAGGATTTGTTAAATATTGGGAACTTTAGAGATTATTTAAATAGCAAGGCAAAAAAAAATAATAATTCTGTTTTTTTTCAAAATATAAATTCTGATTTAAAATAATAAAATATAAATTCTGTTTTATTGAAATAATGATTCTGATTTTAATAGTAATTAAATAATAATTCTGATTTAATAAAAATAATAATTCTGATTTTAGAATATAATAAATCTGAAATAAAATAGCAAGAATAATAATTCTGAAAATTTATAAATAAATTCTGATTTTATAAAAATTCTGATTATATAATAAATTCTGATTTTATATTAATTCCGAAAATAATTCTGATTATTTTGTTATAAAAATTCTAATTTTAAATATAAATTCTGATTTTAAATATAAATTCTGATTTTAAATAAAATATTAAATCTGATTATAATAAAAATATAATAGTTTAGATTTTAAATGGTATATTAAATAGTAATACTGAAAATTAAAAATATAAATCTGATTTATTTCAAAAAAAAACTCTGATTATATATATAAAAGAAAAAAAAACAGATCTGATTTATTTTATAAAAATTCTGAATATATATAAAACAGAAGTAATAATTATGTTAATAAATTTCAGATTACTAAATTTGTTTTAATAATATTTCTGATAATATAAATTAATAATATTAATAGTAATAATATTAATAATAATAATAATAATAACGGGACTGTAACTATATAAAATAAAATAAAGAAAAGAAAAAAAAAGAAACGAAATCAGAATCTCGTACCGGACGGGTCACCGGCGGCAACGGCGACGGTGGTTCGCAGTTCCGGCGAAGATGGTGGTGGTCGGAGGCGAAGGTGGTCGGAGGTTGTTCGTGATTCCCGGCGAAGGCGACATGAAGTCTCGAATTGGTTTTGGTTTCGGGAATTGAGTGTAAAGGGACGGAACATGAATGATTTGGTCATATATATATAGGAGATAGAGGTATCGGTTACGAAAGATCGAACGTCACAAAGGTTCCGGTAATCAGTCCAAAAGATCGGAGAAGACGACTGGGTTTTTGGCGGTTATATTTTAAATCAGCTCATTTAATGTCGTGTTAAATATCATACAGGTTCAAGGTATAACGGATGTGGTATTCCCGACCGAGTGGTTGAGCGCGTGTTTTGTGAACTAGAGGTCGCGGGTTCGAATTCGGTCCAATGCGTTTCTTTGGGGTTTAACCCCTTTTTTTACAACAGTTAACCTTGACTAACTGGGTTAGTCACTAACTGAGTTTTCTGACTTAGTTAGTGCTGCCCTTTAATAAACTTAACCTGGTTAGCTGATTTAACCAAGATTTAGCTAACCAGGTTAGTTTAACTCATCAAAAATTAATAAAAACTTAGTTTTAAATACTTATTTATTTAATTTTAATTATTAATTTACTTATTTAAAATATTAATAAAATAATATAAAAATTATTTTGACCCAAATTTCGATATTTTTACCGAATTAACGTATAAATTCCCAATTTTTGTACGGTCTAGGGTAATCTCTTGGCAATGATGAATTTGAGAGCTGAGATTAAGATGAAATTTCACTGTTTTTACGTGTTTAACATAGTTTCAACATGTTATCAATTGTTTCGACAATACATAGCATTCAAACACAAATATGGATAAAATCATGCACTTTCATTATGATTTCAAGTCTCGAGTACAATTTGGGAATAAAACCAAATACCACAAAGGTACAACTTACAAAAATAGAAAGTACAAGTAGACTTGCCAAAAATGGAAAGATTGAAAATACGAGATGTCACAGTCTCCCCTACTTTAGGAGATTTCGTCCTCGAAATCTTAAGAAGAAGACTGATTCGTGTTCCCAAACTTGAAATGAAGATAACGACCAAATATAAAGTTTCGTTGAAAACGAAAAAAAGTTGGCAACTACCTCTGAGGTAAGGAAATCACCCCTAGCTCATTGGTGGAGTTGAAAATTGAGCGAAGCTAATTGTCAAGGTAAGGAAATCACTCCTATCTTGATGATATTAGCATAAAATTTAGAACAATCCACATGACACACTTAGTTAACAAGATTAACGTATCACTGGCATGTGAATAAACATGTCAACCCATCGTGTACCGCAATTGAAAGACTTAACATGAACACTAGAATACGGGCGGGCGCTACTCCTATAGCACTACGCATAGTGCTATACATGTTAAGGTGTGGGTTAAAAGACAAGTTCATCACATAAGAATAATCCAGTAATCACGAATCCAGTATAACATATTAGTATGCATGTATTAAATTGAAATTATATAACGTACAAATGTAGAACACATGAAGAAAATGAGATAGCATAAAAGAGATTTAACGTAAAACATAATAATTGAGATAACATAAAAGAGATTTATCATAAAAACATGGATTGTCACGGAACGTAACATAAGACTATTCCAAAGTGAATCGAAATCCTTTTCAAATTAAGGAGACGTGCTTTGGCCTAATAGACAAACACTCTCATCGAGGAGCGACTAACGATGTTTGTCCTTCCAGTTACTACACGTCCTTAATCGATTGGGAAAATCGAAACTTTGGCGAGATCGAAAATCAAGGAATGGGACTAGTTAACAAGATGCGAGTTTCACCTCTAACTTGATAACATCGTACCCTGATGTGGTTGGTACTCATCCAAGGATGAGGGTCCACTAGAATATGAAATGGAAACTCCCATCAAGGTTTGGATGTCACTCCTAACTTGAGGGTAGGTTTCGTGCAAAAATCAAATTTAAGCTGAATGAAAATCATCACCAAATATGGGAATCACCCCTGTTTTGATGAATCATTTCGATTGTATTACATGAGTGTCTTCACAGCTTCCATGTGTGTATTGTGTTAGCCTTAGGAAAGACTTGTATATTAGAAGTCCAAAAGAATAGAGGGAAGCAAGGAAGAGAGAAGGGAATATTGTCTTAAACAGCAAATAAATGAGAAAGCTCCTAAACTATAGACTAGGTAAAAGCATTCCTACTTTTCCTAATTCCCTATAGTTATGGCTCTGATACCAATCTGGTATCAGAGTACCCCTACTATAGACTAGGGAAAAGTATAGCAATTCTACCTAATTCCCTATAGTTATGGCTCTGATACCAATCTGGTATCAGAGTACTCCTACTATAGACTAGGGAAAAGTATAGGAATTCTACCTAATTCCCTATAGTTATGGCTCTGATACCAATCTGTCACACCCCAACCGATGGCGGAAACATCGGGATGAGACGTACAAACTGTTCAAAGACATCATAACACTAAATGTGACAATATAATTAAGTTTCATTTATTAAAATACCAAAGTTTCATACATAGTCATAAGAAAGGAAATAACAAAACATCAAACATAGATTATTTCAAGGTGGGTTTCTAAGCCATCCTATTTATTTCTTCCAAATCTTGATTCCTCATCCTGCAGTATGCATTTAAAATAAAGTCAACAAAACATGTTGGCGAGTACACAAGTTTGAATATAGTATAATATGATTAAAATAGTTTAACATGATCAAATCCACGTGAATACATGATTTCATATTAACAGTTATACTCGTAACGATGAATCTATGTGTTCAAACCAAAGTTTAACGCAATTAACATAGCCTAACCCAAAAAGGGTGGTAACATGAGTAACATAGAATAAACCTAACAATACCCATAATATTATGGGAGGGGCGTTACAACCTACAGCGCTGCCATTGTTAGGGGAGGCTTGCAAAGTTAATGAACACATAATCATAAATGTTTAACATTAGCATAACATGATTAACATGAGTCAAATAGATTCACATGAAATGTGGATTGACAGTGCAAAAATGTTTAACATAGTGTTTTTGATATAGGAAATGCATACTACACCCAAAAGTGTAAAATAGAAAATGGGTCATGTATACTCACCTTAGGTTGCGTTGCGTTTTTCTTGGAATAATTAAGAACAAGAGATTTCCCAAGAGGATGTGCACAAGAGAATTACCCTATTAATTTTGAGGATTTGTTAAATATTGGGAACTTTAGAGATTATTTAAATAGCAAGGCAAAAAAAAATAATAATTCTGTTTTTTTCAAAATATAAATTCTGATTTAAAATAATAAAATATAAATTCTGTTTTATTGAAATAATGATTCTGATTTTAATAGTAATTAAATAATAATTCTGATTTAATAAAAATAATAATTCTGATTTTAGAATATAATAAATCTGAAATAAAATAGCAAGAATAATAATTCTGAAAATTTATAAATAAATTCTGATTTTATAAAAATTCTGATTATATAATAAATTCTGATTTTATATTAATTCCGAAAATAATTCTGATTATTTTGTTATAAAAATTCTGATTTTAAATATAAATTCTGATTTTAAATATAAATTCTGATTTTAAATAAAATATTAAATCTGATTATAATAAAAATATAATAGTTTAGATTTTAAATGGTATATTAAATAGTAATACTGAAAATTAAAAATATAAATCTGATTTATTTCAAAAAAAAACTCTGATTATATATATAAAAGAAAAAAAACAGATCTGATTTATTTTATAAAAATTCTGAATATATATAAAACAGAAGTAATAATTCTGTTAATAAATTTCAGATTACTAAATTTGTTTTAATAATATTTCTGATAATATAAATTAATAATATTAATAGTAATAATATTAATAATAATAATAATAATAATAACGGGACTGTAACTATATAAAATAAAATAAAGAAAAGAAAAAAAAAGAAACGAAATCGGAATCTCGTACCGGACGGGTCACCGGCGGCAACGGCGACGGTGGTTCGCAGTTCCGGCGAAGATGGTGGTGGTCGGAAGCGAAGGTGGTCGGAGGTTGTTCGTGATTCCCGGCGAAGGCGACATGAAGTCTCGAATTGGTTTTGGTTTCGGGAATCGAGTGTAAAGGGACGGAACATGAATGATTTGGTCATATATATATAGGAGATAGAGGTATCGGTTACGAAAGATGGAACGTCACAAAGGTTCCGGTAATCAGTCCAAAAGATCGGAGAAGACGACTGGGTTTTTGGCGGTTATATTTTAAATCAGCTCATTTAATGCCGTGTTAAATATCATACAGGTTCAAGGTATAACGGATGTGGTATTCCCGACCGAGTGGTTGAGCGCGTGTTTTGTGAACTAGAGGTCGCGGGTTCGAATCCGGTCCAATGCGTTTCTTTGGGGTTTAACCCCTTTTTTTACAACAGTTAACCTTGACTAACTGGGTTAGTCACTAACTGAGTTTTCTGACTTAGTTAGTGCTGCCCTTTAATAAACTTAACCTGGTTAGCTGATTTAACCAAGATTTAGCTAACCAGGTTAGTTTAACTCATCAAAAATTAATAAAAACTTAGTTTTAAATACTTATTTATTTAATTTTAATTATTAATTTACTTATTTAAAATATTAATAAAATAATATAAAAATTATTTTGACCCAAATTTCGATATTTTTACCGAATTAACGTATAAATTCCCAATTTTTGTACGGTCTAGGGTAATCTCTTGGCAATGATGAATTTGAGAGCTGAGATTAAGATGAAATTTCACTGTTTTTACGTGTTTAACATAGTTTCAACATGTTATCAATTGTTTCGACAATACATAGCATTCAAACACAAATATGGATAAAATCATGCACTTTCATTATGATTTCAAGTCTCGAGTACAATTTGGGAATAAAACCAAATACCACAAAGGTACAACTTACAAAAATAGAAAGTACAAGTAGACTTGCCAAAAATGGAAAGATTGAAAATACGAGATGTCACAACCTGGCACTTTGTTCTTCAGACTCCCCCTCTCAATCTGCTGGGATCGTAGTCTGGAAATCACAAATTCAAGATCGTTGCCTGGCTCTTATCCTGCAAGTTCTCTACCACACACATAAGTTTCTCAAAGTTTAAACCTTCTTTTAAAAATTTAGAAACTAATTGTGGTAAACATTCAAAAATGATTTATTCTCTTAAAATCTCTTGAAAAATACAATCATTTTCACACATTCTTTATCCAAACCTGTTCTTCATGTTTAGCACTTGGGATTTCGAAAATCAGCTCTTCAACACCAGTTGTCGAAAATCTTTTTGGATTTTTCACAAATTATGTTAAAACACACTAAACTCTTTTTAGATTTTTGAATGAAAGTAAATGTAGAAACGAAATATTTACAGACAATATTTTTGTGAGTTCGTGCAAGAGGATCATATTAGTTTTTGAGACATATCACTAACACTGTTAAGCTTGATTCATTTTAAGTTCTAAACAATTTACCTAGATTGTCAGTATGTTTGTCCTCTTAAATTTTCACACAAATTTCAACTGTTTCGAGATATGCGATTAGAGTCTTAAGGACTTAAACTTATTCGTGTGTCCCACCACTTGAATATACTCCCGTATCCAGATCCCAATATTCAGTCTTACAGGTGAGTATACCACAGATGATATCTGTAAAGGGGTTAAATTGCGAGGGCCGTGAGAGCTCAGGTCGATACTTCCGTATACGCAGAGAGATGACGGCTTCGACTTTTGGTGTGTCCCCTTTTAGAAGATCTTTTCTTCAACAGCAATGATTATTAATTTTATTGTTTAATCATTTTTGCGGAGGGCTTTTGCTGTATTTCAAGCATTTTGCAGAAAATATTATATGGGGACTAGGTCAAAATTTCCATTCAGCAGAAGTCCTGGTATAATACCCCAGATATCACTGAGTATAAAGACCTAGTATCTCAGAAAGAGGGACCTTTCAAACAAGATTTCGGGGGTTACCCATATATTCAAGAAATGTTTCCCACGAGATAAGTAAGTTTGAAATTTAGATTTATATCTTGTCACAATCTACTAAATGTGTAAAAACCTACTGACGCATCGACAGTGAGATTGTTTATCACGTTTTGACTTTCATTTCTTTAGCGTGTTGTGATAGTCCACTGATGTACTATCATTTCCTCTTTTATGCAACAAAAACTCATTTTTCATTTTATCATGTTTTTTACTTTTTAAATTTTCTAATGTTTTTGGATTTTTTGAAAATTTCTTACTCCCCCTAAAATTCAAAAACATTTAATGAAATTGAAAATAAACTGTACAAGAACATGACAACTGATATGAATTGCCTCAATTCTCCATCCACTTGGCATAAACAATCAGAACTCCCCCTCACAACAAACTATTTTCCCATTATGATTTCAAAACACTGAAGTTTGTTTTAATCAAAATGGTTTTTCCGGAAAATTAGTTTTGTTGATTTTACCATTTGTAAGTTTGGGGTTATTTCATCACATTGTTTACCAATCTTTTGAATGATAGTTAAATCAAGTTCAATTTAATGACCTTGATTAACCACTTGTGGGATCGATGGTTGAACCACTTGTAATTCTCAATCACTTGTAAGATCAACTATCAATCATTTTCAACCAATTACCATCTTCTGGTTGAATTCTCAAGGTGCTGATTCCTACTCCACACTTACCAACCTGGGAGTTCCAGCAATTCACACTTCTCAGTTTTACAAGAATGATGCCGATTCATGCTCCTCGATTACCAACTTGGGAGCTCCGGCAAGTCAGGTTTCTATTCAACAAAAAATATATCCACCCAAGCCTGACCAGCCTTGGGTGTAACCTTTTCAGTCTCATTTAGGGTTGTATCTTTCCTTTTAATTGATAAAATTCCTTAACCCCTTTAGCTTTCCCTTCAATCATTTTTCCAAAAATATTTTTCACAGCAGGGTTAAAGGCTTTTTCAGTATCCAATTCTTTCTTTTTAGGAAAGAATTGGTTTGAAATTTCCACTTTTCCAATTTTAGATTTCAAATTTTTAGCATTCAGTGGTGGAAAATTTACATCATCCACTGGCGGAACTTTCTTCTCATCTTTCACAACAACCTGCGGCTCCTCTGATTTTATGGAATCAGATTCATCACCAGAACTGTCTCTTGATTTCTTAACAACCCATTGTTGGTTGTTAAGTTTTTCCTTCTTTTTGAAAACATTTTTGAACACTCACCAACTTCATAAATTGAATTTTCAAAAACTTTAAGGTTGTTCGTTGGTGATTTGACTTTCTCAACAATCTTTTCTTTCAGTTTCTCAGAAACTTCCTGTTTTGGTTTGTATGTTTTCGGACAATTTTTAGCAATATGACTAGCAGTTTTGCACTGAAAACAGGTTCTTTTTCTGTCTTTTTCTGAACAACATTCTTCTTCAATTCCTCTTGCTTCTTGGCAAGGAACTCTTGATTCGTCTGTTTCCTGAAAGCTTGTTCTTTCTCATCCTCTGAAGATTTTCCTGAAACAAACACAGTTTTTGGTTTATAAACTTTTTCATTTTTATAATTTTTCGGTTGAATAAATCAAAGACCTTTCTTTTTGATATTACCATTATGGTTTGGTTTCTTTTGGAAACTATAACCACAATTGTAACCCATTTTCTTGTTAATTCTTTGTTGGTCTCTTGAAGTGTATTGTTTAGGTTTTCCAGAAAGATTTAGATCTTTTATTTCAGAAATATTAATTTCTGTCATTTTGAAAACCTTTTTGGTCATTTCAAATTTAACACTTCTTATTGGAAAAATCTCATCATAATATAATTTGTCAGAATCTTTCAAAGTATATGCTACTTTGATCGGTTCGTCATTTAAATTAGACTTTGATATATAGCAAAAATTCTTTATCATAAACCCGTTTGTCCTTTTTGATTGTCGGCTTTGATGCATCGGACTCGGATTTTGACTCGAGTTTGGACTCCGTTTTAGAC
Source organism: Helianthus annuus (assembly GCF_002127325.2). Taxonomy (NCBI): domain Eukaryota; kingdom Viridiplantae; phylum Streptophyta; class Magnoliopsida; order Asterales; family Asteraceae; genus Helianthus; species Helianthus annuus. The sequence goes on along the minus strand of NC_035446.2, from coordinate 161,263,054 downwards.
TCTTCAATGTCATCTTTATCCAACACCTGATCGACCACACTTTTTATCAATTCGGACTCATGATCAGTGTCAGACGATGTGTACGTGACATCAATATTTTCTGGCAAGTTATCTGATGGCCCAGACTCCCATTGTAAGTTAATTGCCTTTTTGACTCTTTCGGAATTTGGATTTCGAGGCGAATATCCATTTTCGACCGGGGGCGGACATCTATTGTAGACAACACTTGGTTTCTTACCAGAAATTTCTACTTCATCCTCGTCTTTTGTCACGGACATCTTTTCTTCTGAAGTCTTTTCTTCTTCAAACGTCTTCAATTTCTTCACAATCGGATAAATCATGTCAACAACAAAAGTAGAACATGAGTAACTTTTTAATAAATTGTTGACTCTTTCAGTTTCTATTCTTTATGTTGCCAACTTCAATTCCAGCTCAGCACACTTCTTTGTGTTGAAGTTTACATCATCAAGCTATCTCATGTACGCTCCTTTTAGTGTATTCATTGCTACAGCTTGTTCACTGTTCAACTCAGTGTACTTGTTAATCTCTCTGTTCACAGTATCATATGATTCTTTCAACCTTTTAATGTTGTATAGCAACTCGTTGTTTTGCTTGATCAAAGAATCACAATTTAAGCATTTTTCAGGAAATTTGACTGCTTCAGTATCAACTTTAATTTCAAATTCCGGAACATCTTTGACCGTTTTTTTTTGTTTGGAAAAATTCAGCTCTTTTCTTTTTCTCGGCTTCAGCTTTTAACCTTTCTTCTTCTTCTTCCTCTTCTTCAATTTTTCTCCATTTTTCTTCTTCAGCTTCCCTGACCTTTCTGTATTTTGCAGCCCAATACTCATCATAAGCATTAGCAACAAAAGCTTTAACATTTGACATCTCTTTGGCCATGAATTCTTGGTCTGGGCAGAAATTGTCCCAACTAAAACCTTCAACCAATTTTTCATCGTCTTGATCTGCCAAACACACTTTGCTGTTTGTTGGAATGTATTTATCCCAATTGAATCCACCATCCTTGCCCTGATTAACCAGACATGCTCTCTTTGAATCTTCAATCACATTTCTGCCATGTGCGGTTTGTGCCTGATGTGGTGCATGTTGTTGTTGATATGGCTGTGGTGTGACTTGATGATAAATCGCTTTTTTGTGATAATCGTTGTTTCCGAAAGGGTTTTGTGCTCCACTCGCTTCTCGATTTGTGCATTCTCTCTTGAAATGACCCTTTTCCCTGCAACGAAAACAAGTAACTTTAGACTTATCAAAACCTAAAGTTGAAACATGTGCTTCGTGAAAATCATCTCTGCCTGTGATTTGTATAAACTTTTCAGCCCGTCTCAAAATACTAGCCATGCACCATTTAATATCCATCAATTCCATCTCCTCGGCATCAATTTGATCGTAATCCTCTTTCGTGAGCATTGGATTTCCGATCCTCCCTGCAACTAAGCCTATAGGATTCAAGCACGGTCACCAACAAAGACATGTGACTTTTAGCAACTTCCTCAGTATAATTTTGATCATTTTCAAGCTTTAAAGCAATGTTACATTGAAGAACTTTGCCACTCTTTGTCGTAGAAAACTGTGGATCATATGTTGGAAATGAAGATAATCCAAAACAAAGAAGTAGCAAAAAGAATCGAATGAATCGGATAAGAATTGAGTGAGTTATGCTCACTTTAGTGAAGTAGTATCAATCTGCTCGAACTTCAGAAGTCAGCAACGGTTTGGAGTGTTTGAGAGTGAACAGAGAGTGTTTAGAAAGTGAAAAATGCTTGGAGGAAGCTTGGGTTATATAGGGAATGGATTAGGATTTCACTGGGTTGAGCTTTGGAAGTGTTTAGTGGCTAAATAACTCAAAACAAAGAATTTAAGTGGGCTGATGCAAGGCTGTTAACAACCCTATAATTTTTGTTTTATTTTATTTTTTGACATTAAAAGGTATATATTTGATGTTTAATAAAGTGTTACATGGTGTCTAGTATGTATGTAACTTGTAACAAGGTCCAAAATGCATAAATGACATGTTTTAATTTAGCCAAAAGTGTGATAACATAGGTGTGTATAACACATGAAATGTAACAAGTATGTATGGTTTATAGTTTGGTATGATGAAGTGAAAAAAAACATACAACTTAATCTTTTTTACCCATTTATTTAATATTATTTTAAAAAAGTAAACAAAATATTTCTAAAATTATTATTATTATTATTATTATTATAGCTCTCCCTCTCTCCTACTCTCTCTCTCTCTAGCACCACCACCACCATCAACCCACCATCACCAACCCACCACAGCCACCACCCTCCACCGCCACCACCACCACTGTCATCAAGATCTCCAACTACCTCACACAACCACCGCCCCTAATCACCTCCCACACCACCGTCGCCCCTAACCCATGTCACACAACCACCTTCGTTGCACCTAACCCACCTCCCACAACCACCACCGCCCTTAACCCACTTCCCACAACCACCATCGCCCCTAACCCACCTCCCATAATCGCAACCGCCTTAAAATGATGCAACAGTTTGGAGTGTGGAGCTGGAGATGATAATAGCTTCAGGTAATAATGTCCTATCGACACCATTAATCCCAAATTTACTACACACGCTCTTACTTTCTTCACCTAAATCTCTATTGGGAGCACCACCTCAAAACCTCCACCACCATAAAACCTGACTGTTACCTAACTGGCACCACCACGTAATCGTGCAGTCCCCGTTTGTATTCTCCTCCACATAACCACCTCTGACACCGCGACTCAACCACCAAGTCGCCACCACTATAGCACCACCACTGTACCACTACAGCACCGCAACGACACCGCGTCTGAACAGTGGTGTTGCCGAAGCACCATCAACCCACCAACCCCGCCCTACCACCAGATTTTTAAGAGATGAGATGGATGGAATTTCAGATTATGTTAAGGGAGAGAGGGGGAAATCAGATCAGAGAGAGAGAGAGTTAATATAAATCCTTTTATTTTTTGCTTTTGTACAAAACAATCCCTCATTAAAAGTTCTTTACACAATACCACTTAAGAAGGTGGAATGACAAAAATACCCACATGTACAAGGCACATGACTATACTTAACCAAAAAATCTAACTGGGTTAGAATTAAAGGACATAACGTGCAGGATTTTGAAACGTTAAGAACAAAACCAGTCAATTTTGAAGTCAAAGGACACCGCCTGAAATTTGGTACATACATAAATGACAAAACTTGTAATTTACTCAAAAAAAAAGAGTAAAATGCACGGATAGTCCCTGTGGTTTTGTAAAATAACATCTATAGTCCCCAACCTTTGGAAATTACATTGGTGCTCCCTGTGGTTTGATAGTTTGTTACTCGGATAGTCCCTAGAGTGGATGAAGGTTAGTTTTCTCAGTTAAGTGGATGTGAAATGACAAAACTACCCTTACTATTAAATATAATAACTTAAACGTTAATAGAAATATATATATTTTGATTATTTATTTAATCAAGTGGGGCCCACCATCCTTATCTTCGTCAACCCAACCCACCCCCAATATAACCCTCACCAATCAACACTCTTCGCCAGTCCGAATCGCTTGAAGAGGGAGGAGAAATGGCCGTGAAGAGGCTGTCAAAGACATCAAGGCAAGGACTTGTTGAGTTCCAGAACGAAGCCATGTGTATTGCCAAGCTTCAACACCGTAACCTTGTGAAACTTTTGGGATATTGTGCTCAAGGAGACGAAATGATGTTGATTTATGAATACATGCCCAACAAAAGCTTGGACTATTGTTTATTTGGTTAGGCTTTCTCAAGATTATATAAGACCACAAATCTATTTAAACATTAAACCATGTATTACGAAGTAACAATATATTGAAATAAAACTTGTGGCAGATGAAAACAACTCCTTGTTACTTGACTGGCCTCGACGCTTCCGCATCATAAATGGGATTGCTAAAGGACTTATGTATCTCCATCAAGATTCCAGCCTTAAGATAATCCATAGAGATCTAAAAGCAAGCAATATTTTGCTTGATTACAATATGAACCCGAAAATATCAGACTTTGACTTGGCTAGAATGTTCAAAGAATATGAGATTGAAGCCAATACAAACAAAGTTGTGGGTACACTGTAAGTATCTATCACTCTCACTATTGATTATACTTTAGATAATTACTCGGCTCCCAATGTGTTATGTGTTTTAGGGGTTACATATCTCCGGAGTATGCAGCAAATGGGAATTTCTCAGCAAAATCAGATGTGTTTAGCTTTGGTGTTTTGGTGCTAGAGATTGTGAGTGGGAAGAAAAACAGAGGATTCACTTATCAAGGTCACCAGGATAACCTTCTTGGGCATGTAAGTTTAGTTAAAAGAATATAATCTCATAATCTGGAAATACCGCCTGAATTTTTATATGTGTGATTTAGGCATGGAGACTCTACAAGGAAGACAAGCCACAGGAACTGGTTGATGCTGCCTTAGGGGACTCATGGACTGCATCTGAAGTGCTTCAAGCAATACATGTTGGTTTATCATGTGTGCAAAACCATGCAGACGATAGACCAAATATGTCTTCTGTGGTTCACATGTTGAGTGGTGAGGGTGCATTGCCTTTTCCAAACCAACCTGGCTATTATGCAGAAGTGACTAAGCATGAAGTTGAGTCATCCTCAAGCATGACACAACCTTCGGGTTCAGTCAATGAAGTCACAGTTTCATAAGTAGATGCTTGGTAATTTCATACAAGTCCACTTCTCAGTGAGTGGTATACGAAATATGGATTCTACTTCAATTAAGTTTCTATCAACGAAGTATGGATGATATTATTAGATTATCGTTTATTAAAGTATAAACCTTCTAGAAAACTTATAATTATTTGCAACTTCACTGAGTTCAGTATATATAATTGAGCAGACTTGCAGCACATAGAGTTCCAACTGTTCAATGAAGTGATTTGATTTGTTTGAAAGCCTTACACAAACAAACGGCCCAAGCACATTGATACGACAGTCAAATGTGTGAAGCAACCCACGTTTGAATATTTGTTCTTTGCATTTTTGTTCCCATGTTCTCCCACATAGTTAACTAGTTGATTTAGAATAGTAAGTTTACATTTTAGTTTGCATGTTTAGTAGTAACCAATAACCCACGTTTCCTTTATTGATGATTGTATTTATACCCCTTCATTTAGTGAATGAGGGAAGAAGAAAAATTAGCAAAGACTTGTTCTATGTCTAATTCTTGGAGTCTAACCCGCTCAAAGGGTCACATCGTCTGGTGCTTTCATTCTCGATCATCATGCCTCCCGTACAAGTTTCGAAGAAGGAGGCACAACCTTAGTTGACCGGCTAACGACCCAACAAGAAGCTATTGCCGCCCAACAAGCCTCACACACCATGTCGATGCTTGACGCCATGTGGAGTTTTCTAGCAGTACACCAACAACAACTCTTGGTTTTTTGCACCCGACTCGGCCAAGAACCTCCACCTCCATTGCCCCCTCGACCACCACCCGCCACAACCCTCACTAGAAATGACCCCAAAAACTCACATCCGGCGTGTAGAAGGTGTAGAAACCGGTTGTCGGACAGGTGGTTGTGCAAAATGATTTTGAGTCGCGGTAAGTGTCGGGATTAAGATTGTTGCGGATGAGGGTGACAAAATGTGGTGCGTAGTTTGTATAAAATGACCGGCCAGCGATAATGCTTTTGGATCGGTTGTGGTAAGGGTAACGCTCAAGGGTTGGGCCGGTGGCGGTGGCGGTGGCATGGCTGAATAGGCTTTCTTGTCTTGAGTGATGGTTGCGAACAACTTGTTGGTGAGCTCCAGTTGTTGATGCATAGCAACTTGCATGAATTTGAACCGACCATTGGCTCAAGCAGTAGAGTAGACTGGGCTATGGTCTTGGTGTAATGTGACATAAACTGGATGAATTTATCACATAAAGCTTGAAGAGACCCATTGGTGGATGCAGGTTCTTTCCATGGAGGCATGAGAACGATTGAATAAAAACACTAATGATAGTAACCCGTTAAGCGGGTTAGGCTAACCCTTTGAGCGATTCAAACTATAAGAAACAAGTTAAAGAACAAGACTAATTTTGCTTCAATTTTTTGCTATCTTTAGTTAACTCTAAAACAAACTTTAAATATACTAGAAAATCTGTTAAAAGTTCTATGGTAACATTCTCATCTCAATGACTTAAAATAATATTGTGTGTAATATAACATTATTACACATACATTTATAATAATAATCAATAATACTTTACTGTATACTTTATAATTTTGTAATGCTGGTATTATTTTTTGTGTGAGGTACAAACAAATGACATTTCATGGGTTGGATACACAAGTGGGCTGGATTCACTACTTATATGCAACTGGGCTTTGGAAGGCTATTGGGCTCAGGAGATAAACAATGCTGTTGGGCTCGAGATCTAATATGCGCATATATAAAGAAGTGTTATGCTGTTGTTTTATTGACTTCTCCTCTCAGACAAGTTCATTGTTTTGTATTACTTCACATTCTCTCTCTTCCGTTTTTGCGATTAGGGTTTGTTATCACAGTTTAGTCTTGAATCTGTGAAGGTTAGAATCTGTTAGTCGTAGTGGATTATTAAGTCGATAATCCGTAGGAGTAGTTGAGAGATCATTGTGAGTTCTGTTTCATTTGATTTGTATCAGATCGTAGTTTTTAGGTTTCAATCATATCTTGGTTTGGGTATTTATGTTATCTTGAAGATCTGAGTTCAGATCCATGTTTTGTAACATGGTATCAGAGCTATATTAGCTCCTGGGTTTGAATCATTGGTTCTAGGGTTTCGATCTTCTATCCACTGTGCATCCGTATAGATCTGGGGGTTTCCTGTTGATTGTTGTGGAATCTTGGTAGTTTATCTTCTGCTGATTCCGGATCTGGAAGTTTTGTGTGTGCATCGAAGTTTGTGCTGATAATATCTCTCTCGTGGGGCCTTTAAAGTCGGACGAGTTGAAGAATCTCGTTAGTCTTTGAACCCTAGAAGGTTACAAAGCAAACTAACAGATTTTTGGCATATTTCCTTTGTCTTCTGATCTTATCTTGTAACCCTAGAAGGTTATGAGATAGATCCTGTTCAGTGTTATACGCAACCCTGGGTGAGTTCGTTTCATTCTTGTTTTTTTTTTGTGTGTTATATTGCATTTCACTCTTGTTGTTGAGTCTAGGCATTACTGTTGCCAGGCTAGACGAACCGGTTTTGATTTGGGACACAAAGAGGGCTCACTCTGTTGCATTTTGTGTTGATTTTGGTGTGTCTTCTAGGTCTAGGAGGCTTCTTTGACATAGTTTGCAGAGGTACCTTTTGAGTGATGAGCCTCTGATCTGACTCCCTGTCTTGAATTCGTCGTGTGTGTTTAATTGGTTTGGCGTTTCTGTGCTCTTTGTTGTTATCTGTTGTGATAAGTGGTTCTTGATTTCGTGTTGTTAACTGGTTTGTGTATTGTTCCTTCTGGTTTTCTTGAATTCTTGTTAGTATATAATGGCTGGTCTAGATGGTAATCTTTTTGCAACTCAGATTAGTAAGTTGGATGTTAGTAATCCATTATATTTGCATGCTAGTGATACTGTGAATTTAACTATAACTAGTATAAAGTTAAAGGGAACTGAAAATTACAGGGTATGGGCAAATTCTATAATATTGGCACTTAGGGTTAAAAACAATTATGGTTTCATTGATGGAACGTGTGTTAAATCTGATAATGATGAAGTGCTTGCAGCCAAGTGGGATAGATGTAATTCAGTAGTTTTATCTTGGATGTTAAATTCTATTTCTAAGGATTTATACTTGGGTCATGTTTATTCTAGTTTAGCGTCTGAGGTTTGGAAAAAGTTAAAAGAAATGTACGATAAAGTAGATGGGTCGGTTGTGTTTAATCTTTATCAGAAAAATAACTGTTTTAATCAAGGTGGTTTGAGCGTGTCTGAATATTATCATAAACTGAATATAATGTGGAAATAATTGGATGAAATTTTGCAACTACCTTCTTGTTCCTGTCAAGCATCCACATCTTTTAATAACTTTAATCAAATGATCAAATTGATGCAATTCTTAATGGGTCTGGACAACGTTTATCAAAGTGTAAGAACTAACTTGTTGACAAAGGAAACATTGCCTACTGTTAAAGAGGCGTTTGCCATAGTTTCTAGGGAGGAATCCCATAGAAATTCTGGATATGATAAAAAGGTTCAAACAATTGGTTTTGCTTCTAAGATAAATCAAGGTGATTTTATTAAAAAAGGGAATAAGAGTACGAACCAGTCACTAAAATGTACCAACCGTAATAAGGTTGGTCATTCAGTGGACAAATGTTTTGAAATTATTGGATATCCCTCTTGGATGAAACCAAGAGGGGGACAGGGAAAGAGGGCAGTTGTAACAAATAACAGTTGTGTATCTGAAACTAGTGTTCCTGCTTCTTTAACTGCTGAACAAGTTTCGAGGTTGTTAAGTTTGTTATCAGATAAAAGTAATGAGGTTGGTGCTGCTTAGAGTCATAATGTTTCAGGTAGCTCTACTAGTTTCTTTTGTGCTAATATGTTTTGCAAACCCATATTTTGTTTTGCAAATTTGTTTGGTAGTGGGAAGGATTCTGGTTGGATAATAGATTCAGACGCAAACCAACACATGGTTAAAGATGGTGATTTATTAACAGACTTTATAGATGTTTCGAACTTAAATATAAGAGTTAAACACCCAAGTGGAACTGATGCTTTAGTAACTAAAATTGGTAGTTTGAAACTTACAAATGGTGTGGTTTTGCAAGATGTGTTTGTTGTTCCTGCTTATTGTATTAACTTGATATCTGTTCATAAGTTGGCTAAAGATAATAAACTGTCAGTTAGTTTTGATGAACATTCTTGTTACATTCAGGACTTGTTAACAAAGAAAACCCTGGTGACTGGTAGACAGTTTGATGGTCTATACTTTTGTGGAAATTCATGTACTTCTATTAAGGTGTGTAGTAGCAATAGTAATGTTTATAATTTGTGGCATGCTAGATTAGGACATCCTTCTGATCAAGCTATTAAACCTTTTTATGATAAGTTGAATATTAAAGCAACTGAAAATAATGTTCCATGTGAAATATGTCATAAAGCTAAGCAACATAGGGAACCATTTCCAATAAGTGATCATAAAACTACCTGTTTAGGGGAACTGATTCATCTTGATGTTTGGGGACCATATAGGGTGGTTAGTAGAGAAGGGTTTAAGTATTTTCTTACCATAGTTGATGATTATTCAAGGGCAGTATGGATTTGTTTGATGAAAGATAAATCTGAGGTGTTTAAGTATTTTCAAACATTTGTTAATATTGTTAAAACTCAGTTTGAAAAGAGCATTAAATGTGTAAGAACTGATAATGGCCTAGAGTTTGTTAACAATAAAATGAAAGATTTTTGTAAAACCAATGGTATCATTCATCAAACAAGTATTACCTATACTCCACAACAGAATGGTGTGGTGGAGAGGAAACATAGACATCTGCTTAATGTTGCTAGAGCTTTATTATTTCAAAGTAACTTACCTGTTAGGTTTTGGGATGAGTGTGTTCTTACTGTTGCTTATTTAATTAATAGGACTCCGGCTTCTGTGCTGAATGGAAAAACTCCATATGAGATGTTGTATAACTTTGAACCCTTTCTTGAACATTTAAGATTGTTTGGGTGTCTTTGTTTTTGTACTATTTTAAATGAGTCAAAAAAATTAAGTAGTAGAGCTGAGAAGTGTGTGTTTATAGGGTATTCAAATGAAAAGAAAGGATACAAGGTATTTAGTCTGGATAGTAAAATTGTATATTACTCCAGAGATGTAAAATTTATGAAAATGTGTTTCCTTTTAAAGAAAAAACTGTGTTTGATTCGTTTGATATGAACACACATCTTGAGGTTAATACACTTAATTTTTTTTACTTGTATAATAACTTGGATACTCAACAATCAGAAGATCCCGATGATGAGGAAAGGGATAAATCTGCTGATTTACCTTTACCACATTAGTCTCAGCAATCAGCTCCGACTGTCACTTCTAGAGGCATTGCTGTTCCTCAGCAACCTAGAGGTTGTGATAGTGAGCCTGGTAGGGTTGAGGATGTGAGTGAAAGTAATGCAGAAAGCTCAAATTCTGAGGGTACTAGTTCTGAATTGAGTGTTCAAGTTGAACCTAGAAGGTCTGGTAGAATTGCTAACATGCCTAGGAAATTTAATGACTACGTTGTTGAAGGCAGAGTGAAGTATGGAATTGAAAAAGTAGTTAACTATTCTAAATTGTCTATAGAAAATATGTGTTTTGCAACATGTCTTAATAAGAGTACTGAACCTAGGTCATATAGTGAAGCTGTTAGGGATCCTAACTGGGTTTCAGCTATGAATGATGAGATTGAAGCTCTTAACAGAAATGGGACTTGGGATTTGGTTCATTTACCTAAAGGCAGAAGCCTTGTTGGGTGTAAATTGATATATAAGATTAAATACAAGTCGTCTGGTGAGGTTGAGAGGTTCAAGTCTAGGTTAGTTGCAAAAGGATATAGTCAAAAAGAGGGTGTGGACTTTGATGAGACCTTTGCACCTGTTGTAAAAATGATAAGAGTAAGGTGTGTTATTTCTATTTTTGTTCAAAATGATTGGAAGTTGTTTCAACTTGATATTAATAATGCGTTTTTGTATGGTGACTTGCATGAGGATGTATATATGTCTTTGCCTGAGGGTTATTATTCTAAAGATGAATCTAGAGTTTGCAAGTTAAAGAAATCTCTTTATGGTCTCAAACAGGCACCTAGGATGTGGAATGCAAAACTTGTTAAGGTGTTAACTGAGTTTGGTTTTGTGCAAAGTATGTGTGATTATTCGTTGTTTGTGAAAAATTGCGATAATGTTATTATTATACTTCTTGTTTATGTAGATGACATTGTCTTAACTGGGAACAATATAAATGAAATCACACAAGTTAGAAATGCTTTGAAAACAAATTTTTTGATTAAAGAATTGGGAGAGTTAAAGTATTTTTTGGGAATCGAGGTTATAAAAGACAATGGCGTGGTATGTTTGTCACAAAGGAAATATTGTATGGACTTGTTAAGCGAATATGGGATGCTTGGGTGTAAGCCAAGTAATTTCCCTATTGAACAAAACCATGTGATTGCAAATATTTGTAAGGAAAACATCAAGCTTTGTCAAATTTAACCTTTTATCAAAAGCTTGTTGGTAAGTTAATATACTTGTCACATACAAGGCCAGATATTGCATATAGTGTGCATTTTTTAAGTCAATACATGCACAGTCCAACTATTGGACATTTGGAGATTGCTTATGAGATGTTAAGATATCTTAAACGGTCTCTTGGGAGAGGTATTTGTTTCAAAAAAGGTGATTTGTTTGAATTGAAAGCATATGCAGACTCAGATTGGGGAAAGTCAGTTTCTAAGTCTAGGGAGTCAGTAACTGGTTTCTGTGTCTTCTTAGGAAGCAACTTGGTTTCCTAGAAAAGTAAAAAGCAGAGCACTGTCTCGAGGTCTTCAGCGGAAGCTGAATATCGAGCTTTGTGTGCTGCTGCATGTGAAGTCTTATAGCTTATTAATATGTTAAGCGAATTGAATATCAAGGTACATCTTCCTGCATGTTTATTCTGCAATAGTACAGCAACGTTAGCAATTGCGGCTAATCCGGTGTTCCATGATCGTACCAAGCATTTTGAGCTTGATCTTTTCTTCTTGAGGGAAAAAATATCCAAAGGTGTTATTAAAACTGTTGGTATTCAGTCTGAGAATCAAATTGCTGATATATTTACCAAAGGTATGTTGGCTTCTCAACATGAGTATTTGTGCGATCAGTTAAACATGCAGGATTGTTTCAGTCATTGACTTGTGGGGGGGGGGGGGGTGTTAAAAGCTCTATGGTAACATTCTCATCTCAGTGACTTAAAATAATATTGTGTGTAATATAACATTATTACACATACATTTATAATAATAATCAATAATACTTTACTGTATACTTTATAATTTTGTAATGCTGGTATTATTTTTTGTGTGAGGTACAAACAAATGACATTTCATGGGCTTGATACACAAGTGGGCTGGATTCACTACTTATATGCAACTGGGCTTTGGAAGGCTATTGGGCTCAGGAGATAAACAATGTTGTTGGGCTCGAGATCTAATATGCGCATATATAAAGAAGTGTTATGCTGTTGTTTTATTGACTTCTCCTCTCAGACGAGTTCATTGTTTTGTATTACTTCACATTCTCTCTCTTCTGTTTTTGCAGTTAGGGTTTGTTATCACAATTTCGTTTTGAATCTGTGAAGGTTAGAATCTGTTAGTCGTAGTGGATTATTAAGTCGATAATCCGTAGGAGTAGTTGAGAGATCATTGTGAGTTCTGTTTCATTTGATTTGTATCGGATCGTAGTTTTTGGGTTTCAATAATATCTTGGTTTGGGTATTTTTGTTATCTTGAAGATCTGAGTTCAGATCCATGTTTTGTAACAAAATCAAACGTGGAAATGCAAAGTGGACCACATGGAGAACATGGAGGATCATGTCTAGTAACTAAAACATGCATGCAAAAATAAAGGGACATAAATAAATGTGGTTACTTGGAAATCATAGGTACGTATCACACACATTGTGTTCTTTTTTTCCTTGTTAATCATTGAAGTCTATAAGTATACCATTCATTGGGTTAAAACTTATGGACTTACAAACCCGAAATAAACACCAAAGAAACATGTCTTCATATAATATATATAATATATATGAACGGTGAACACACGTGTTCATGTTCATTTGTTTAGTTTTAGTTATACAGATGTGATTTATGAGTATACAACTACCATTGTTCTGTTATCAAAATTTCTTTGGCTAGATACAACTTTTTAATCTAGAACAATCTGGGATTTGGTCCAGTTTACAAAGTAAGTATAATCCAAGCCTGTATTTAGAAGTCAATACCAAAAAATAATAATTAAAAAAATAATAATAAAGTCAATACCAAATACCCACAATATAGGGTATTGATTTCTACTAATATATTATTATGTATCAAGATTTCCAATTTAGGATCATTCTAGAGTGCTCTACTTTCTCAACATTTGATGACAAACATTTGGGATGTAAGTGGCGGATTCAGGAGAACAACCTTCGTCACAATGGATTATGTAAAATTTGTGCTAGTCAAAATAGGTTTAAAACTACAACGGACTGAATCAGTCTTAATTTTAAGCACATTATTAGTGATCAGATGATTGAACGCCGCATCCTATCTGCCTTCCATCTCTTTGGAATTTTGTATTCTACTAGTCTTTTATCACATAATAGTCAAATAATAACTATCCAAAACATTTTTTGTAAACTAAACAAATAACTTACAAGTTAATTTATAATTTAAGTAGTAGGATTAAGAACCAGGGGCGGACCCACCCCCAGCCCAAGGTGGGAGGGCGCACCCCCGGAAAAAAAAAATTAATGTTATTTTCCGTCGAAAATCTCATCCGCACTCCTTGGATTTTTTCGTCCGCACCCTTTCGATTTTTTCGTCTGCACCCCTAGGAATTTTTCGTCCGCACACCTTAGGTAAAAAATGTTATCGATTTATATTTAAATATTTTTTAGTAAACTCTGATTTTTTTAAAAAGCTACCTAAATTATATAAACTTATACTACCCAACTTAAACCAAATACCTAATACCTTAACTCACTATTTCATTAAACATAACTAGCCCACTAATTCTTAGCTCATTAACCAAATCCAACCTAAATTCAAACTATAATAATTAAAATAAGCCCAGTAGTCCCTTAGAATCCCTCCCCCCCCCCCCCTCTCTTGCATTGTTTCCTGCCAGCGATCAGCGAACACAACAGCAGCCACAAAAACACGTCATCAGCAGCCGCGAACCACCGCCATCCGACACCAAACTGCCGTCGTCCGACACAAACCAACCGGAATCCGATAAAGGGTAAGTTTTTATATTTTTTGATGATTTTAATTGATATTATAGGAGAAAAAGGGTAATAAAATTCTTAAATAGGTTTGAAATTTCGTGTGTTTTGACGTTGTTTATGGTTGTTTAGATGATTTTTAGGGTGATTGTTTTGTTTAGATGATTTTTAGGGTGATTACACATGATTTCTAAGGCTTGAATAGTTGAAAATTAAAATTGAAACATTATGTTATGGAGCGATGAACTTATGAATCAATTTGTTTTAGGTGATGTTTTTGATAGATTTCAAAAAAATGAAAACTCGTATGACGACGTTTTAATTATGTTTGTAACAGGGTTTGACGTATTTTTGATGTTCTTTTGTTTTACATGACCCGACCCGATACGAACCGATTTTTTACTTATATACCTTAGGGGTCTAAAATTTTCAAAAAAAATCCGCAACCCAATGGAAAAATTACTGTGTCCGCCACTGTTAATAACTTGAAACTTAAAACCAAATTAAACAAGATAACTAATCCCACGGGATTGTTTACAACTGACAGCGACAAAAGATGATGCGAGATAAGTATAAGCTATTTCTGGACTTGAGATCGGTCCAAGCCCAACCATGATTTTTTTTTTAATCAGACGTATGGGCTGTTTGGTAGCCTCTTAATGACCATTCAGATGCTACCTCTTAATGGTTTAAAACTTCTGAATGAATAAGAGGTAACCTCAAGTCTGAATGATTAAGAGGTAACCTCTGAATGGTAAATCATCACATGTCACATTCTTCTACCTTCTTATTGGTAAAATTTTTAATGGTTCCATTAAAATGTAGCCTCTTAAAGAACATTCAGAGGCTACCAAACAGCCCGTAGTCTCAAGCTGGGTATTAGAAGCCGATGAAAATAAAATGAAACTGGACCTCAAGTCCTGAACTACTAGAAGTTGGGCCCAAACTTATTTTCATAACACTTGGATGAATAATTTTTTTCTTTTTCTCTTTTTGTCTTTTTTGTGTTTTGTGTTTTTTCATAGTAAACTTTAAGGTTTATTATTTTATAATATATTTTTTTGTTTTTTTAATTATTTTTCTATAAAAGTTAAATAAGTTTATTTTTTTGTTAGTTTTATTTTACGTTTTTTCTTTAATTTGATCGCCGTTCGGTTGTTACTTAGCATGGTGTTTGGTTGTCACATTTGGTCACTCAAGTCTTTTTTACCCCCTACTGCCCCTACTGTCTAATACATGTCAGTATAAATTCAACTTCATCTACGTTTTACTTCACGTGAGCCACTCGGTTTTAGAAATTCGTGTTTTTATTTTACATTTTTCCTGGTTTTGGTCGTCGTTCGGCTGCTACTCATCATAGTTTTACACCTCCCTACAATGTTGGTTGTATAGTTTTACGCCCCCTCACAGCAACGCGGGCAGCCAACGACTGGTTTATCCTAATTCCTAATGTTGTTATTTTCATAAAGTTGCTATTTAAAAGGTGACACAGAAAGATTATCTTATCTACCGAAGCATCCAAGTGGTAGTTGTTTATGGTGACAGTGGATGGTGGTTTTAGGGAGCGGTTCATGGTGGTTGTAGGCGATGGTTTACAAAAGTGGTTATATAATTGTTTAGGTATCCTGTGTTTTAACATGCATAGATCACTTTGAAGGTTTTCTAGTTTGCGTGTTTCACGTATCGCTTGAGACTAACCTATCGTTTTCCATCTCTTTTATGTTCAAGTAAGTTACAAGAATGTTGTTAATAGGAATTAGAGTTGAGTTTTGCACATTGACACACAAAGTATGTTAGAACATGAGTAATTAATATGTCTAATTTACCAGAATATATAAATAAAATTAAATAAATTGTTGAAAAAGTAATAACTATTTAAACAATATGAAAAGCAACAAAGAGAATGAGAGCTCACCTTTAATATTGAATTGACATTCATATTGCTTTTGTGTTTTTTTAAAGAGATTTGACACAAAGAGAATTGCTTTTCCACTGATATCACTTGCCTTTTTTCCTCCCCATTTGTCATGTGTTTTTGTTATTATTCAAAAAGGTTTTCTAAATGTAAATTACATATTTGTCTATTATCATCATTCCAAGTAAGACATTAATATCATTTTGAGCTTATGGTGAAACATGAAATTAAAAAAAAAAATAACACATTTAAAATATATTTTATATATATTCCATGGAAAAATACATCATATAAAAAGCTTGGACATGCACTAATCTTTTGGCTGTACATTTTAAATAATAAAACTTAATTATAGGTAAATCACGGAAACGTTCTATGAATTACTGTCAAAAAAATATTTATTATGGGCTAAAAGTTAAATTAGTTTTTAATAAAGAAATAGAAAATGGGAATGCAATGATTATTGGTACCACAAAGTGTGGTCTATTCTCAATTTGTCGGTCTCTTGATGCTATCTTTGTACACATTGTCTCTCAATTTTGAAGCACATGAAATCGATAAACTATTTGCTTTAGTCATCCAAATTTTCCAACACATATTTCTCATTTTTGATTTAAACATACTTGACCATATGCCGATCTTGAATATTGGGCATCATGTTCAAATTAACTATTTTCGTGAATAAATTAATAATCAAGCATGGATTGTTATGTAGGTCCAAATGCATGGTATTTCTTCTTGAGTTTCTATGTGAAATTACATAAATTGGTTTAAATTCGTCTTTAAAAAACAAAGTGGAAGTAGTTATTTGTGTTTCGTTATCCGACTTTCTTTAATAAAGAATAGGCATATATATAAAGTATAAATGTAATATTTGAATAAAGATAGACTAATCCTTTTTAGAGTACCTGTTGATAGTTCAAACTACCTGAGTCTAAAGTCCAAATTTTTAACTACTTGAGTACCTGATTTTTCAATTTGTAACTATCAGAGTCTAAATTCATAACGAAATACGTTAACCAAGTTAGTTTAGCTATTTTGTGAAAAAGAATAAAAAGCTCTTATGCATTGAAATTAATAATTAATGAAATCTAGATATTATCTTTCTCTCACATTCTCTATTTTTCTCCCTTCTCTCTATAATTATTCCACCACCGCCATAACTCACCATAACCACCGTATCACCACCACCACCATTAGTCCACCAAACACCACACCATTGTCATCACCACATCAAATCTCAGATCCCCCGTCACCACAAGCCACCGCCCCTAGCAACATAAACCCCCACCACAAACACCACCCCTGGCCACCAATTTCATAGCCATTACCATCGTACCACGCCACCCCCATAATCATTCTCATTGCCATCCACATCCCAAACCATGTTTCCTCCACTAATTATATATCCATCTCTGCAGCAACCACCATCTCCACATATTCGACCTCACACGATCTTCACCATGACCCCTTCAGCTGTCTGTAACCACCAACAACACACCCCCACCTTTCCCTCTCCGGCCAATAACCAAACCTAGAGAGAAAGGGAACGAATTTGGAAAGGTTTATTATATACAAAGAAAACAAACTAGATCTTGTTGCGTCTTTGGTGAGAGAAAGAAAACGAATCCGTGAAGGTTTTAAATGAGAGAGAAAAAGGAAAAAGATTTGGAGGTGCAACAGGGGTCGTGCAGAGGTGGTGGTGCGGGGGGGGGGGGGGGTGGGAAGGTTTAGATGAGAAAGTAAATAAGAAATCAGATTTGTGATTTATATATAATAATAATATAAAATGGATCCAAATATACCTTGTGCATTGAAGACTTGTATTTTATTTGTAGATACCTAAAATACCCTTATAGTTAACGGACTTAGTGAGTGGAGTTAATAATTTGGACTCAGATTGTTACAAATTAAAAAATCAGATACTCTGATAGTTAAAAAAATTGGGACTCAGATAGTTAAAACCTTTAAAACACATGGACTCAAAATGGAATTTACTCATAAACATAATATGTTGTCGGTTTGACCACTAGCGTTAAAAGGTGAATTCTATACAAGGGTGATTCTATTTACACCCAACTTTTTACTATTTACATCAAATGAACATTAACAAATTCAAATTTGTAATTTTCTTTTATAACCTCTGATATATAATAAATATTTTCAATATTATAAATTAGTAACTTATATGTGTATATTGGGGTTGTATCTAATGCTTGTGGAGTTTTTCAATAATATTTTGAACTTTTTTACTTTTAGTCCTTAAGTATTTAATATATTACTTTTAACCCAAATTATTTGAATTTTTTACTTTTAGCCTAAAACTTTATATCTTTTACAATTTAACCTTACAACTTTTTTACTTAACTTATATGTGCACATAGGAGTTGTACCTAATGCTTGAGGAGTTTTTCAAAAATATTTTGATCTTTTTTACTTTTAGTCCTGAAGTATTTGATATGTTACTTTTAACCTAAACTATTTGAATTTTTACTTTTAACCCAAAACTTTTCATCTTTTACAATTTAACCTTACGACTTTTTTACTTTCAACTTTGGGCCCTATAGTTTTCCTCCTTAGCAAATTTTTCGTTTTATGCTTCATTCTAAATTTTATCAGTTAGCACGGATCAAAGTGCGTGTGTGGTTCAACGTTTCTACGTCGTCTATTTTTTACTGTTTGACAAGTTCGTCATAACATGTGGGTCCAAGATCGACTTAGTTATTATTTATGTTTTACGTTTCGGCCTAATTGCAACGTATTAACACACCGCAAATTGAGTGTTGGTGGTCGCTCGCGATGGTGTGACATTATACTATTTGGCACGGTTTTACGCCCTCGCCGCAACGCGGAGGTGCTTAATACTAGTTTTATTAAAAAAGGAATATAGTTTTGTGATGTACTTAATTTTATCCACGTTTTGATATTAATTTTATAAAATATGGAATATGAAAATTTTTAACGACTTATAAAACGTTATATTTGATATGACTCCGCTTTTATAAAATTTATACCAAAACGTTGATAAAAATAAAAACATCACAAAACCATATTATTTTTTAATAAAACATTATATGTCGGAAGTTTAAAAAAGAAAAACACATATTTGAATTTGTTAATGTCACATCACTTAGTGCAAATGGCAAAAAAAGTTATGTATAAATAGTAGAACCCTTTCTACAAATATGATAATCAGTAGCTAAAATTGTAGTGTCACAATAAAAGAAATCTATACACTTCACCAACTCTAACCCTTATAATTTAAAGGGATTGAATATAAGAAAATGACGATATTAGAGAAAATTTTGATGACATAAAGACTAAATAGGGAGTTCTAACCCATCTTATTCAGTTAGTAGTTTAATTTCTCGTGTGTTATACGGGTGACCTCATAATAAAAAATATTATTTAACACTGTTGACATATTTTTTAATGAAATAAACGTTCAGTTACTAACGTAAATATTAAATTACCTTGAATTGAAAGAAATGACTCCATCTCTGGTATGGTATATGGGTCTACGTAGACATGGGCAATATCCATGTTGATGTGTTTGGTTCAAAGAAGGGATGTCTTAGCCTCGTAAAAGAAGGCAACTGTTGCTGATGTAGTGTGATCGGCAATGGTGGTCGTGACAACTCCACTTGACGAATATAGTTCATAGAAGTAAGGTTTCTTTCTCTAAAGAAACTTGAATCCACTGAACAAATTTTTGTATGTTCTCTAAGAACATAAAAAATACAAATATGTGCATAAGTACATGATCTTTGGAATATCACAAAGAAAGAGGATAAAGTCAGCGTACACTTGTAACACCCTAGTGTTTCGGAAGTCAAAGTCAAAGTCAAGATTGAAGTCAAAGGAAGAAAAGATTGCTAATTGCAATCTGTCTCTCCTTGCTCAATTCCTGTTTTGACTTCTTTGACTTATAGTTAGTCTATTTTATGTGCTACGTTAGTTGTATTATGTGGAGTAATTATTATGAATCGCAGTAATCGATGTATACTTATCGCTATGAATCGCCTTACGACTGTAAACAATGGGAAGTAACAATGCGATAAAGTCAACTAAACGCTAATCGAACTAATCTAATCCACATCGCGCTCGCAACTCGAATTTCGCATTTTGGTGATTGTTATACGTGTGTGTGCCTTATGTGTTACTTGTGCATGTTGATCATTGTTATGTGTGGTAATCAATCGAATCGCAATCGAACTCAATCGCAATCGAATCGCAAACGCAAAACGAATACGAAATAAGGATGATTGTATGTTAATATAGGATGATAATTAGTGGAGAAGAGATAGTGCGAGATATGAGTAGTTGGGATTAAAAGTAATTTGATTAGGAAACTCCATCGCATCGCAACACTCGCGATCGAAATCGAAACAGCAAAACTCGTCACGCCAAGCACTAGAACCAGGTGCCAACCGTCCGGATTGCTATCCGACCGGGCTGCCATCCGTTCGAGGCACCATCCGACCGGGCTGCCACTCGGGCGAGATGCCATCCGACCGGCCAGCCCTTTCCACTTAGGGAATCCTATAAATACCCCATGTCACTTTCATTCTTTCCACTTTTGGAAACTCTCTGACCGGACAGCTCGTGCTCCTCATCTTTCCTCGATTTCTCTCAATTCCGGCTAACCTTACTCTCAAACGCTCCCTTCAATCCATCAACCGCTATGAGTATACTCGATCCCTTTTTGCTTTCGCACTTTTGGGTGTTACATACGTTACTTATACGAAATCACATCGAACACACTACACAATACTTTTAATGCTAACCGTTACTGCATGTTATACGTGACTTAATGAATGCTTGTTTGTTATGTGTACACATGGAATGTTGTCTACCTGCCTTAGCAACGATAGTACTATAGTTTGGACTCAGCACCCGTTCACACGGGGGTTGTTAAGGACAATTACTTGCATGAATTACAATGGTGATCATGTATTGCGAACTGCCTTGGGCAGTCAACCTGCAGTCATTGGTATCGATAGGTTCATGTCGATAACTAACATGCCTCGTTTTACTCAGTGTACGTGCTGGTTATGCGTAAACTATTTCGAACTCTATATGCTAATATCAAACTTGTATGCTCGTCTTTACACTATGTGTATTGACTGTTATTTTAACGTACGTGACAGGTGCTTAAGGTATCTATTTGCTTGGAAATCAAGGCTATGAAAGAGTCTTAGTGACCAACAAATAGTTGTCTGTACTTTTGAAACCTGAGTTGTCGGAACAGAACAATTTGCCTAGATTTTTGTCTATAATAATTATTTTATCTTATATGACATGGTATGGGACGTGTTACTTAAAATATTTGGTAAATGTAATTGTTATGGAAACTTCTGGACAATCTGTTTCGCTCAGTGTCGCGCCCCGATGTTTCCGTCATCGGTTGGGGTGTGACAACACTAAATTAAAAAATAGTCATAAGGGGTTTATATGACCTATCACTATGAATCTCTTGACTTGATCTTATCTCCCGAGGAGTAGTGACGATAGTATAAACCAAGTCTTTGGCGTCTTGATCTTATCTCCACGCTTTGGCAAGAATTTAAAAAACCCAAAGTCCTATACCAAAACCTCTAACCCTCTTTCACGCAACTAACATGTTTGACACCACATAGACATGGAAAACATGAATGTTTCGCGCTAGCGACAACACAAGGTTATTAGTACGTTTTTAAGGATTTAGAAAACTCACTTTCAATATGTTATTCCTTACATAAAGTCATTAGCACACACACACCTCCTTGTTAATCCAATGCTTGTTTTAGTTAACTCCCCATCCACAAGAACCTTAGCCAAGCATGGTTTCAAAGATAGTTTTTAACAAACTTTGAAAGATTATATTAATCATCACGAGATCGATAATTACCTAATGATTGTTCTTTCAAGTCCTAATTATTACAATGATTAGAGAAAGTGGATTGAAGAAGAGTGTGTTGTGGGAGGGAAGGAAAGAATTGACCAAAAGATTAGAGAGGTGAAAGCCTTTATTTATAGTGCTGGTGGCGAGGCATGACCCGTGCCTGGACAAAATTACCGGATCTTGAGTTGGGTGCCAGGCATGAGGCGTGTCCCCGAGACACGACTCGTGGTCAGTTTTGTGGGTCCCGCTACATTTTCTAAAATCTTCCAAGATAAGTTTTGTCGTCTAGTGGTCGAGGCACGGGTCATGTCTCGCTTTCTTCTTGGCTGGCTTTTAAAACGATCCTTCAGAAGATGCTTGTCCAATTTAAGTTAAGGCACATGACGTGCTTGGACTCCATGTCAGCAGAACTTCTGTTTTTCGCCCAGACTTGCTTCGTTTGTTGGGTTTGGGTTTGTTATGTCCTAAAAATAAGAAATAAACTAAATTATGCTTATTTTAAATATATTTCCAAAAAACCAATAAAAAGTGGATTTATTTTTATACGAAAAATGTATATTTGTATAGATATTAGATGATAATGCCAAAAAATTGCTCAATGTCAAGTATGAGAGTTTTATACAAATGCGGATATAAGCATAATTAACTATAACACTGTTCGTTATGTACAACAAAATTTTAATGAAAACCCAACTATATGGTCAATCAAGATAACTCTCTCTAATATGAAAATCAAGAGCAAGAGCTTGAATAATTAAGAAACAAACATCAAGAATGGATCCATCAAACCAAAAGTATCGATTATGAAATATGCAAAAAGTACCGAATTGGTACAAAAATAGCTCAGTATAATACAATACTGGTTCAGTACCGATACCCGAGACCAAATTAGCATCCCTAATATTGCTGACAACATATGTTCACCAATTAAGTTTGCAATTAAAATATATATCACCGATGATCTATAATTTAATATATGTACAATTATCTTTTCTGATACATAAGAACAAACATTATAAATCCACAATGTCACTTTGTTTCATATAAAGTTTATGAAGTATTTGATTCACCTTCATCAATGGATCAAAATATTTTGTTTGATTATTTAACGAGGGAATCTTAACTAAATATTTTTAATTTTGATTCAATTAAAAATTTTTATTACTAAATCTTAATTAAACTAGAATTACTAACACATCAAATCGTTAACCGGATTAACAAATATTCACTTGAAACTGGATTCTTCAAACTCATATGATTGTTAATTGTGAATTACA
Source organism: Helianthus annuus (assembly GCF_002127325.2). Lineage (NCBI taxonomy): Eukaryota > Viridiplantae > Streptophyta > Magnoliopsida > Asterales > Asteraceae > Helianthus > Helianthus annuus. The sequence goes on along the minus strand of NC_035446.2, from coordinate 161,240,009 downwards.
ATTACCTATACATTACCTATACATTAAAAACAAAATCAAATGAACACTAACACTACAAAGGGGATAAGCTAAAAACAAAACCAAATTAACAATAACACTACAAAGGGATAAGCTAATAGTATTGGTATTAGTATCGGTACCAGTACCAAAATTACCAAACCGAGTACATTTTCGGTACCGACTTTTTACATTTTCGGTATCGGTTTTTACCCTTAAATACCGGTACCGTGTCAGTGTCGTACCAGGTATATTCGGTACCGCTACCCACTTTTGGGGGTTTTTGGTACCGAGCTCATTCCTAACATCACCTTCGAGCTCATGCCACGTAGCAACGCAAGTAATTGCACCGTTTAGATTGTTTTTCATACACGTGGTAAGTAAATTATATTTCGTTTGAATGAGGTTTTATATACACAACTTTTTTTTTGTCTTTTTCTGTAATGAATGGATTGTAACATGTAAAATTAACTTGGATATTTAAATTATTGATGAGCAAATGGTATCAAATCCTATAATCAAACCGGTATCGTATCGGTACCAAATTTACTATAGCAAATCATTTTCGATACCAATTTGGTACCCACCTTTTGGCGTTTTCAGAATCGTTACTTTAGGTTCGACACCGGTCTAGCACCATACCTGTATTTACTTATTTTTAACTTCAAATACCATACTGTATAGTACCAAACATTTTCGGTGCCGGTACCTAATTTTGATTATTTTCGGGATCGGTACTTTCAGTGCCATTACCGGTACCGAGCTCATCCATATTTTAAAGTGTTAGTAACGTCATAACTGAACTGAACTGAAAACAACCGAATTTCCAACGTGTAGGACGTGTGGTCCTACTATTATATATCAGATTATTTAAAATCGTTTTTTTTTTTGGACGGAGTAACTATCGTTACTATGTCATTTTTATGAATTTTATCTATGTTTTGATATTCAGTATCCGTTTGTCGTTATGAGCACGCGTTTTGCAGACATTGGATCCCCGCCTCAACGCGGGGTCGAAAAATCAACTAGTTGGTTTTATAAATCCATAGCTTATACTAGTATTTATACTTAGGATTATATATGTGATAAAATTTTAAATTAATGACAATTTTATTATTTTAGATACCTAAGAATCAGAAACTAGCTGAATTAATCGTGAACTGATTCAAAAATATATAAAGATTATATGATGATATAGTTTCATGTTTGGTGCTCATGATTTGGCTTGAGTTTGTGAAGTGTTTTACGTCAAATCATAAGTAGAAGTCTTATTTTGACCAGAATTTTCTTGGATGATTTTGAACACAATCACCGCTTTCATTTTCAAAACTTTGACCACTTTTCATGATGGTTGTAGGGTATTTTTTCCATTATGAAGTCATTAATATTTATGGTTATTCTATTTAATTGTACTTTTATAACATTATTATAATTGTAAAAAACTAAAAGCTGTATTTTAAACTTTACAGGTCTAATTTCTGTCCCTTGAAAAAAAAAAAAAAAAACTAATATCATCATTCATCACTAATTTACCCAAACCTATAGTTTTTTTAGTTACCCATTTAACACTGGTTTAAATTAAGGACTAGCATCTCAATAACGCTCTCTTTGGTGCATTTCAATCACACCTACAATAGATAGCCTTATAAAATTTATTACCAACATAGGAAATAGTATGGAAAATTAGAACACATTTTTTTCTGTTATAGAAATCTAGAATCATAGAAGATTAGATGTTTTAACTTGAAGACTTTATCCAAATGGGCGACCCACACAAACATCATGATTATGATCGAAAGCCGTTGAGAAATTGAAGGCATGATTTAAGCAAACCGACTTTTACTCAAATCTTATTTACACTAGTTTTTTTTTTTTTTTTTTTTCTAAAAGAGTTCAAATTACTATAGTTATTTTTTCTAAAAGAATTCAAACGACTATAACTAAAAGAATTCGAATTAAAATTGCACATAGAACTACTAGGTTAGAACCCCGTGTGTTACACGGGTTGAATAAATGTAATTTTAAAAAACTAAATTAAAATAATTATTCTTTAAAAATCTCGTTTATTACACGGGTTGAACAAATGTAATTTTATATATTAAATAATAAAAAAATTATATCTCTAAGAACCTCATGTATTGTACTGAATAAATGTAATTTTATATACCAAATAATAAAAACCCGTGTATTGTACGGGTTGAATAAATCTAATTATATATACTAAATAATAAAAAAAGTTATATCTTTAAAAACAATGTGTATTACACGGATTAAATAAATGTAATTTTGTAACATTGTATATTACACGGGTTAGATAAATGTAATTTTATAAACTAAATGATAAAAAAAATTATATCTTTATAAACCCTGTGTATTATACGGGTTGAATAAATCTAATTGTATATACTAAATCATCATCATCATCATACTCGGTAAATCCCACAAATAGCAAAGCTAAAGTAGAGTCTGAGGAGAGTAAGATGTAGAGGCTGCTTTCAGTAAGACCCCCAACTCGATAGTAGTTTTGTATCAAGCTTTGGACATAAGGCACATAACACTCAGCAATCGGGACAAAGACCGATTAGTGCATGTTCCCTTTTGTCGTTCTGCCATCAACGCCACCACATGATGATGATGCATGATTAACCGTTTGCCGCTTTTAACGTTATTTTCACAAACTTAGTGAAATAACGTTAAAATTAGTGCAATTTCACTTTTGCCCTCCGAACGTCCACACATATATACATTATTTAAAAGTTAGATTAGATTATATATGAAATTAAGTGTATAACAAAAAGTTTTTATGAATTTCATATAGAATTAATTGGAATCCTTTATTAAAAGTAGGTTAGATTATATATGGGCTTATATATGTGAGTAGTTTGTGATAATGAATGGTTGAATTTTGAGTGTTTTGAAATGCGAATTTGATTGTGATAGATTATATTTTAGTTTTAAAACTTCTAGAATGATTGAATCAAATAAAAGGATTATGATTTCCTAGAAACAAATATGCCTATATCTATGATCTATCATTGTTGTTCCATAACTCTTGATTATCGATCCATGCCGTGAAAGCATTCCTTTCACCAACAAATAGACGTGAACTCTATCGTTGATCTTGTCTTTAACCTTCTTGAACAAACATTGATAACAATGTGAAAAATTGGAATTCTATTTTTTACAAATTTAGTACATATATTCCATTCCGTTAGTATGTGATGTGTGTCGGTGTGTATATATTTTTGATGTATATTTAAGCCATTTTTACACTTTTAATCAAGTTTTAAATTTATAAAACACGATATTCACTAACACTAAACACACATATGGGCAAGTGCACCCATCGTGGACGTAGTATAGTGTTGGTAAGATACCGAGGTCGTCCAAGGACACAAGAGCTTTTAATACCGGTTTATCCTCAACGTCTAATCAAATCAAAAAGGTTAGAAAAATGTTTTAAACTAAGAAAATAAAAACTAACTAAATGCTGAAAATAAAAATAAAATAAAAACAGATAGACAAGATGAATCACTTGGATCCGACACGTGTATTAGTATAACCTTTGATTATTTTCGCACTTTTGCACTTGTTTAAGAGATTATCTTAGTTATTGTAGTAGGCCCCTCTTTTGAAGGCGACGTTACCCTCAACCCAGTAGTTTGAGTCAGCAAGGATACAATCCTAAAGGGTCGGATTATTGAAAGATAATGAATTAAGTTATTAATGCAAATTGTGGTAGGCCCCGCTTTTGGCGGTGACGTTACCCTCGGCTAAGTAGTCTGAGTCAGCAGGGATACAGTCCTAAATAGCCGGGTTATAGTATTAATAGTAGTTAACTTATGAGGGGGTCAAAGAGTTTGGATCCCCGCCATCCAATACCTATGGGCATTGAAGGAGATCCTACTAAATTTGACCCAGGTCCCAAGCAGGACCTCTAAACGCTGAACAAGGGCAAGACCCTTACCAAACTGTTCCCTTAACCCCCGACCAGGTAGCCAACATACCTCCATATAGACCGTGGAGATATGAATGGTGAAAATCTTTTATTTTATATAGACAGTAAAATAATGCCAAGACACCACGGACAAACGATAAGGAAAGATCACCTTCAACATAAGTAACTAGTTATTAAAGTCATTAATACAAAACCAAATAAAAAGTGCAAAAGATTAAAAATAAAAAGTATTATACTAAACACTTGTCTTCACCAAGTGATGTAAGAGACTTAGGCAAACATGGCCTTGATTGTCAAGAACTCTTACGATCAATCTTGGATCCCGAGACGACTCACACACTCTACGATGGACAATGGATGATGGTGGTGGATGATGGTGTTATGGTGGTGGTGGGTGGTGGATGAAGTGTGAGAGAGGTGGTGTGCCAAGGGATGAGAGAGAATGAAGCCAAGCTCCTCTATTTATAGGCTGGACAGAAGGCTGGACACGGCCCCGTGTCCGCTGGACACGGCCCCGTGCCCGTCTGACATTCTCTCACTTCATTAATTGTAATTGCGAATTACAATTAATGCGCCTGCTGTACTTTCACCACGCCCCCGTGCTCGCTGGACACGGCCCCGTGGTGGGCAATGGAAGCTTCTACTGGTTTGTCTTTTCTGCTGCTTCCTGGGCACGCCCCCGTGTTCGCTGGACACGGGGCGTGTTCAGACTCTGTTTCTTCTCCTTTGCCTTGGGAGGTGCCGTTGAGGGTCCGGGCAATCCACTTTTGTTCCTTTTTCTTGTATTTATGGTAGAATTAGTTGTCTTTTTGCTTCTTTTGTGATTTTGAGCTCATTTCATCCTGAAAATACAAAAGGAAGACAAAAACACTCTTTTTCCAACATTAGTACTAAAAAGGGTTAGTTTTATGCCTTAATTGATGTGATTTATATGTTGCATTTTACACACATCAAATACCCCCACACTTGAACTTTTGCTTGTCCTCAAGCAAAACTCTTTAAATGTGGCTTACACTCCCAAATGGAATAGGTAGAAGAGAAGTTTTTTAGCTTGTCCTAGAGTGTCGGGAATCCAAGGTTTTTATAGGTTTTATTTTTATTTATTTACAATCCTATTCGTTATGATTTATTTTGAACTTTTCATAAGATGAATTACTTATTTGGGCATACCATGCCTTATTAAAATTTCATTTATATACAAGTTCACATACCTCACGGGAGATCACTCAACACTCGGCCGAAGGTGTATATTTTAGTGAATCACTCGAGAGCGGCACGGAACTTACGTCTTCCATAGGCTTGCCAAGCAATCAATCCTCCTCCTTTTTAACTTTTTACCTTTGTAAATATCAAGAGGACTTTTTGGGTGAAGGCTTGGGTTTAAAGGTGGGTGGTTGGTTAGTGGTTAGTAAAAAGGGCGAAAATCGTAACAAGTGTCGGTTTTCGTGAAGTACCTTGTTTTTAGTGACTTTTTATTTGAAGTATTTCTCCAAACAAGCTTTTATAGCTTTTGTTTGTTTTTGACTTCATCATCATCATCATTTTTTTTTTTTTTGATCGTCACATAAAAAGGTGAGTTTACGAAAAAGCGAACTTGTTACTAAATAAAAAAAAAATAAAAAGGTTTTTGGTGGGTAAAAAGGGTTTTGGGGTAATGAAATGAAAGGTTTAGGCTCAAAGGGGCTATCTAGGGGGATTTTGGGTAGGTAAAAAAAATGAAAAATAATGGTTTTGAAAGAAAAAATGGTTAGTCCTAATGCCTCCATCATTTACTTACTTGGGTTTAAGTTGGTAAGGACCGGGAATGTATCGTCGTGGCAAGTTCTAGATTTGTAAGGACCGAGCGGCTATTCACACAAGAAACGAAAAATGAGCATTTAATCTAAATATGTGTATTTTTGTGCTCAATAAAGGCTCAAAACTCACTTTTGTGGGAATGGGTTTTTTAATGTGACCAAGCATATATAATCGAATTTTTAACTAGACTTGTTATGTCGTTTCATAATTTTCTTATGTTGGTTCTTTTTTTTATCACGACGCTATCGGTTGTAAACTTGTAAAAATATTACCTTTTTTAGAACTTGTTATTCCCAACTTAAACTAAGACAAGTAAATAAAAAAATGAAAAAGTTTTTGAAAAAAAATTTGGGGTGTTTAGCGGTTCCAATAGAGTTTTGTGTAAGGCTTGTGTTTAGGATTTTGCAAAATTTCAAGGGTTTTAGCATCCCCCCCACACTTAAATTACACATTGTCCTCAATGTGTCCAAAAATAATGTTTTTGGTTGATTAGAATGTATAAAAGTGGGTTAAAAAGCAAAGATTTATGTTACTGGCATCCTGGACACGGCCCCGTGTTGACCGGGCACGGCCCCGTGGTCAAGTGCCAGTAACAAAAATTACAGAATTGAAACAGAAGCCTGGACACGGGGGCGTGTCCGCTGAACACGGCCCGTGTCCAGTTACCTGAACTGGGTGATTTTCTGCAGGGGCTCAGCACGGGGCCGTGTTGGTTGGGTACGGCCCGTGTTGAGCCTTCTGTGATGGAGATTTTTGTCGGGTTGCTCTGTTCTTCGTGCATGGTTCCATTTTTCTCGTTCCCTTTTTCATCCATTACCACCATGAGTGTGTTTTATACTTACGACAACCATCAATCATAAAAACCATCATAGCATTGCAAATCATAGAGAGATTACATAAAGTTAGCTAAAAAAAACTAGGGGATACATAAGGTTATCATAAGGGTTCTACTTATTTAAGAAATTTCGGGAATAGCTTCCCGATGTAGTAACTCTCTCTAGCCGATGGCTCCTCGGTTGTCATTCAAAGCCATTCTTCTATCTCCCCTGGGAGGTAAAAGGTAGCTTCATTCTCCTCGGTGTCTCGAGGAGGAACGCTCACCGGGACTCCTTGCACCACCCTCGGTTGAGGTACTTGGTGCATGGCGTGCCATTCTGCTGGAATGATGACCTCGGGTACTACATTCCACGCCCTTTGGGTTATCACCGGAACCAAAGGCGGGGAAGCGAGAAGGTTTAATCTCTGGTGCAGGAGATTTACTTCTCGTAGGCAGCCCTCCAAACCTACCGTCAGATGATTAATACGATCCACCAAAGCTTCTTCTACTCCTGTCATCTCGTCTATGGCTTCCCTCAAAGCGTAAATGTAGTTTACTAGGGAATCTTCTGCCGTGGACGACCTCCTTCCATTTCGGTTATTTCTCGAAGATGTTCCGCTGTTTCTGCTGGCCATTTTCTGCGAAATAATCCGAAGATAACTAAACTTTTGCAAAACAGTACCTCGAACACGGCCCCGTGCTCAGTGAGCACGGCCCCGTGTTCAGCTATCTGCAAGATTTTTGTCTAACGACTCCAGGTTTTTAAATTATTTTAATACACTTTTATTGTGTTTTAAGCTTAGATAATTTAAAACAAAGTTATAGAACTAACTTTAGACAAGAATCCGTAGCAAAAACTCCTACAAACCTTTCATAGAAGGTTGGAATCATGGGTTTCCAAGCTTCCATGGAGGTAAGGTTTGAAAAATTTTGGAAGAAGGAGAAATGAACAAAAGTGGAAAAGACAAGATGGTCCTTAGGAACCTTCTTTTAGCACTTACCTAGGATGGTATATGTGAAGATCCTAGGAATCTCTGCTTGGTGAAGTGGTAAAAAATGAGCAGGATTCAGGCTGCATTTAAAGAAAACGACAGCACACTGGACACGGCCCCGTGTCCGCTGGACACGGCCCCGTGTGCAGAGAAAATCCTGACACATTTTGTCCGTATTCTGACAGAATCAGCAGAGAATCTTCTGAGTGAACACGGGGGCGTGTTGACCCGGGCACGGCCCCGTGTCGGCAGGCTGTTTTATGGAGTTTTGTTTCTTACTAAGGAGCTAATCTATATCGGGTGGCTCTTGACTTGTTGGAACAACGCCAAAGTGCCTAAGATACCTTAATTGTCCTATACTAAGGCGAGAACGCAAGAGGTTGTCGGTGAGGGTAATTCCTATTTTCATTCTAGGTGGACAAGTCCAACCCTTTCCCGGGCTCTCGTTAAAGAAGGTGTATGCCGAATCGCTCAGGTCTATGTATGCATCGAACGAAGTCGATGGGGAGTCCTTCACGGCACAATCGGCACAGGGACGACTATCGTCCGCGTCTTTTCTAGGTAAGAAGGTATTTTCGGGAGCAACGAGGTTGTCGGAATGCGGTTCCAACATTTCCTCATGGTCATCATCTTGGGATGGATCTAAAAAATCCTTCCTAAGTTCTTTTGACCAATTGAGAAGTAGTTCTTCTAGTTGAAATAACTCGTCAAGGAGCATTTCTCCTAGAATATCTGGCTGGGCGCATTCGAGGGAGAAATAGTGCTTATTTTTAACTTTCGCCCCTCTTAAGGTTACAAGGAATCGGTGGGTCTATATAGTGGGGCCTATAAGTGAGGAAAAAACATTTTAATTCCTCATGTTCGCCTCCACATATTCGACACCACAACCATAAGAGTGCCGAAAGTAAAAAGAATTACTATTACTCATGTTTGTGTCAGAAATTACCAACCGCCGGGATCTAACGGTTCTGTTTTCAGCAACTGAATCTTGGGCACGGGGGCGTGTTGAGTAGACACGGCCCCGTGTTCAGCCTACTGTCTGACTTAAAACAGGATTGCCAGTTCCATGATTGAGCACGGGGCGTGTTCAGCGGGCACGGCCCCGTGTTTGAGCTCTGCAGAAGCTAAAAATCTAAGAAAATCCTAAAAAAATCAAAGAAAAGTAAAATATGATTAGGCCGTTGATTCCTAACTTTCTTTAAAATCCTTGTGTCCCCGGCAGCGGCGCCAAAAAACTTGATGTGTGTCGGTGTGTATATATTTTTGATGTATATTTAAGCCCTTTTTACACTTTTTAAACCAAGTTTTAAAATTTATAAAACACGATATTCACTAACACTAAACACACATATGGGCAAGTGCACCCATCGTGGACGTAGTATAGTGTTGGTAAGATACCGAGGTCGTCCAGGACACAAGAGCTTTTAATACCGGTTTATCCTCAACGTCTAATCAAATCAAAAAAGGTTAGAAAAATGTTTTAAACTAAGAAATAAAAAACTAACTAAATGCTGAAAATAAAAATAAAATAAAAACAGATAGACAAGATGAATCACTTGGATCCGACACGTGTATTAGTATACCTTTGATTATTTTCGCACTTTTGCATTTGTTTAAGAGATTATCTTAGTTATTGTAGTAGGCCCCTCTTTTGAAGGCGACGTTACCCTCAACCCAGTAGTTTGAGTCAGCAAGGATACAATCCTAAAGGGTCAGATTATTGAAAGATAATGAATTAAGTTATTAATGCAAATTGTGGTAGGCCCCGCTTTTGGCGGTGACGTTACCCTCGGCTAAGTAGTCTGAGTCAGCAGGGATACAGTCCTAAATAGCCGGGTTATAGTATTAATAGTAGTTAACTTATGAGGGGGTCAAAGAGTTTGGATCCCCGCCATCCAATACCTATGGGCATTGAAGGAGATCCTACTAAATTGACCCAGGTCCCAAGCAGGACCTCTAAACGCTGAACAAGGGCAAGACCCTTACCAAACCGTTCCCTTAACCCCCCGACCAGGTAGCCAACATACCTCCATATAGAACCGTGGAGATATGAATGGTGAAAATCTTTTATTTTATATAGACAGTAAAATAATGCCCAAGACACACGGACAAACGATAAGGAAAGATCACCTTCAACATAAGTAACTAGTTATTAAAGTCATTAATACAAAACCAAATAAAAAGTGCAAAAGATTAAAAATAAAAAGTATTATACTAAACACTTGTCTTCACCAAGTGATGTAAGAGACTTAGGCAAACATGGCCTTGATTGTCAAGAACTCTTACGATCAATCTTGGATCCCGAGACGACTCACACACTCCTACGATGGACAATGGATGATGGTGGTGGATGATGGTGTTATGGTGGTGGTGGGTGGTGGATGAAGTGTGAGAGAGGTGGTGTGCCAAGGGATGAGAGAGAATGAAGCCAAGCTCCTCTATTTATAGGCCTGGACACGGCCCGTGTCCGCTGGACACGGCCCCGTGCCCGTCTGACATTCTCTCACTTCATTAATTGTAATTGCGAATTACAATTAATGCGCCTGCTGTACTTTCACCACGCCCCCGTGCTCGCTGGACACGGCCCCGTGGTGGGCAATGGAAGCTTCTACTGGTTTGTCTTTTCTGCTGCTTCCTGGGCACGCCCCCGTGTTCGCTGGACACGGGGCGTGTTCAGACTCTGTTTCTTCTCCTTTGCCTTGGGAGGTGCCGTTGAGGGTCCGGGCAATCCACTTTTGTTCCTTTTTCTTGTATTTATGGTAGAATTAGTTGTCTTTTTGCTTCTTTTGTGATTTTGAGCTCATTTCATCCTGAAAATACAAAAGGAAGACAAAAACACTCTTTTTCCAACATTAGTACTAAAAAGGGGTTAAGTTTTATGCCTTAATTGATGTGATTTATATGTTGCATTTTACACACATCAGTATGCTCCAAATAAGAAAGCAACATATAATCGATATTTTTTCATAAAATATAAAATAAGAGATAAGGGTAAACTAAATAAAAAGTGTCAGTTTGGTAAATAATAATATGAAAAGGTAGGAAATTACAAATGTAGACATCTTCAATGAATGACACGTGTTCAAAATCAGGTTTCTTTTATTATATAGTAAGTATAGATAAGAATTCAAACTACTATAACTAAAAGAATTCGAATTAAAATTGCACATAGAACTATCAAAAAGTTTTCAAAATGAAGTTATTTAAATGCATATAACGTCATAACTGTTTTTTTAATGGCTAACAAATCAATCTCGAGCACTCTCGAGGCTTCCACTGGACAACGGAGTACTCCGAGAGTAACGCGAGTGGTCCACCACCAATTCCCGGGGAAAACCCGGTAAACCACCCGCCCGTAGGCACGACAGTAAATTACCAGTAAAACTCGTTTGACTCAAGGATCAAACCCAGGTTTCCCTGAGTCTCCTATCACTGCCCACCAGTGGCCTCATCCTTTTTTACACCAAATGAGAATTGAACTTGAGTCTTCAAGATAAGTGTTTTAAAGTAAATTATCTTAAAATTAAACTCTTTAGAACTATGTTTAGCACATTTGTTATTATAAACTTCTAACCTATTAAAATCAGGTTAGGTAAAAAGAGGTTTTCCATATCTCTTTGATCTTAAAGTTTCGATGAATAAGACTGAATTAGTGGTAAAATAGTAAATACCACGAAAAAAGAAATGGTTTAAATGATATTAAAAAGTAATCACGTTCATGTTAACTTTTCTTGTTTTAAATCTAGCTGCATCAATTTTTTAAGCTCAAGGACCTTTTCATACCATATTTCTTCTTTACAAAACTTATTCCAGAAACTTACGAATTGTATTATGTTTATCTTAGATATAATATTGTTATACAATTTTATAAATGAATATTAATTTTGATGCAATGTGATCATAATGATCAATGCATCTAAACTAATTACACGTGCGTGTAACATGGCAATGATGCGTCTAAATTATCTAGTTCATACAAATGAAGAAACTTGGTTTATTATAATGGTACGTCTAAACCACTACAATAACGTGTCTAAAACTACTTGTAAAATTATCTTTTGCATATTTTCACACCCATTTCTGGTTTAATTTAGTTTTCTGTCAACAAACTAAATCTAATAAATATACATTACAATATGTTATTATTGAACTTGTTAAGCAACATGTAATTATTAAGAACTAAATTTTAGTTTTCAATTCATAGGTTTTATATTAATTACCACATCATCGATCACCAACGTTGTGTCTTCCATCACCTTCACGACTTCACCCCTTCAGTCTCAAACAAATTTGATTTCATTTCAAAGTTAGTTTAACTTCAGAAACTAACACAACAAAAGTAAGGTTGGAATTGTTCAAATTCATAAAAACTTTGGTAGATAATCACGGTAAGTAACTAACAAATATGTTTAGGCAAATATTTAAAATATCATGATATGGAACATGAAATAAGTCTCTAAAGTCAGAACTTGAATTTTACTTTTTTATAACTAAGTTTCTAAACTTATAAAACTTAATAAAAGGGTTTTTATACACGTTTAGAAAACTTAGTAAATAAAATAAAAATAAAAAATAACTATCTGTTTAGTTTTATATAAAAAACAATTTTGCAATAATGCCTCTTTAGCATCGAAACCTTAGAAAAAACAATCACATATTAATAGTAGTTTATGACCTAATGTATGGCCTGGTTGTTTCAACCTTTTTGTAATTTGTACTAAATGATTTCATTTAATGATAGAAGACTAATACATTGAGATAAAACAAGCGGGCAATAATCTGCCTATGCATGACACGTTAAACACGATTAAGTAGCTTCACAATCATTGACGCAAGGAAACCAAAATATCGAATGCAAATGGCGTAAACATGTATTGGTTGCCCAGACACGCTTTCTTGTGTTTGTGTTTGGTCACTTCATTTACAGGTTTAGATTATGAACTAGTTAATATTTAAAAATGTAACACCAAAAGTAATGTTATATAAATGATTAGATGTAAGGAGGGAGGGGGAGCAAAAATCAAGGGTAGATGAAATGAAGACCAGAATACCTCACAAAAACTGACTACCTTGTTTTGTATGGGTTGTCAACCCTAATATATTCTTCCTACTTTTTCTCAGCAAAAGATTCCCATGGTGATTTTGACCCTTCACACAAAATTTTATCATTATTATTATATTGTTTTTTTTCCTAACTATTCTGTCTCTTACCTAGAGATAGATAAGGGATTTAATTAGCTTATTACTACATTTTATATCAAAAGTACACATAAAATACTTATTCTAAAACATAAACTACTTTATGATTTATAAAACTTACACATTTTACTTTTTCCACTTTAAAGTTACACAAACAGTGGTTTTTAAAATTGTAAGAAAATTTTTTATTTAAGATAAAAGATTTTTTAAAACTTATCATCTTCAACACATATGAGTATGATTACCTTGAGTAGTTTAGTAAAAATATTGTGAAGTACTATGTATTTATTACTTGAGTGTTTATAGTACTAAAATTATAAATTGTAACATCCCAAGTTCTACTATATTTAAAAAACCTTTTATAATCATGTAAAATTATAGTTTATGTTCAATTTTTTGAACAACAAAGAATCTCATGTGTAAACTCACCCTCTCGGGGTTATGTTCAAGGTCAATTCCTCGACCAACCGTGAGACCGTACCCCCGTGATGCGTGGGAACCAGATGAAATCCGTAAACTTTCGCCCGCGTCAGGTTCGGACCCGGGATTAAAGCCCCAGTTCGTCCTTCATCCAGATGTCCCTCGAAAATGGCCTAAACAGGAATCAACATGTGTCTCCACTATGGAGGACATACCTTTTGAACACTGAACCAAGATCTCAAGACCTGTGTTTCCACCTGTATTCCCCAATAGTTATTGTTCATTTGACGCTTGGTATTGAGTTGTATTGTTTAAAAAATGGAGCTTGAGCTAAATAAGACTTGCTATATCATGTAATGAGGGTGTATTCAAATATTATAACAATATAGTTTAATTTATTCCACATTTTGTAAGCTAAACACTATGAACAGAATAGTTGAATCACGATAACATTATTGGGCTATAGTATGGTTGCAAAAGTTGTTAGATCGCTTCCTAGTCGAATTCGAGAATACGCGGGAAGTAGTCAGCCTAGGTGTAGAGTACTTGAAAGGTTGGTTGAGAATTATTTTAAAGCCCTACCTAAAACCCAATATTGATGCACAATGAAAAATTATATTTTATGGATCCCCGTATGCTAGTTCTTTTTAAATAAACATTTCAATTCGCTTAAAAAGAATATGAATGAATAAACATAATAATACTAGTAATAAGATAGGGTAAAATGTAATTATAAACATGAATTGTAATAATAATAATAATAATAATAGAGATTATTATGTTGTAGATGCTGTATTAATTCTAACTCCTTGCTGAAAGTTGTTTATATATTCTCCGCCATTATAAGAAATTTATTAATATTGCATAAGAGTTAAGAAAGAAGAAAGTTTTGTAGAAAAACAAAAATACTAGCTAGAATTCCTTTGAAAGTTTAATGTAAAAGAGGAATATGGTAACAAAATATATGAGCGACATACAAAACTACAGAAGTGTTAATAAGCATACAGACAAGATATGGACACATGATGCATATGTACTTTTAGGAGTACAAGATTCAAGGAAACTAGTTTACAGAATGCAACGGGAAGGTTAAAGGTAATACAAATATCCTACACTGTTGTGTAAAACACTACTTTATTTTTTTAACGCATATGAACGGGGTGGAAGTGGCAAGGGGTGTGGCAAGCCCCTTTGTCACATGGGGAACACCGCCTAGAAGTCCACCTGTGGACAATTTAGTCTAAAAACTTACTTTGGACACTATAAATTTATTTGTATTTCGTGGGCACTAATTCACTCACTAGAAGTCCATTGTGAGCAATTTAGTCTAAGATAAGTGTTTTACGTTTTCACACAACTTTCCACCATAAATTTGTTGGTGTCATGACTAGGTTTAATATTTATATATCTTAGTACATAATAATAAATAATGGATTGACAATGATAATTAAATTGCAAGTCTAAATAAGTAAATAATAAACTTAAAAGTGTTAGTACTTTTATATATATTTAGTATGTAATAATAATTAATGAATTGGTAATAATTATGTACTTATAAAACTAGATAAGTAAATCGCAAAAAATTAAAAGAGTTAGTAGTTTTATATATTTTAGTATGTAAATAATTAATGAATTGGTAATAATGATGTAATTCTAAGACTAAATAAGTAAATGACAAAATTAAAGAGTGTTGGGTATGATCAAAGAGTTAGTGTAGTTAGTAGCATGATTAAAAGAGTTAGCATGGGTTAGTAATGTTAGACATGCTAATTAATATGTTAGTTAATAATATTATCTAGGTTAGACATAATAAGAACAGTTTAATACCCGTCCGTTGGACGGCTTACGCTAACAACGTAACAACAAAGATAATGTATATTGAGGGTGTTCGGGAACGCTTCTCCTTTTCTTCTTTCCATATCTTTTTTTGAAAAGGTTGCAACCATCTAACTTTTCCTTTTCTTCTTTTCAAACCACTAAAACACATTCTCAAAACACATTACCAAATACTACAAAAATGACATATTAACTTTTAAGAATCAAAAACTTAAAAGGAGCTCAAAATAAGCAATCCCAAACACCCACATTAAGTGGACACAAGTCTAAAACAACATTATAAACAAAAGCACCATTTTAATTTATAAAAGGAAAACGAACGTGAACAGTGTACAACCACACAACAATATAAAATAAAAGTGATAGAGTGACAAAACATGAAATGGTGTCATTTTAATGCAAAGTAAACGGTAGGTAACATTGTGGGAAAGTGTTGTAACAGTCAAACATGGTTTACTCCCTCAATTTTTTCGGCTTTTGGATCGTCCTCTTTATCCTCAAAGATGGCCTTTTTTCGACTTGTTGACTTGATGCATGGTGCCCATTTTGTCAAAGTTGGTGTATTTTTTGCATCGTCTACTGAGGCAACCTCATGGTTCACATCAACAACCACTTGAAAGTTGTTTATATAAGTGTGAGTGTAAGGAATATAAAGTATATACACAAACCTTGTTTACATGTAAAAACAATTACCGATGACGTAGTTTCTTCTTGCTGATTCGTTGTCTGGTCCGCATCTGACAAGTTTGGTGTATTTTTGGCATCGTTTGTTAGGGGAGACTTAGAAATGTCATAATCAACCTCATGTTCCATATCAACAATCACCTAAAGTTGTTACACGCGCTTTATTTGGTAATTTTGTATCATTTTCATTTAAAAGTTTTTATTGATTTAGTTTTATGTGGGAATGTCACCTCTTGAATTATATTTAAATAAATTTGACCTTTTCTTGTTCACCAATAAAGCATGATTTGAAAGAAATCACATTTTGTTTTAATTCCAACCCTTTATATATATAAATGTATGTATGTAGAGGTGTGTGTGTGGGGAGAGTGGCTCGTCGCCACCGGCTTGTGGAGGACGGAGGAGCCGGAGCAGGGGACGGCGCCGGAGCAGAGGGGTGGGGAAGACGGGGTGGGGAAGACGGGGCGGTGAGCAAGGACGGGCCGGGGGACGAGCCCCATACCCCACGGTCTTAGCCAAACATGCCCTAAGTTCTTGCCTTTCACCATCCACCTCTTTTTTCTTGGGCCCACCCCATTTAATAAACCTAAATATATAAGTCAGTGTTCACAGTTCACTCCTTTATCATTCTAAAAACCCTAAAACATCTACACACCTTCAGCCGACATCCCCTTTCACCCCTCTGCTTTCTCTGTCCGATCATCGTGACCGGTGCCAGTTACCGGCCGGCCACCGGGTCCCGTGCTTGCTGGCATGTCACCCCACACAACCCCAAGCTCCCTCTTCATCTTAACCCGTCGCACACACCGCTACCCTGTCCAAAGAGGGAGAGAGAGATCGGAGAACAGGAGAGGGGCTGATCACCTATTTCACGACAACAGAAGCAGCAAGTGGCGGCAGCAATGGATTCCGACAACTGTTTTTCAGGTAAAACGTACCGGAGGAGTCGGCGACCGACTTACCGGCGGTGATGATGGTGGTGGTCGACAGACGTGGCTACAGCACACGCGGGGGGGACTTTAATTCCTTCCGACAGGTTCACCGGTAAAACCCTCTCCCCGTTTCTGTTATTTTTTTTACGATTGATGTTTGGCTGTTGATGACTGATGACGATGATGGTGGCAGTGAAGACACCCGACGGCGGTGGTGGCCGTCGCCAAAGCTTCGTTCAAGTTCAAATTTGGTTCTAGTGCTTAGATTCAGATTTCAGATTTTATTCGGTACGGCTTCAGGTAACCTAGATTCGGTATAGTTACGATCATCGACTGATTTGTGTTTTGTTTTTCAGATTCTGAACCCTAATTTTGTCACCGCCCGCTTGATTTCAATCTTATTTTACTGATTTTGTTATGTAGATTGCTTCGCAAGGTGTTACGTTTCATGACAAGTGGCCGTATGTTGTTCATATCCTAGGGCACATTTACCTAAATGATTTGTAAGTTCAGTCGATTTTTTATCCTAGGGCACATTTACCTAAATGATTTGTAAGTTCAGCTGATTTTTTATCCTAGGGCACATTTGCTGGTCATGTAACCTTTGCAGCGAAGATGTTGAAAGTTTGAAGAAACTTTATCTACACAATCCCTACATTCTTACTCTACCAGATGTGGGTCATGGAAAGGACGATATCGTCCCTAAAAATGTTCAGCAAATTTGGGTAAGACCATAAAATCTATAGTTTTATCTTTATCTATTTATTTATTTATTTTTGTGCTCATCCCTACTTTTATATCAGATACAATGCAGCGAACGGGATAAGCTTCTCCACATTCTCGCACTTTTGAAGCTCGATATTGTACAAAAGACAATCCAACATGGTTATGATGGGCTCCAATGGTTGTAGCGGTTTTTTTTAAATCAGAGGAAGGATGTATCCAAAGTTTATGTAAGTATTATGTTCTGTATTAGATAAACTTTGAGCTTTTAAGATGTCTATTATAAAGAGTTGTTTTTAAGCACTTGTATATAAACATTAAGATTATATAAACATAAAAAAACCTAAGCAAGAAATAAAACACTTATGTATTTAAAACGCATAATGAATAAAGTAGAGAAGATTTAAATATCTATGTATCTAAAACACATAAATAAACATTAAAAAAGAGAAGCTTTACCTGTGTTTAAAGAGAACGTAGGAAGAATGTAGGAATCTTTATATATGTGTAGTCCTGAATTAAAGTTAGCATTAGAAATATCAATGTATCTAAAACACATAAACAATAAAAATGAGAAGCTTTACTAACCGTGGATTAATGATTTGAGAAGTGCATGAATGTAAAAGTGAAATATGACATAGGAGGTATATTTAAAGTATTCAATCAGAGCAGTTATTTTTACTTACAAGAGCGGTTAACTCTACCCACTATCACCATGTCCTAATTAGTAGTTATATTTGTAGTTATAATCCCACTCGCTCACTTCCTAAAGTTTAGGATTAAATACGTTACAGGTTTTCCTATGGTTACAATTCATTTATTTTAAGGCAACTTATTTGTGTTTTAGGGGCTTACTTTCAAGAATCAACAGATGTAAAATCTTAATGTTTATTTAAAAGTGCTAATATAATAAACATAACCCTTTTTGTGATATTTGTTTAACAATTTTTACACATATAATAGTTTACTTTTTTATACATTGACAAAACATATACATAATTCTGTTTTGCGGTCACCAATTTTTGTGTTCATCCCTACTTTAGTTTTTGAAGGAAAATAAAATGATCCAATTTTGAAACTTACCCTGAAATGATAATTTGGGCAGACCACAGGGACGTAAATGACACTTAACTCATCTTTGTAATAAGTTTTTATTTTTTTTTTTCTGCATTTTTTAATTATTTTAATATATTTTATGTATAAAGAAATATAACTTATTAAATAAAAAGAAATAATATTATTATTTAAATAAATCATAGATTAGATAAATAAATTATTAATAGGTTAAATAAAAGTAAACGTAGGTAATAAGGTGGATAATGAGATGGATCTTTGGAATGATTTATTGTTGGAGAGAAAAGTAGGTTTAAAATTGTTTCCAAAGGGGAAACTTGCTTTTGGGGGGTTTTTAACTATTCATTGTTTTTTTTTTTTTTTTTTTTTTGTTCCCTTCTTGAGTTTTACTTTTTGTTTCAAAGAATCTATTATATATGATGACTGTCGTAAGGGTCAATCAAAAACCTAAATAAGCTACGTAGATAGCGTAAGTAGGGTATCGTATCCACGGGGAATTTGTGGTTAGCGTTAAAGAAAATTAATTAAAACTAAACTATCTAAATTGGGGGTTTGTTTGTCGTTTTAAAAGAAAACACGATTTGTCACGAAAAGTGTTATCAAGATGAGAAGAAGTAACCTCCACCCGGAATCCCGAATACCCGTTTTAATATAAAAATCTGTTTTCTGATTCAAAACACACCACATAGACATGGCCTCGGAATTAATGAATTTGATTAGTTAATAGGGATAGTTTTTAAGATTCACTATGCAACCTAATAACCCGTTTGATTGTATCAATTACCCACCAATTTACCAACCCGCTAACAACGCAAGAAAGTTGCCAATACGCTTAATAAATGACAAGTAATTCAAACACAAGAAACGTTTACCAATAATCCAACACAAGTGGTCAAGATATACCAGTTTACAAGAATCAGAAAAAACGAATAATTAAGTCAAACCGTGTAAACGTTCATCCGGGCGGAAGTCACTGAAAGATTTAGCCGCGCATGCTTTGTCGTTCAACTTCGGTTGTCATCCCTAGTCGTCCCAACATGCCAAAGTAACTTTGAGAGATAATAATAATCATGCACAGTTCGTCTCCTCCGTTATCTGTTGACGGCTGCTTCCCCTCAAAAATTGCCTCCCCTCTTAATTCCCTATTCACCGACATGTTAATGGGCTGCCATGTTGTGCTATGTGTAGAATAAATGTCCAGCCCTTTTAACTTTCATTACCAACTTCTTTTAATTCCACATTCTTTATTTGGCCCACAAATCATCTATAGAGCCCCCTAATAATCCATTACTTGTACTCCATGAACCCAACTTATAATTGGCCATAAGTGATGTTTTGTCCCTTGATGCTCCAATCGTATTTTCCTCTCATATGCAAACCTTCAAACACACAAATTGTATTAATCAATTTCATTAAGTAATTAATTGTTTCAACTTCTCTTATACATTTCTTTCTTCTCTCGTACTCCACAAAACACAAGACTATTTGAACACTAATTGCAATTAATACTTCTAATTCAATCTCATGTTTTTTTTATATTTAATCTATGATAATTTATTTTATCTCAACTCATTTTTTACACAACCGACAAATATAACAACCAATCAAAGTGGTATCTTTTATAACTTTTATAACCATATCGATGCATTTTATTATAATTAACATAAACTAGAGTGAACCTAAAATGCACCGATCAAATCCCCACACTTATCTTTTTTCGTCCCGAAAAAACTTTCTGCAATGGGATCACAATCAGAACATTGACATTCAATATATTCAGTTAATTTATTAAAACAATCTAACCACACGTTAACCAAGATTGTGAATATACGGTCCACTTAAACCCAACCGCCGGTTTCGAAGCCCTTATTTTCGATCTATTAAGTTCAAGTAATTTATAGTTGTTTATGGATCCCACACTCAAAAGACTATGACTCCACCTATTCCCGTTTCAAGCTTATGAGATTAAAAGATCTATAATCTACCGCCTTATATAAAAAACTCTTATATCATTCCGATTAAACTTTATGATGGATGAATGGATGATATTGTGAGCTCACATGCTTTTGTATACGATCAGTTCAGCGGACATACGCCATACGAGTCACCATCCCCATGGTTAATGCCATAAACTTCACGTCTTCTCTTTTTTTTTATATGTAGCTCAGATGGATTGATGGAATGTTTTTTTTTCGGGCGCCACACCGTTTCGGATTTGTTTTCACAAAAAGAAACAGGTGTGCCAGTTTAATCGGAAAAACTTATAAGTTTTTTACTTATGACGTACCTCTTATACTCTCCACAGTTTCAGTTTTACCATAGCTCCTAAGGCGGGAACCCACAAGACTCCTATTTTAAGTTATTTTATATCAAGCCTAAGGAACCTTTCAACCAGCTGGGCCTACCCACATATCCTAAGTTAGACGTGTGACCGACTGTTCCGTTATCTAATATATATAGTAATTAAATGCCAACGAACTGATTATATCTATCATTTTCCATTTTGTGCAAAAACTTTTTTGGGACATTTTCTATTTTTTTCAATTTTTTGGATTTTTCTTTTTTCAATTTTTTTAAAATTTTTTATATTTACGACACGACACGACACTTAGACACAACTAGACAGACGCTAGTCTCCCCTCCCCACACTTAATTCCTTCATTGTCCTCAATGGAGCGAGAAACTATCTACGACACAACTACCAATATAAATAAATATACAAAGATAAATGGAACAGACTCCCCTGATTTGACGCGGTTGAATTCCTATGAGCCTTGTCCCACCACAACCGTATAGCATTTCATTCGCGGCTGCTTCAACATGGGATGCTTGTCTTGAAATTATTCGAATCACTTTCGTCCAAATGGAGATTGAGTATGGACAAAAGTGATCGTCACCTCCTCAGACTTCCCCACACTTGGGTAAACGCATCCGTGAAGATAATTAAAACCTGCAAGAACACACACGCACAACACACACACAACACAAAACAAAACAAAACAAAACAAAAATACAATACTCTACATCCTCGGGCTGCCTCCCGAGAGCGCTAAGTTTTAGATCTTCAGCCAGATCGTACCTGATATGCGCTACGGTGGTTTCAATGCACATTTACCCCTTGTATTTCCAATGAATGCCTGGAATTTTATATGCCATCTCCATAAGCTCGTCAGTATAATTGGCATGTTTAGAAAGCACCTGCGGGTTTGGCTGATCCACTTCACGATATATACACCGATGTCTTGTAGCTTCGCCCTATTCATCTTCTTCCTCGAACCCTCTTCCCCACACTTGTTAATTGGAATGATTGATACAGGAAGAGGTTCGATACACACATTTATCTCATCAGACTGCTGCTCTGCCTCATCATCCTCACACACCATCTGATCCACCAGTGACTCTTCATCAGATAAAGGATTCATTGGTGTGGTATTATCCTCCACAACCTCCTCCTCCATGTGAGAATAATCTCTAATATCATCAGGTAAAGGTGAGAGACGCTCTTCTATTTCTATCTTCATTTTTAACATTTGACACTTGGAACTAGACAGCTGATTCGATATTCATCGGAAAGGTTGGGTGTTGATAAATATTTCTCGAGTTTGGACAATTTCACTTCCAACTTAGCAACCCTTTTCTCCTCCTCGGTCTGATAAGTATAGACACCCTCGGGCTCAGAATATTCCTCGGGATGATATTGTCGGTATCCCTGATACGGTCTTGAGACGTACGCATCCTTCATTTTTTTATTCCAATACTTCGGGTTTTCCAAATATACCGCGCACACATCATCATAATCATGAGTATGATCACGACCGCAACAGAAACATTGTCCATCCGTCCTTGGCTCATAATAAGCATCCTCGTCCCGATCCCATCCGTCAGAGTAATAACCATCCTCCACTGTTGTATCAGAATTGTAGAAATATGGTAGATAGGAAGAATTCTCATAGCAAGGCATCGGTAGTTCTTCTAATTTCGCTTTTTCCCGTCTATATCGGGCCTCGTGGCAACCGATACACGGGTGAAGTGGTTCCCCGCACAACTTGCATGTAGAAGAGCCACAAAATATAGTAAGATCTGTCATCCTGCACAAACACAGCTCAACTACCCACGTAAATCACGAACAAACCAGATAAAACAAAAAAAAAATTGGGTTTTTTTTTTTAGATTTTTTTAGAAAGCAAAAACAACTAACTAACTAACTAACACTAAGCGCACTAATTCCCCGGCAGCGGCGCCATTTTGATGACTGTCGTAAGGGTCAATCAAAAACCTAAATAAGCTACGTAGATAGCGTAAGTAGGGTATCGTATCCACGGGGAATTTGTGGTTAGCGTTAAAGAAAATTAATTAAAACTAAACTATCTAAATTGGGGGTTTGTTTGTCGTTTTAAAAGAAAACACGATTTGTCACGAAAAGTGTTATCAAGATGAGAAGAAGTAACCTCCACCCGGAATCCCGAATACCCGTTTTAATATAAAAATCTGTTTTCTGATTCAAAACACCACATAGACATGGCCTCGGAATTAATGAATTTGATTAGTTAATAGGGATAGTTTTTAAGATTCACTATGCAACCTAATAACCCGTTTGATTGTATCAATTACCCACCAATTTACCAACCCGCTAACAACGCAAGAAAGTTGCCAATACGCTTAATAAATGACAAGTAATTCAAACACAAGAAACGTTTACCAATAATCCAACACAAGTGGTCAAGATATACCAGTTTACAAGAATCAGAAAAAACGAATAATTAAGTCAAACCGTGTAAACGTTCATCCGGGCGGAAGTCACTGAAAGATTTAGCCGCGCATGCTTTGTCGTTCAACTTCGGTTGTCATCCCTAGTCGTCCCAACATGCCAAAGTAACTTTGAGAGATAATAATAATCATGCACAGTTCGTCTCCTCCGTTATCTGTTGACGGCTGCTTCCCCTCAAAAATTGCCTCCCCTCTTAATTCCCTATTCACCGACATGTTAATGGGCTGCCATGTTGTGCTATGTGTAGAATAAATGTCCAGCCCTTTTAACTTTCATTACCAACTTCTTTTAATTCCACATTCTTTATTTGGCCCACAAATCATCTATAGAGCCCCCTAATAATCCATTACTTGTACTCCATGAACCCAACTTATAATTGGCCATAAGTGATGTTTTGTCCCTTGATGCTCCAATCGTATTTTCCTCTCATATGCAAACCTTCAAACACACAAATTGTATTAATCAATTTCATTAAGTAATTAATTGTTTCAACTTCTCTTATACATTTCTTTCTTCTCTCGTACTCCACAAAACACAAGACTATTTGAACACTAATTGCAATTAATACTTCTAATTCAATCTCATGTTTTTTTTTATATTTAATCTATGATAATTTATTTTATCTCAACTCATTTTTTACACAACCGACAAATATAACAACCAATCAAAGTGGTATCTTTTATAACTTTTATAACCATATCGATGCATTTTTATTATAATTAACATAAACTAGAGTGAACCTAAAATGCACCGATCAATATATAATAAACAAGAAGATTTGGGCTGATGTGGCATGTTCTTAGGGCTTCTCAGAATTCATTTTGGCGGGAAAATGATGTGGGTATTAAAATCAACGCGGATCCCCGTTTTAATATGATCCAACCCGTTTTATGACCCGGGTATATAAGTCACCTAAAAACCTAAATTCCTGTTGCTCATTCTTTTCCTTCACTGCGCTGCGAAACCCTAGCCTTCCTCTTCCTTTGCCTTGAAGCTTCTACCATACGCTTTCCTTTCCTGAAACCTGAACTATCATACGCTTCTTCTTCTTCTTCTTCTACCTGCATCTCATTCTCTCTGAATCGCTTGTGCTTGAACGGATTAACAAAGGATTCCAAAATCAAGGTTATTCACTTCCAGGTATGTCGATTCCGTAGTCGATATTGATCAAAATCTAGGTATGTTTAGTGCTGTTCGATACCTTTTTATTCTGCTTTCTCCTTATTTTCGTGTCCATCCTTAATTTTTTTTTTCTTTTTTGTGTTTTGCATGTCATAGATTCATCCAGATAAGACCCAGGTATGTTTTGCTTTTATTGATTTTATATTTAATATTCAATCTTTACTGTAACTTTACTTTGATTTTGTTCTTACAGATGATATCATATATAATAATCCTTTATCGTTTTTTTTGTTTTTCTTATTGTTCCATGTTAACGGGCTACACCCAATTTTTCTTTCGGGATTTTGTCAAAAATAGGTAATAAATTGTGATTTCCGTGAGTTGTTCTTTCCTTCGATTTAGGGTTTTTACAATTTGTGTGTTGTTTTTGGTATTTCTAATGTTTTTATGATATTTTAATAAATAGGTGAAAATTTTTTTATTAATGTTTTATTTTACTATTCACACAGATTGTTTGTTTTTTTTCCAAGGCTTTAAGGGTTTTAGGGTTATATATTTCAGTTCATTTTATTTTTATTTTGGGTTATGTTCTTAATGAATAAGGGTTTTTGTTCTTGTGAATTTTTTGATCTTGTAGTGCCTGTGCGCTTTTCAACCTCAGAACCTGGCAAACATGCAGCCAAGCTAGAGAAAAGAACAATTTAGTTAACCATAGAAAGGTACGATAAAAAGAGTGCACATCCCTTTTTTAAAAGTATTATGAAAAGTGTACTTGATAAATAAGTTTATATGTAAAATAGATGCAATTTCTTGTCGTAATTAAAGGCTTAAAGCTTATCTGGCTGTACATAGAAGTGCATGCCTTGGCTTTTGTGACCAAAACGCCTCGGAGTGCCTTGCGCTTTTTTAAACCAAGCTTGTAGACAAAGATCTATACTGCCAATAAATTGTATTGATGTAAAATTGGGATATTGAAACTGAAAATCTTTACAGTTTTATTTCATATTCAAAGTGTTTTGTCACCCATTTTGCTGAGAAAACTTATTGTTGGAACTGTTTTTTTTATTCCAGTTATGAGAGGGGTGACCCAATTGAATTCGAGCTTGGTACTGGCTAGGTGATAAATGGTATGAAACCAACTACCTTTAGTTTTGCTCTTCGTGTTGTATAATTTATCTTCTAACTTGCACAAAATTTCAGCATTACACAATTCAGTTTTAATTATGTACGGTTTTGGTTCACGGTTTGTTTTTTGCGGATTGACGGTTTAACGGTTCAGGCTATGATTTGGAACTCAGAACTTACTTATTTACGCCGAACCGATTGCTTAACCTCTTTTTATTTTTTTTTTAATTTTCATAGTATGTAGTGATTTTGACTAATCTAACCCTGGTGGATTCAACACTTTGACACCTTTAAGAAGGTCGCCAAGCAACAAAGAAGGGGCAAGAATATGTTAGAGATATGTGGTAACATTGTAAGTTTCTTTCGCATGGGATTATCTGGAATTTATTTTTTTATATTGGTAAAACGAAAATCATCGATGTCATGTGTCTACATTTGCGAGGCGATGGTGGTTAGGGTTCTCGTGGTGATTCCGGTAAGAAGGATCTTCCGGTATGATTTTTGAATGAGCAATTACGAGACGATTCTCCAATATAGGTAAGTTCTAACCATTTTAATTTCGGCTCTTGGTGATATGTTCCTTAATCGGTCTCCCATGTCCAGATCCGACGGTTTCTCACATGTTTACGGTTGTATAGGGCTGCAGAGACCGCTAGCGGCGGAATTTGTGAGCGTTTCGCGTGAAAGCAAGATTTCTTTCATCCAGGTTGTTGTCTGTTCATTCTTTTCCTAGGGTTTCATTGTTTTATTCTTTATGTTTATGTTTTGATTTTGTGCCTATGCCCACTCAATTTATGGTTTTTGTTTTTTTTCTTCCTTACAGATTGAGTTTGGATGAGTTTTATTTGGCTAGCATTTTGTCGAACACCTTCCATAGAATTGGTGGGATTTTATGAGGTTTGAGACACCAAACAACAGACAACACGATTGTATGTTCGTCTACGGCTCTATGGATTATAGCGAGGTTTAAGATCCCTTGATGGTAGTACATATTGGTAATGGTCCATCTTCTGACTAAATGACTAAAGCAGTTTATTCATACAACTAGACAACATAGGGGTGTTTAACTACTTATATGTTAATTGTAAAAAGTGCAAATTCAAATTAAGTTTTGATAATGTTATTTTATTGACTTTTTCATATCTGGCGATTACCATTTATTATTTGGATTTGACTTTTTGTTTTCGATCACATGTCTGTTTTAGGTGGATCCCTGGCCAGATCTGTGGGTATGAAGGGAAGTGGCAGATGTCCACTGACTGTTGGCGGGGGTGGTGGTAGATGGTATAAAAACAAACAACCTGGACAAATGTAGTGAGTGTTCCAACGTATTTTGGTTTCTTGATTATGAATGATTCTGAGTGTTAAAGAAGGTATGATCAAAAATTCATTTACTATTAAAATTAATTTAATTTTTTGTGGAGCTTGGTGCTGCTCATAAAGAAATGTTTTTAACCTCATGGACTACTAATTATAGGATATACTTTTGTTGTCGGCCATTTTGCTGAGAAAACTTGTTGATGGAACTGTTTTTTTTATTCCACTTTATGAGGGGGTGACCAATTGACTCGAGCTTGGTACTGACTAGGTGATAAATGGTATGAAACCAACTACCTTTAGTTTTGCTCTTCGTGTTATATAATTTATCTTTTAACTGGCAACACAAATTTCAGCATTACACAATTCAGTTTTAATTATGTATGCAACTTTATTTTGTCATGGATGCAGAAATCTGTTGGATAGACATATAAATCAGCCAGACCTCGGGGATTGAACGTGTTGGGTGAGTAAATCAACATGTTTTAGTAATCAACGTATGTAATTTTTTTTAATTAAATAATTTATACCTTCATTTTATTTTTCACGTAATCAACGTATGTAATTTTTTTTGCAGCCAACTTAAGAAGCCAACGGAAAAAAGGATGCTGGGACATGATAGAGAATAGAGATCAGGCAAAATTTTACAGACAAGTTTAATATGGTAGGTGGCTTCAAGTATTTGTCATTTTTATCTTGCTTGGAATCATTATGTTAAATAAAATTTAGTTAAGGGTAAATTCTCTTTCAATGATAACATGGTCCAACTCTTTGGACAAAGTGATTCAGGACGTTTTAAACATTTAAAAAGAGAAAAGAACTTTGTACGAATTCATATGGTCTGAGTTATGCACTAAATTTCTTATACGAGTTTCTTATACGCTTTATACGAATTCAATTGGTAAATTCGGTTTTAGATGTTGTTTATTTTTATTTTTATTTTTTTATTTCAGTTCTTAGTTTCTGAACGATAACTTCAGGATTTGCTTATGGAAATTTCATACGCAGAGGTGATAGAACATCCGTGGTTTTTCTTTAATTGATAGGAGCTAGGTGTGAGCATCACCCTTTCAACCCCCTGGTATTAATATTTTTCTGTCGCAAGTGTGTTTTGGAGTTCAATTATTCATTGATTCTTCACATGCTATATGATGTCCTCTTTTTCTAAGCTGTTACTCCTGCAAAAGAAAACATATATCTGCATTATAAAGGTATCCAACACTAATAACTTATTAACTGTAAAGGTGCACATGTGACCCATTGTGAGTAATGAGAATGTAAACATATTTTAAAATTTAATTAAAGGTTAGATTATTTCAAGCTTTGGGATTATTTTTAATATTGATAATGTACATGTTAAACCAATAAGAACACTAGCTTTGCTAATTGATGATGTACATGTTTAACCAATAAGAACACTAGCTATGCTATCATTTGTTCTTGAAAAAAAATCTGTCATTTTTTATTTAATTTGTACTTTTAAGTCGTAACTATGATATATATTGACAATTTGACATGGATGTTGTTCTATGTGAGCCTCTTTATATTCCCGCCCTGTTTCTTTTTTCTTTTTTTTTTGCTTTTATTGTACAACCATGTCGTTATATAGGGTATAAGTAATATTAATGATAATTTGCTCATGTTGGTATCATCCAGATTTTAACGAGAATTCACAAGTTGGGGAGTTGTTCAAAGGCATTTGTCGTCTTTTATACGAGGTTATATTTCTCTCTTCTTTTGGGTTTGAGTATGTTTAATATTCCGATTTATTGTGACTTGGAAAGAAAACAAAACTATACTCAGTAGGATATTCGTTTTATGAATCTACCAAAGTGGTATGTGGTTGATGATGCATACTATAATTCTATATTAAATACCATGAAATGTGTGTTTGGTCTTTAGTTTTATTTGTTCATTATTATCACAAAGTAAAACGAATTATACATATATGATGCCAAACTCTTTTCTTACACGATTTATAAATGCCCAGATTTAGGCACAAAAACCCCAGCTTGTTTTACGAGTATTTTGTAGTAATTTTTATTAATTTTGTTATTTCTTAAGTAACAATCAAGTTCCCTCAAACATTCCAAGTTGGATTCTCAGTTATGGGTTATCAATAATTTTCACATATACATATTATGTGAGGCAGTGAGGCATTATTTTGGTTTTTGAGGACATGGGTTTGATGCTCACATAATAGGGAATCGTACCTATAACATTACTTTTAGAGATCCATTCCCATTCCCTTGCATTTGACCAAAAAAACAAAAACATGGTAATTATGATTTTCATCAAAGGTTGATGCTCGGTAGGTGTCTCTTAGTAATAAATTCTTAATGGTCAGCCAATTCTTACACAAATTATTTAACTGTTAGTTCTTTTGGATTTATATTTTATTTGCAGGTCTGTGCTTCCCAACAACTTCAAGGTGGTGCTTGCTTCGTACATCAAGTCTCTCTCTCTCTCTCTAATTATATGTGTGTTTGGATTTAGGCGTAATGTGACAATCTTGATGAAATTTAGCATTGTAGATGATCGCAATGATGTTTGTATTGTTATTGTGTAATTAGTTCACAAGTCTACACAACTTCACAGCCTGTGATTAAGATTACGATAGTTTATAACTCTTCTTAGTTATAGCAAAGACATTAACATGTCAATCTTTTAATTATGTATTAACATAAATAATAATTAATATAAGTAACTTTCTCGAGCCCGGGAAGCATTCCCGGGTGATAACCTAGTTATATATGTATGTTGTTGATAGTACAAATCTAGTGATCCTATACAGTTATAGGAATCGGCTGATAATTTTGATGGCCATCTAGATCTAAATTGTTGATGAGATAATGGAAAAGATTACTTCTTAGATACAACATATTTGTTTTTTTTAATATAATAGATAGATTCTATGTCAACATGGGATTGATGTCTTCAAGTTAATGTTATTATTGGTTCTTCAAGATTTGACTTGACTAAATATTTCTGCAGGATCGTAGAAAATGATCTTTTCAAAAGGATTGGAGGTCAAGGAAGAAGGTGCAGATATTTGAATATGTCGTCTTAAAGTGGACATTAGTGCTTCTTATAGGATTAGCTACTTGGCCCGCGGGGTTTTTCAATAACATTGCAGTGGAAAACATTAAGACGGGCCCCGGTTGTTCTATAGAGCTGATGAAGTTTGACATGGGTGGTTCAGCAGCGGTGTTAGGCGCTGCAAAAGCCGTTGGTCAAATTAAACCCTCTGGAGTAGAGGTGAGATGATAGTGAATAAATATTAGTGATTTGTTACAGTCTCCAATTATATATTTTTCACTTCAAAATTCCAAAGCCATATAGTTTTCGAAATTAATTAGTAGGCCTGTTAAATACCAACCCAAAGTCCCAAACTTAATTAATAAGTGCAGCCCAAGTGACCCATTTGATTTCATACAAGTGTACGGACTCATATAAAAGTGGCTGCTACTACTAAACTCTTTTAGCATAAAAAGCTCAAAACATAATTCCAATTCTAGTGACAATAATGTGAAGTTTAACTGACATATTTGATTTCATACACAAGCTTTGGTACGGAAGGAGATTCAAGATGAAACAGACAGAATCACGGGGAAGTCTAAACAAATATCTCCAATTCCAATCCATCTCATCATCTATTCCCCAACGGTATGTTTGTAGTGACTGCAATATTTAAAGTAATAGCTGTTTTGTTCTTTATTCTCACACAATGCTGACATCATATCATGATTTTCTTATTCTTCCAGTTGTATCTTTAACTTTAATCGACTTACCAGGATTGACCAAAGTTGCAGTTGGTACTTTTCTCCACCTTTCTCCTTATTGTTTGGATTAATTTTAAGCTTCATCTGAGTATGATACAATGAGGGATTTCTTATGCAGAGGGACAACTGAATCTATAGTTGAAGACATTGAAAAGATGGTTCGAACTTACGTTGAGAAGGTATATTATAATGACCGTTTTGTAAAACACTTAATGACATGTCATTTGTTAAAACACTCAATGACATGTGACCTTAGCATCACCATGTTGTATAAAAGATGCAAACAAAAATCTCAAAACATGTTAAAAGCAAGCAACATGTTAAACAGAACCAATTGAGAATAAAACTGGATATATAAAAATGCAAACAAAAATCTCAAAATATGTTAAAAGAAAGAAACATGTTAGAACAGAAATGAAGTTTAAACACAAATAAATCCAGATGACATGATAAAACATGTTAAAAGTAGATCTAAAAACATGACAGCAAGACACATGTAATGGAACCAAAATTAACTTCAAAATTGTTTCGTGGCTGAAATACGGCGGGTTTTGCTGCATCTTAGGAAGGACTCCACGCCATCATTGTCACCCCAATCAGCATTCATCCATTCATCATTTTCCAGTTCATCTTCTTCTTCATCATTGTCAGAACTGGAGAGGTCGATGACTTCGTCCCATTTCCAGTTCTGCAGCGCTATCGATCTTTTTCTGGATCGGTTTAGCTTACAAAAAAGTAAAACAAAAAAGAAGTCAATAACCCTCGTATTATTGCATAAATGTTTGTATATATATGAATTTAACCTTCACTTGTAGGTTAGGCGTTTCGCCATATTGTGCCTCTTCGACTCCAGCTGGTGCCTACACAAAGAAGAATATGAATTCAGAAAGTATGGTACGTATTAATGCAGATTATAATGGAACAGAAAGAACCTTGTCTGATCTGAACTGGTCGCTTTTGATTATTTCAGCACCATTTCGAAGCTTCTGCGGTTTACTAAAATTTAGTATTTAAAAAAAACAATAGCCAATGGAAAAAATGTGTTAACCTGCTTCATTTGCATGTTACAGTGTCCAGCAGGCTGGTCTTCGTGCATAACTGAGGGCTTTTGTGGTGATCCATGCTGTGATTATTTCAGACAAAAAATGAGTGAACGATGAAGACTGCTTCTCAAGTTCTCATTATATAGAAGAACACAACTGCAGCAGGTACCACCACTACCCATTTTTTTAGGAACTGAGTAGGTAAATCCACCACTACCCATTTTTTTAGGTGCTGAACTGCCAAAAATATGGACAGAAAAACTACTCAGAACGTGGGATGGTGTTGTTCGAGTTCAAGGAACATGGACAGAAAAACATGCTTGCTGCAAGTAACCGCTCAGAACTGCCAAGACAGCGGTTAAAATTAAGAGTTTACACGGCCCAGATTAATCTAAGCATAATCGAATGGATGATATTGATTTCAAAGGTAACTTCCACTTCATGGGTTCCATATATATATAATAAGTTAGATAATATGATAGTAATTAGTGATGGGTTAGTAATGTAATGACCATGTTATATAAGTAGTATAAGTGTCATCCATTGTACCCTTTGTTACACTAAGAATTATAACTTAGATGATGATCTTGGTCGGTCATGTATAAAATATAAATAACATACAATATGAAATGTTGAAAATTATAAAATAAAACCCAAGATTGGTCTTATTTTGGCAATGCACCACCTTTGTTCACCATGGTGAACATTGGGTGACATTCCATGGAGGTTTTTTCCAATGTGGGTGAAGTATGGAAAACAAAAGAAAAACAAGAAAGGGAGAAGAAGGTGAAAAGAGATGAGTCTCACTTTCAAAAGTGAGAATTCTTGAGAAGATATAAACAAAAAGTGGAGAATTGAGTGTGCTATATATAGGTGATGGATTAGGGTTAGAGGTGGTAGAAAAGATAGAAATTTGCAAAAAGTTGGCCCATTAATATATTTTTTTTGGTCCCTGATGTTATGAGATTGTTTGTTCTATTTTCTCTTTTAGTATTTATATAAATTTGAGTTTCTAACACCATATGACGTAAAATTTGGTTGGTTGATTAGGTCTCAGATATCGAATTTACACAACGTAAGTCGGTGTTTGAATGATTTAAACGTGCCTTGGTGATTACATGAGTAATACTAGGGTTGGCAATTTTACACGAATACACGACATGAACCTACAAGAAGTTAACAGGTATCGTGTATGGCCTTAACAGGTATCGTTTACCAAACAGGTAGACACGAGATTACCTGTTAATTTTCGTGTATAGACAGGTTAAATACCTGTTTACCTGTTAATACCCGTTAGTACATGATAAGAAATTAAATTAAATAAAACTCATCAGCCATGTGCATGTGGGTTCCTTAATTCCCTTCTATTTTCATTCCTCATTCAATTTAAAAAAAAAAACCCCTAAACTCCCTCTGTAACTCTCAGATAGCATGTCGTGTTCGTGTTTTTGCTCATATTAACAGGTATTAACAGGTAGTTTTCGTGTATAATAGTCGAACAGTCGTGTTAACAGGTATTAACAGGTAATTTCATGTATATCGTGTCGTGATCGTGTTCGTTCGTGTTGAAAAAAGGACACGATAAGTTATCGTGTCGTGTTCGTGTATGGGATTTCGTGTATCGTGTCTTATCATGTCGTGTCTTATCGTGTACGGGTATACACAATATGCCAGCCCTAAGTAATACAGATGTTTGTTTGAAAAATTATTGAAATAAAATGAATTCTATTATGGTTATAAGTCTCGGATTACAATGACTGGATACGAAATACACAGAAATGATTAATACAAGAAATGCGAAATGTTACATTTTGTGTTCTCACATTGCTAGGGTTTCCCAAATTTTGAATATTATTACTTTTTAAAGTTTTTTTTATGAGATTAAGAGTGGTCAGTCATACAAACTTTATGATATGTTTTGGATACATGAGTGTTTTGTTTCAAGGATACTTTTCTGACATTATAGCTTGGTGTTGTAATTGCGTATTCTTGATTTTCCGTTACTTTTGCTATAGCGTGCTAAAATAATACTTCTACACAATTAACAAACTTATTAACAAATTAATCACTAACAAAATGAAAACTAGGTGTTGTCTAAAGTAAACCGAATAAACACCTTGTTTGACAAGAAAAAATAAGATTAACTTTGGTAAATCTAGCAAGGTGCCAAACAATTAAAATTCATTTAAAAACTATTGGTAACATAGATCATTTTTTGTTGGGTTACGTACAAAACTAATTGACCATAACTAATATAAGCATTGAGAGTTCTCCATGTGATAGGCTATATTGATAAAAAAAATTATATTCAAACCAGAATAGAATACAAGTTGTTTGAACATTTTAAAACATGATTAAATTTAAAACGTTTAGTGACGCTATAAGAATCTGACGCTTGCACACGCCCTATAAACTGACATGAATCGTCTACGTAGAAAGGTTTGTAGCGACAACATGCCATCGCTATAATTGTTCTCATCCTTTTGAGTTAGATTAGCATATAGCGACAACAATAAAATTAAGAAAAATATATTTCACCCCTGCACGCCCGTGCTCACTTGTCCCATGTTGGCCTATAGACAAAGGCCTTATTCCCTCATTTCAAGCATGCCCTTCTTTGCTCTCTTGTTCCTGGTTTTCTACAACTCTAAGGCTGATACACTTGTGCCCTCTTGGCCTTGTTCTCTCGTCCTAGAAGGCTCTAGTTCGTTGAAGAAAGTGTGGATGATCCATGGATCTTAGTTAATCAATAGCCAAGTATGCCATGATAATGA
Source organism: Helianthus annuus (assembly GCF_002127325.2). Lineage (NCBI taxonomy): Eukaryota > Viridiplantae > Streptophyta > Magnoliopsida > Asterales > Asteraceae > Helianthus > Helianthus annuus. The sequence continues at coordinate 161,205,649 of NC_035446.2, read as the reverse complement.
TGCTTCCTAAGCACACTTTGCTTGGATGATGAGATGTTGATCCCTAGGAAATGCCTTCATATCGAGCGAGACCTCTCCAGAGTTAGAATTCCAACATTCTATATTTGTTCATCCATGTCAAGAATAAGGCATCATTAGAATTGTTCACTTAATATATGTAATAGAGTGATGAGTGACACTTGTTACATATATACTTGCACTTGAGCTAGAGCTTGAAGGTCATGGAAAAATGGTAATCAACATTGGTAAAAGTGTAAAGATCTTCATATGGTTGTAATCAATACGTCTTCTCATACTCTTGGATTAGTTAATTTTATTAATGTAGTATTTTATTTTATTTATTATGTTTATCTTTTACTAATTCTTTGTTTATTATCTTTTGTGACAAGATTACATGACATTTTTGAAACTAAATTAATTTAACAACTTAATTTAACCAAATTAATCTAACTTAACTGGGTGTGCGTACGACTTCTAGTACCCTTAATCAGATCTGGTGTAAGCTTCTGATATTGAACTAGATCTTACTAGAGTTTTCTTGTATTGAACCAGATTCGAGTGATAAGCTTCTGGTATTGAACCAGATCTTGGGTAATAAAAGGCTTCTGATATTACATCAAGATCTTTAGACAGGCTTCTGGTAATGCACCAGACCCGATTGGGGGTCTGAAAGTTAAGATGGTAAATTAATATGGGAAAAAGGGTAATTCGACAAAGTAGAAGAGACCAATAAAATGAAACCTACTTTGTTTATTCGGTAACTTAATGAATTTAATGACTACATCGCTTTGGTAATTAATAAGATCCCTTACTGTGATTCCACTTGCGAGTTTGACATAAGAAGAAAAACTACTTAAGTTATAAGAAGATAATAAGACCAAGATGGCCTTAAACCAATCTTGTTGTGGCATATTGTTTGCTAGTCGAGAGGCTAGGGATGGTTTATTATGGACATATTTCCAGGCCAATCTATCGATATGTTGTGGGAAGATTGAAGGAATGTCAATAACCTTAATAGAAGCCGCTTCCAATTTTCATAAAAGATTAAATATAATATTTGACCATTCTTCTCATTTTATAAATAAACTATATTAATTAAGAAAAATTTATCCAAGAGTTCACATATAACTAGTTCTTACTAAACTATCTATAAATAAGGAAGATCAAAATAATAATAAACGGTTGAGTAGGGGAGCGTATCTTTGAACGATACTTGGTTCCTTTTCTAAGTTATACTACACGTAATAGTTTATGTGCTCGTTGTGTTTTTTAGTCTAAATATAATCATGTTTCAAAGTTATTAAATTAACGCACTTAAGTGTGCTTAATATTACTAAAACTAATACACCTAATGCACACACTTCAGTACGTTGCAAACCTATGCCCACGAACATATGGCCACAAACCTTATAGTGACGATATGTCGTCACTAAAGCCCTTATAGTTGTCGCCGGGATAGGTTTTAATTCTGTAGTGTGAATATATGTATTCATACCTGTGTATATATATATATAGAGAGAGAAAAGATCATAAAAATAACTTGTAAAAGTTTTTTTTTTTTTTTTTTTTTTCATTCTTTTTATGTTATTGAACTTTATAAAAAAAATTATATGTATATTACGAGATAATGTAAATTCGCGAGCTACATAGCTTTATGGGCTACGCATATTTTATAAAATAATCTTAAGATACTTTATATCTAAAGAAATAAGAAAATAGAAAAATATAATTGGCTACTATGATTTTCTTAATTTTTAAATTTTTAATGATTTTGTCTATATCTAAAAGAAATAGATATTGGCTAGTGTGAATTTGTCTGAGAGACATACTTGATTTGAGTTTAGGCTACTCGGTATGGTGACCGGAGGAACGCCGGCGACGGGATGAGGACGGAGGGGCGGCGTGGGAGGACGGCGTCGCCGAGGGGAGGCCCACATGTTTGGTCCGTCTCAAACGGCTAAACTCGGACGGCGACGACGGGACGGAGGGGGACGGAGGGGGGGCGGCGTGGGAGAACGGTGGTGATGTGGCGGCGCCGGGGGTGGAGACGGAACCATACCGAGGAGCCTTATGCCTATGTTTTATTTTACATTTGTTTATACATGAACAGCTTCATATATTATTTAATTATAAATTAAATATTGCATTTCTCAAAGAAATCATAGTATTTTTATTTTTGTGAAAATGATCACATCAAATCAAAAATGCATCTTTTAGCATCACGATAATAAATTCATCAGATTTACAAAATCCTCCCTCTATCTAAAGATATTAGTATAATTTGGTAAATATCAGAAGATTTGGTAAATATTAGAAGACTTATGTTTTAAATAAAAACTTACTTTCAATTTTGTCCTAAAATAATATATCTACAATTTTATTATAATTATAGTATATAAACTTTAGGTTGAATGAGCCATCTAAATGGTTCCACTTAGGTAACTAAATGTGGCTTTTGTTATTGATGTGACAAACACGTGACGGTTCGATGCTGGTCACCATCATCGTCAAATTCACCTTCGGCTATTATCATCGTCAAAGCATCTTTCATTTCAATTCACCCATCCTTCATTGTCCCACCTCACATTGATCGACGTCATCGCATCACACACAAATGTACCAAATATAATCCACTCATAGTAGACTCTATTGGTAGGGTATAGGAGGGTGTAATGATGACAAGCTTTACCTCTATACCAATTAAAAGAAATATTGTTGCCGCTAAAAGACCCCCCCCCACCCCCCACACACACACACGCAACTTAGAGACATCGTATCACACATCAATGGCCCTTATCTTGAAATTAAACAAATTAAAGGAACACTAGATGATCCTTCCGGTACACAAACAAAAAGGAACTCCACACTTTCTTTTAAATATCCCTATCTGTGTATGGAGGTGAAGAGGGTATGTTAGATTTTGGTTTGGAGGAATCATAAGAAGATGTTAGGCAGTTATGATGGAAAGTGAAGACCAATGGGTGGTTACGCTAGCAGGGCTTGGAAGACCAATGCTAGTGCGACTATGGTGGTTGAACGAAGCAGTGAAGATCGATTTGGGGGATGGGGGGGGGGGGGGTAACTTTCAATGGGTTCCATTTTTTTTCTTTTATGTTTATGTACCATTTAATCAAATTATTTTTTTAAGAAAAACTTGGTCAATCTATTTAAAAAAAAAAACTACTACATATTTTAAGGTTAACCAGTTGAACTGGCAAGCAATAAGCAATAATCCACATGCATAGCATTAGACTAAAATCTCAATCTTTATATACCAATACCGGAATAAAATAGATCTTATAAACTAACTCAAAATAAAATAGACGTTTGATACTATTTTTCAGTAATAACTCATATTAAAACGAACTTTTTAACTTATATAGTAAATTAAGCGTTAAAGTTTTATAAATCCGCGTGAAGATGTATTTTATTTAATGGAGATATGGAGTATCACTTTATGCAAATATATACATATAATATATTGAGGGGAGGGAGGAATCAATATCTTCCAAACACTCCAAGACAAATACGCTTCAGAGGAGAAAAGCAACCTTTCCTTTACAACCCCAGAAAAACAAACAATAGTAGATTTCAAACCAGAACCACCACCACCCACCCACCACCGGTCACCACCACCCACCACCACCCCTTCATATGTGAGAGAGAAAGTGTGTGTGGTTACCCTTTCCCTCTTTATATATTTGTACCTACATATATGTAGCATGCAAACTAAAGGGTGATCTTTATTTAGTGATGAAAACTTCAACCCCACATCCTTCTTTCCTTCCATCTTAAAATAACAAACACTCTTTCTTAAACCTCATTTCGTTGAATATATTTAAAGTTTCAATCTTGATTTAGTTTTCCAAATCTCACTTCATGGATTCATCTTCTTGGATGCTAACATATGCCTTCAACAATATCTTTTGAGGTAAAAAGTACATTAAATACTTATAGATACATACACGATGAGTATATGTGTATGCCTGGCTCCCTGTATGCCATTTTCAGAGCCCACCGGCATATCCGGTGGCCTCCGTGGATGGCGTATGAGGAGCCAAGCATATATCCCATCTTGTACGTTCTACTATTCTATTTTTACATTCTTTATGCTTATCAAGAAGATGATTTTAGTTATTTCACATTAAAGAATCAAAACTTCTACTTGTTTCACTTAATAGAGACGTGTGATTATTTAATGAGCTATATATATAGTTTTATTCTTTTTGTTTTGTGATTTGAGGTTGAAGGGTAGCATTGTAAATTAATTAGTCAAAGATTAAAGCTTTGCTCTCCATGGTAAATGGAACCTTCAGGTAGAATTTCTTCAACTTTCTTGATCATCTTCGTCACCATTTCCATTTTAGGGTTTTTCTTGGTAGAGAAAAGCAAATTATTTAAGTAAATTTTTAGTCATTTTTTTCTTAAATTTGGACATGAGAGAAGACTCCAAGAATGTTGATAGCAACACAACACAAATCCTTGCTTATTCGACATTCTTTTGAAAGACATTTATACCCTTGTGTCCTCTATCCCACAAAAAACACATCATAAATTCTATGAATATTTTGGAGTTTTACGGAACTTCAAAAGGCAAAAACTAGAACTTTTTCAACTGGTTCATGCTTAATTAGGAACATAGTTTAAATGTTTTGAGCTCAAAAGTTCAAATAAGGTAAATATCTAACTTTATACATAAGTTATTTGATTTAGTATTTACCAATCGAGAATGTGTTATGGAATTAGGGTTTATAACATTTTGATCAAATATATATAGAACTGATCAAATCCTAGCTCATTGATTTACAATCCTCTAATGTAATTTACAACTCTATATATATTTTATATTCCACAATATTAAACACAAATGACCACACCCCAATAGTCTCTTGGTGCTCATGTAACAAAATACATGTGTAAACTTACTTTTCTTGATACAGTTGTGTGTAGTCTGAATTAGGGTTTTGATTTAACAATCTTGTTAATCACGTTCACATCCATATATATGTCTTATGTCTCACACCACACACCTTATGTGTATTTTGGTTCCATAATGATCTACCTGTACACTAATGTTCAAGTGTTAAGTTAGATAATAACATATAGGATGTAGCTTTTTTATTGGGAGCAAAGAAGAATGTGAAATATCTAAATAAAATGATCAACTTTGTCTAATCAATGTTTGAGATATGCATAAAAATTCTATTAACATTATTGAAAATAGTACATTCTTTTAACTCAATATTGTCTAATCAATGTTTGAGATATGCATAAAAAATATATTAACATTTTTGAAAATAAGTACATTCTTTTAACTCAATATGTAATTAGACATATAATCATTAATGTTTGACTGGTCTTTAATCCTGAAGCTAGTAGCATGTTGGTCAAGAAAAAACTGTCCCTAATAGCTAGGCATATGCATAGGGTAAACTGAAGCAGATGCATAATAATAGGAACATCTGGCATTGAAAGGGAGAGCTTTGCTTTTGAAGTAGCTAGGGTTTTCGTCCTCCTGCCATGGCTAGCTTGTTTCACGTGCTACATCTCTCTCTCTCTCTCTCTCTCTCTCTCTCTCTCTAGAATACACACAGTGAAAGTGTAGTGTGTGTGTTTCCATTTTGATGTTAAATAATGGGGGGCAGGGGAGTACTCATCATGAGAAATATGGATCCTGGTGAAAGCATGTCTAACAGGGAATGTGTTTGTGCAGAAAGAGAAAAGCAGAAAGAGAATCTCTCTCTCTCTCTCTCTCTCTCTCACACACACACACATATAATCTTGTTTCGTTCATCTCTCTAGTACCCCAAAGGCAGGCTTGAGAGACTCAAAGTTCACGATTAATACTATTGAAAGGTTTACAAACAACTTTTAATGTATTGTATAGGTCAGAAAAATAGTAAAACTGGAAATCCTAGATATGTGAACAACTCTCAAATTTGGTTTTTCATTATTTGTGGAAGCATATATTTATGTGTAATTAATATTAGTGTATATAATTATCGGGTTTGCGATCTTCTAGATGAGAGTTTTACAACTAATCAAAATGTGTTTAAAATGGAGTCCATGTGAATAAGATATCAGTTCTCAAAGTTGTATACTTGAAGTGGAAAATATGACAAAAATGAGTGGGATTGGAAGAATGTAGAATCTTGGAGTAGTATATAAGTGGGAGTCTTCTTAGGATATTTTTCTTTCGCCACACTAATTTTTTTTTTTTTTTAACGGCCAACAAACTCAATCCCGAGCATTCTCGGGGCACCCACTGGACAAAGGAGTACTCCGAGAGTAACCCGAGTCCACCACCAATTCCGGGGAAAACCCAGTAACCCACTCGTCCGTAGGCACGACAGTGAAATTATCGGTAAAACCCGTTTGGCTCAAGGATCCAACCCAGGTTTCCCTGGGTCTCCTATCATTGCCCACCAGTGCCTTTCGCCACACTAAATAAGAATGAACCCAAGATGGTTTTGTTGAGCAAAATGAAACGTTTTGTTGAGCTACTTTGCACTTCACATCACCACAAGTTGCCTTTATTGTTTTAAATTCCGTTTGAAATCAGCGGCAATTTGTTGTTGATGACTTGCGAGCTAAGCATGAAGTTCCTGTTGATCAGTTGATACTTAGGTGGTCAAGTTACCAGTGATGTGAGTTACTACTAAGAGGCATCGTCATTGGTAACTTGTTGCTCATGCAAGTTACTAATGGCGGGTTTATGTTGTGCAATGAGCGTTATCGCGATATTGTTAATGATGAGTTACCACTGATGGCGAGTTACTCTTGAGGAGTTGCTTTTAATGATCGAAGAGTTACTTTTGTTTTGTTACCGCAGATGGCCCGTTACTGCCGATGATGAGTCACCGACGACGAGTCACCTTTGTTGGCCCCAATTGATCTTTGATCTCTAGAACGTGAATCGAATTTGAATATAGCTTGAATCTCTGAATACATGTATGTTTTAAAATTGAAATCTAAAGTTCTATTTATAAGTAACTAAAAGGTGCGATTGTGGAGACGTGTCTTTTTACGAACAGGTGTGTCTCTTAATCTTGTGGATGTGATTGCACTTGAAGAGGTGTGTCCCTTTCTTTTCCTTTGAAGTTGTCGATCAACAGGTGTGTCCAAGGGACACATCGATTCCTTTAGGGAGTTGGTTACCAACTTCTGTTTTGTCACATCTAGTTCCCGTACTTCATAACTACCCTAATACTATCTTTATACTATATACATAAAACCGAAAGGTCTTACACTTTCAACATGTTCATAACTGATTATATAAACAGTTAAACTGTTATTAATAGCATTTAATACAATTTATTTTTTATTTGATGTAGTTAAATGATTAGGAAGTTTTATCTTTTGGTTTTGAGTATAAAACAAAAGGGCTACCTTGTTGAAAGTATACTTAAAATACATCAAAATTCACAACAAAACGTATGCATCGATCTTTAGCAATCAAGGGTTATTTCCTATTCGTTTTAGGTATAATTTCAGACGCTTGAGCCTTCTCTGGCAATACACATTGTTTCGGTTGAATTACTTTTGGATACATACGAGTTCTCTAAGGTGAGACTAATAGTTTGTTTTAAACTATCCGTGTTGAACGCTAATCCTTCGCCACCCTCGCCTTCTTTCTCATTATTTTTATTTTCGCTAATTTCTTGCAATTGTACCTAGTACCGATACTTATGTCCTTTTCTTTCGCATTATAATTTAATTTTAGATTGTTTTATGTTATTTTGTATGCATAGGGATGTTAAATAGAACCATTAGATCTTATATACATAGGGATGTTATTACAAAATCAATTATAGGTAAAGAACCATTAGATCTTATAAATACTCATACAAATTTGATACTTGAGTCGTTTGGTTTATCTTTCCTGTTAGTCGTGGCATAGATCATCTATCATATATTACTTTAACTCTAACTATGTAATTTTTGTGGTTCTCTAAATATAATGATTTTATTTATTATTATTATATATTATAAAGAGAGATGGAGGTTGGGAGGGAGAGGATGGACCACTTGTGATTAGCTAGGGTTTCTTTGTTGTTTCATACTTTCACAGTGAATGACAGTGTGATGGTTTTTAGGCTATTTGCTGTCTTATATCGGTTTGAGTTTCATATATGGGATAATTTAGGTTAATTCCTTTCTTTCGAAACTAATGTTAGTAAAAACCAAAACCAAAACTCAAAACTTATAAAACTTATGTATTCCTTTAAAAGAGTTGTCATTCATACCAAAAGAAGCAAATGTAAGATTTATAAGATCTTTAATTAACAAGAGATCAACAAAGACCCGGCTCTCACCGATTTTCTGCTCGTAGTGTTAATTCACCAAAAATTTCCGAATTTTTTTGTGGTGTAAAATATTGCACAAGTGCATAACCATAACAGTTCCACTAGACGTGCCATGGTAAACTCGAACTCGTGATCAACCTTAAATTAAAAGCATTAATAGTTAATAAACAACCCAATGACTTTGATCATATTTGTGTTTTTCTTAGATCGGTGGGTACGGTGAGGATAGTCTCTTTGGAGACTACCCGTCACGTAGGCGCCACGTAATCACGGGAGGAGGATGCTCCTCTTGGGGACTACCTAAGGGTGTGGGGACTAGCCAAGACTACCCCACCATTAATAATATATTAATATAATATAAAGGATGAGAGAGAAGGCACATGGGGGACCCACCAACTTGCCCCGTCTCCGGCGTTACAATTGTGACGGAAGTGCCGAGGACGGCCCCTAGGGAGCGGTGTGTGACTGACCTAAAGGGGGGGGGGGGGACGGCCCTGTGCCGATCCCCATACCCACCGGTCTTACTGTTGCCGTTTTTCATGAATGTCTGATTGTAAACTTTATTTCTATATCGGATATTTACATATGTTTAAGATCAAATACAAAGGGTCTTAAAAATAAAAAGTCGTACGAAGGGTATCAAACGGACTCTGATTGACCTCATTTAAACGGCATTGGAACCGTATCATCAAACTCTATGATGTGAGATTTTAGGTTTTCACTTTGGGATTTATAGGTTGTAGATTTTAAAAGTTTTGTTTATTATCATTGTGTCTTTAATTTATCATTGTGTGTCTCCTATATTTGCGTATTGTGTTTTTTTTTTACGACTCGTTGTGCCTTTGTTTCCTCAACATCTTGTGCGATCTATTCTATTTTTATACACTTCTTATTTTTATAAGACTTTGTAGAAAAACTTATCACTGTTTACATATATGAGAATTAAAACATACATATAACATGCATGTCGTTGTCAAATGTCTGAGAATTAAAAGTTAAAAACTACAACTAATATTGCATGTTCGTACGTCTTTAGCATAAAAAAAGTTGTAATAAACGACAAATTTAACTTAGTTTGGTACCTTGGTGTGTGGCTTTCCAATCCATGCGTGGCTTGTAACACTGTTGAATTGCTTTATGCTCCTGGCTTCTCAGTTCTCCCTAGGCCTGTTTACTTATTAGGATTTAGGAAAGTAATCAAAATAGACAATGATTATTTTCATTTCACTAAACTTTCGTTTTATTCCATGTGATTTGGTCGTTTTAATAATTTTGTACCAATCATTTAAAAATAATCATTTTACTCCTTGATGTTTCTATTGATTCTCTATACTCCCCGGCCTTAACTCTGTTCATTTTTGTTGTTAAAAAGTAAGGGTACTTTTGTCTATTCAGTTCAAAATAAGGGTAATTCAGTAATTTTACATATTAGTATCTATTATTTATTTAATATATTACCTACAAAAATCCAATACATTCCTTATTTATTTATTTATTTATTAAATCACTCTTTCTAATCCTAGCTTCCACGATCAGCCCCACCATTTCCATCCTAGCCAACCACCACCACAACATCCCAACTGGCCACCACCTGGAATCGGAGTCGGCAGATGCATCGTCTGACAGCTCACCCCTTTTCTTTGTCGTTTCGCTCCCCCAAACACATCCCGATGGAATTACCTTAATTTATTATTAATCTCCTGATTCAATCTCCAAGTTTTGCGGTTTTCAAACCCGCACATAACCTGTTCGACAAATCATTTCATAAATTATTTTCATTTTGTGGGTTTTTTGAACCTGCACAGAAGGTGTTCGACGAATTATTTCATAAGTTTTTTTTCATTTAGGGGGTTTGATGAATTGTGTGAAAGGTTTTTCATTTTGGGGGTTTTTAAAAGTTGCATGGAAGCTGTTCAACGAATTGTTTCATGAGTTTCTTTTCATTTTGGGTTTTTTTAAACTTGCATTATGAAAGGGTTTTCAGATTATAAGAAAACCAGATCACAACAAGTCATTAAGAAATCACAACTACAACAGCCTCTTACTACAGCCTCCAACACGAATTCGAGAAACCCTTTTGCTCAGAATCGAGCAAAAAAGTCACTTATCGGAGATTTATCTTGTTCTGTCACTGCTACACAAGTTCATCCACAAGGGTTGTATAAATCGTCCTTCATCGGGTTCTCGTGATCTATTCGGCTGGGATGTTGATGGTGGTGGCTGGGATGGAGATGGTGGTGGTGGGTAGGGTTAGAAAGAGTGATTTAATAAATAAATAAATAAATAAATAATTAGGGAATGGATTGGATTTTTGTAGGTAATATAATAAATAAATAAATAAATAATAGATACTAATATGTAAAATTACTGAATTACCCTTACTTTGAATTGAAAAGACAAAAGTGCCCTTACTTTTAACATCAAAAATGAAAAGAGTTAAGGCCGGGGAGTATATTAGAGAATCAATAGAAACATCAGGAAGTAAAATGACTATTTTTGAATGATTAGAGCAAAACCGTTAAAACGACCAAACGAAGTCTACTCTTTTCATTTTTTTCAAGTTAGTCGTAGCCAACATCTAAAAGCTGAGCTGATCCTAACTCTCAGCAAAGAGTGTAGGTTAAATCGTAACTCTCTCAGCCAGCGGAGTTGACTTCTCGGCTTTAAATTCAAAGAAATAAGACTAATTACATTGGTGAAAACTAAATTTCAAAGTCTATGAAAACTTTTTGCCAACTTTGATTATTTTGCAAAATTTTCATGATTGGTCTTTTAACAAAAAAAAGTCTAAAAATTAGATATATGAATTGGTCAGATAAAATATATTAAGTGAAAGGCTCCGACAAAAAATGGAGCCCAAAAGTATTACAACTCAAGAAGCCTATGATAGAATACAATTTGCAACCAAAAGAGTTGCAACCCAAAATCAGTCAATAAAAAAAAAGAAAAATGTGTTCATTATTCTTGATATTCCCTGTTTACTATATTTTTCGTATGCAATTCTTGATTTCACTACCTTCAATTAGCCCAAAAGCTAGGAAACTAAACCTTAATCTCCTTGAAAGATCTTTTGACTCCCACTTTGTGTAGATTGATGTTATGGGCTTGATGTTATTCCCTGGTTGAGTAGCTTTGAAAACGCTTAAAGCAGGTTTAATGAATCCCCCCAAGAACACATATTACCCTTCTTGGGAAGGGCAACTCAACACATGACGTGATCCACAACAACTTCAGTACCTCGCGTTGAAATCTATGTGAACAAGGACGGAAACAACCAAGTGATGTTACATATCCATGAAATTCATGTTTTTTTGCACTTTCCGACGGAAGAAACAACCAAATTATGACAAGTGTTCACAAAAAAAAAATCATGCTTGTTTAGAACTCCTTGAGAAAAACTACATGGCAAGGATGGATCCTTGTGGTCTTTCCCAATCGAGTTATATATAAAAAGGCAACTTAATGGCCATATACAGTGCCTCTCCAGACAATTAATTATCTAACATAACTAGGTTAGAAACCCGTACGTGTATTACACGGGGTTGTACATTAAAAACACTATAATTAAAATTTTTTTAACAAACATCTCATCACCGAAATTACATATTGTTACATGTAATAATGGTAAAATAAAAGGTATACTAATATATCATAAAATTTAAATGTCTGTTTATATAAAATGCAATATATAGCTGGCTAAACTCATCAAGAAGCAATCTTTTATAACCTCCATGTAAAAAAAAATCTATTTTACTTATAAAGTATGTTTCTAAAAGTATATATTTGAAAAACAATTAAATAAAATTTAAAAAAAAAGTATAAAAGTATACCTCCACGTATTTTTCAAGCACCTCATTTGTATTTTTTTTAATTATTTTATTAGTCTCAAGTATATCTGTAATATTACCGAGTTAAACTATACAACTTTTGGTGTACATTTGACGAGGTTTTGTTTTTATAAAAAGGATGTAGTTGACAAAATTATTTATCAAAATGACTTGTTTCAACAGTATTTATCAAAATGGGTTCTTTTATAAAAAAAAAAAAATAAAGAAATACTAAAAAATCCCCTAACCATCCTATCTTCTTACTTGTTAAATACGGGGACTCCATGGTTATCGCCACCAAATCACTACACGCTTTTGAAAAAAAAACTCTACGTATGTTGTTTTTTAACAATGAATATTTTGTTTTTTCGTAAGACTTGAACCCAAGAGCTCACACTTAAGTGATCAAGATTGTAATGAACTAATGATTTTTCAACTAAGAGTGTTACTACAATACTTGCATGCATCATAATACCTTGAGATACACATTTAAAGATATACATAATTGAATTTAGGTAATTAACTGATTTATCATTTACTTGCAGTAAATGCATTAATTAAATCTAAATGTTGACCAGTTTACAAAATACCTAAATTTTTTGAAGAAAAAACATTTCTTACTAAAAAATTAAAATCAATTAAATCAATCAATCAACAATCAATTGTTAATTATTATTATTATTATTATTATTATTATTATTATAATTATTATTATTATTAATCAAGAATAAATAAAAGGGTTAATAAAATGTAGGAATACTCACAACATGACACATGGCAAAAATAGTCCTAAAAATGACAAGTGGCAAAAATTAAAGAAAGAAGCCTAAGAATCATCCATGTGTACTTTATTTTTATTTATTAGTATAGAGATATATATATTATATACTAGGTTAGAAACTCGTGTATTACACGGGGTTGTACATTAAAAACACTATAATTAATTTTTTTTTAACAAACATCTCATCACCGAAATTACATATTGTTACATGTAATAATGGTAAAATAAAAGGTATACTAATATATCATAAAATTTAAATGTCTGTTTATATAAAATGCAATATATAGCTGCCTAAACTCATCAAGAAGCAATCTTTTATAACCTCCATGTAAAAAAAAATATCTTTTTTACTTATAAATTATGTTTCTAAAAGTATATATTTGAAAAACAATTAAATAAAATTTAAAAAAAAAAGTATAAAAGTATACCTCCACGTATTTTTCAAGCACCTCATTTGTATTTTTTTTTTAATTATTTTATTAGTCTCAAGTATATCTGTAATATTACCGAGTTAAACTATACAACTTTTGGTGTACATTTGACGAGGTTTTGTTTTTATAAAAAGGATGTAGTTGACAAAATTATTTATCAAAATGACTTGTTTCAAAAGTATTTATCAAAATGGGTTCTTTTATAAAAAAAATAAAGAAATACTAAAAAATCCCCTAACCATCCTATCTTCTTACTTGTTAAATACGGGGACTCCATGGTTATCGCCACCAAATCACTACACGCTTTTGAAAAAAAAAACTCTACGTATCTTGTTTTTTAACAATGAATATTTTGTTTTTTCGTAAGACTTGAACCTAAGATCTCATACTTAAGTGATCAAGATTGTAATGAACTAATGATTTTTCAACTAAGAGTGTTACTACAATACTTGCATGCATCATAATACCTTGAGATACACATTTAAAGATATACATAATTGAATTTAGGTAATTAACTGATTTATCATTTACTTGCAGTAAATGCATTAATTAAATCTAAATGTTGACCAGTTTACAAAATACCTAAATTTTTTGAAGAAAAAAAGATTTCTTACTAAAAATTTAAAATCAATTAAATCAATCAATCAACAATCAATTATTAATTATTATTATTATTATTATTAATCAAGAATAAATAAAAGGGTTAATAAAATATAGGAATACTCTCACAACATGACACATGGCAAAAATAGTCCTAATAAATGACAAGTGGCAAAAATTAAAGAAAGAAGCCTAAGAATCATCCATGTGTACTTTATTTTTATTTATTAGTATAGAGAAACTAGGTTAGAAACCCGTACGTGTATTACACGGGGTTGTACATTAAAAACACTATAATTAAAATTTTTTTAACAAACATCTCATCACCGAAATTACATATTGTTACATGTAATAATGGTAAAATAAAAGGTATAATAATATATCATAAAATTTAAATGTCTGTTTATATAAAATGCAATATATAGCTGGCTAAACTCATCAAGAAGCAATCTTTTATAACCTCCATGTATAAAAAAAAATCTTTTTTACTTATAAAGTATGTTTCTAAAAGTATATATTTGAAAAACAATTAAATAAAATTTAAAAAAAAAGTATAAAAGTATACCTTCACGTATTTTTCAAGCACCTCATTTGTATTTTTTTTAATTATTTTATTAGTCTCAAGTATATCTGTAATATTACCGAGTTAAACTATACAACTTTTGGTGTACATTTGACGAGGTTTTGTTTATATAAAAAGGATGTAGTTGACAAAATTATTTATCAAAATGACTTGTTTCAACAGTATTTATCAAAATGGGTTCTTTTATAAAAAAAAAATAAAGAAATACTAAAAAATCCCCTAACCATCCTATCTTCTTACTTGTTAAATACGGGGACTCCATGGTTATCGCCACCAAATCACTACACGCTTTTGAAAAAAAAACTCTACGTATGTTGTTTTTTAACAATGAATATTTTGTTTTTTCGTAAGACTTGAACCCAAGAGCTCACACTTAAGTGATCAAGATTGTAATGAACTAATGATTTTTCAACTAAGAGTGTTACTACAATACTTGCATGCATCATAATACCTTGAGATACACATTTAAAGATATACATAATTGAATTTAGGTAATTAACTGATTTATCATTTACTTGCAGTAAATGCATTAATTAAATCTAAATGTTGACCAGTTTACAAAATACCTAAATTTTTTGAAGAAAAAATTTCTTACTAAAAATTTAAAATCAATTAAATCAATCAATCAATCAATTATTAATTTTATTATTATTATAATTATTATTATTATTAATCAAGAATAAATAAAAGGGTTAATAAAATGTAGGAATACTCACAACATGACACATGGCAAAAATAGTCCTAAAAATGACAAGTGGCAAAAATTAAAGAAAGAAGCCTAAGAATCATCCATGTGTACTTTATTTTTATTTATTAGTATAGAGATATATATATTATATACTAGGTTAGAAACTCGTGTATTACACGGGGTTGTACATTAAAAACTATAATTAATTTTTTTTTAACAAACATCTCATCACCGAAATTACATATTGTTACATGTAATAATGGTAAAATAAAAGGTATACTAATATATCATAAAATTTAAATGTCTGTTTATATAAAATGCAATATATAGCTGCCTAAACTCATCAAGAAGCAATCTTTTATAACCTCCATGTAAAAAAAATATCTTTTTTACTTATAAATTATGTTTCTAAAAGTATATATTCGAAAAACAATTAAATAAAATTTAAAAAAAAAGTATAAAAGTATACCTCCACGTATTTTTCAAGCACCTCATTTGTATTTTTTTTAATTATTTTATTAGTCTCAAGTATATCTGTAATATTACCGAGTTAAACTATACAACTTTTGGTGTACATTTGACGAGGTTTTGTTTTTATAAAAAGGATGTAGTTGACAAAATTATTTATCAAAATGACTTGTTTCAAAAGTATTTATCAAAATGGGTTCTTTTATAAAAAAATAAAGAAATACTAAAAAATCCCCTAACCATCCTATCTTCTTACTTGTTAAATACGGGGACTCCATGGTTATCGCCACCAAATCACTACACGCTTTTGAAAAAAAAACTCTACGTATCTTGTTTTTTAACAATGAATATTTTGTTTTTTCGTAAGACTTGAACCTAAGATCTCATACTTAAGTGATCAAGATTGTAATGAACTAATGATTTTTCAACTAAGAGTGTTACTACAATACTTGCATGCATCATAATACCTTGAGATACACATTTAAAGATATACATAATTGAATTTAGGTAATTAACTGATTTATCATTTACTTGCAGTAAATGCATTAATTAAATCTAAATGTTGACCAGTTTACAAAATACCTAAATTTTTTGAAGAAAAAAACATTTCTTACTAAAAATTTAAAATCAATTAAATCAATTAATCAACAATCAATTATTAATTATTATTATTATTATTATTATTAATCAAGAATAAATAAAAGGGTTAATAAAATATAGGAATACTCACAACATGACACATGACAAAAATAGTCCTAATAAATGACAAGTGGCAAAAATTAAAGAAAAAAGCCTAAGAATCATCCATGTGTACTTTATTTTTATTTATTAGTATTGAGATTAAGTTACATCAAAGCCACCATGATCACCATACTATTCTTTTTCACTTTTCTCCATCAAACATCTTTTTTAATTAGATATCCCCATCTCCACTTGTCTAATATATTTTTTTACTTCTAATGCAGTCCACCCTTATCTCGACCCAACATTCCGCATAACCTAAAAGTACCTGCCTACCTACCACTTGTATAGTCCAACAATTTTACAATTTCTTAAGGAGCTCTGATTAAGTAACTAATGCAGCAAAGTTTTTTTTTTAATAAATAATTGAGTAAATTACAAGTTTTGTCTTTTATGTATGTCTCAAATTGCAGGCGCTGTCCTTTGTCTTTAAAATTGATGAGTTTTGTCCTTAATGTTTGCAAATCTTACACGTTATGTCCTTTAGGCCAAACCCAATTAATTTTTTTTGTTAAATCTGGTCACCCAGGGGTATTTTAGTCTTTTTACCATGTTTACTTATGTTTATTAAAAAATAAAACAAAATAATTTTAGTCTTATTATTATTATTATCATTATTATAATTATTATTATTATAAGTGTGTATATATACCATATATATAACCATTACCACAACCCTTCACCGCCATCTCCACCTCCCACCACCGTCACTGTCAACCACCCTCCATTGCCACCGTCACTACGGCCACCATCACCACCACCGTCACCTGCCACCACCTCCCACCACAACCACCATCCCGCATAACCCACCTCCACCGCTTCAATAGTGCAACCCAAACCAGCACCCTCCGCCGTCACCACCACCCTCCACCTCCACCTCCATTGATTTCACTTTTGCAATGTAGCAGACAAGTTCCAGACAACAATATAAATACAACTGCAATGGATTATTATTCTTCAGGCACAATCTAAACAAGATCATCAAGAATAAAATAGATAAATTAAATACGATCTTAACCTTCATTCAAAAGCTAAAACGAAGCAACAAAACTATATCGAAAGACCACCACCCTCCATTGCCACCGTCACGACCACCTCCCACCACCGTCACCACCATCCTCCATTGCCACCGTCACTACGGCCACCAACACCACCACCGTCACCTGCCTAAATTCCAAATCAAAAACCCCCAATCAAAAACCTAAATTCCAAATCAAAAACCCCCAACCAAAAACCTAAATTCCAAATAAAAAACCCCAAAAAATCCCCACAATGTCAAAACAGACCTACAATCACCCACAAACCTGCAACAAATCCTCTGTTTCCGGCGAAGGTTCCGGCTAGCCGCCACCGATTCTCCGCAACCCAGTACCGCATCCACCATCACAAACCCACCACCACATCCATCTTCATCATCCACAAACCCACCACCACAAAAATCCAGATCTGCGAAAACACCGATTCTCCGCAACCCACTACCGCATCCACCATGAACACCTCCATCATCGCCATCGTTCTCAGACACCTCCATCATCCCCGTCGTTCTCAAACACCTCCACCGTCGCCGTCGTTCTCAAACACCTCCATCGTCGCCGTCGTTCTCAAACACCTCCACCATTGTCGTCGTTCTCAAATATACAGAGAGAAGAGAGAATATACAGAGAGAAGAGAGAGAACATGAGAGAGAGAGAAATGGCAGATTTTTGTATTTATAATTTCTTTTTATTTTTTTTACAAATTAACCCCTAAACATAAACTGTTTTACACAATAGCCCCTGAAGACATGAAATGACAAGAATTCCCTCATGTGCCTTGCACATGATCAGTTTTAACCAAAAAAATCTAACTGGGTTTGGCCTAAAGGACATAACGTGCAAGATTTGCAAACATTAAGGACAAAACTCATCAATTTTAAAGACAAAGGACAGCGCCTGCAATTTGGGACATACATAAAGGACAAAACTTGTAATTTACTCTAAATAATTTTTATCTTGAGAGAAATACATTTTGTAAAACTGTTATCTAAATAGATAACGATATATGTACAACAAACTAAAATGATAGTGTTGGATAAGGATTCATGCTCAACACTAGTCCGTTTAAAACTTGTTTCGCCCACTCACGAACAAGAGAGTTCAATATCTTGAAATAGAACAAGAGAATTCTCCTCTCTTACTCGACTTTGGTGTCTAATACTTAGAGTGGTTTTCATAAAAATTAAACTTGTTTTATTGTTGTAACCAACCAAAATTGCTTGATTGCAACTAAATACATTTAACTTTTGCCCACTTGTTCCTTAATGCTAAGAAAGTAATATACAAAGAAGGCTCTCACTTATATACATTTGTGAAGTTCCATCAGGTTTTAATCCATTTGTTCAAATTCTATATCAACTCGTTGCTCTGAGTATTAAGAGCATTCTCATCCAAACCACCAAAATCTGTGTGGGGGGGTTTTTAAAATATAAGAAGTATAAAAAGTGGTTGTGAGTGGAGGAGAGAGAAAATGTTTACTGTTCATCTGTATATTTGGGGGGACACTGTTCACCCCCTATAGTTTTTAATATATAGAAAGTGGTTGTGAGTGGGAGAAAGAAATTGTAATATATATTGAAAAGGAAAGAGAAAAAGTATTTGTTTTTAGTGGAAATATATTGATATAGGAGTTGTTTTTAGTGGAATGTATGTATATTTTTGGTGGATTGGATGTGAATGCTCTAATATCATATTTATCTTATCTTTATTTGTAGACACTCTACATGTTGCGAAGCCCTGAAACCCAATAAACTAGTAGGTGGGTGGTATGGTCTCTTGCCCCTCCCAATCAGTCTTCATAGCGCCCCTCTCCTCATTTCCTAGGTGCCAAAGAGGGGGAGGGGTGTACAGAGGGGGCTCCATCTCTTTAACGAGCGTCAAAGGGTTATACATGTGGGGCCCATTCATTCCCAAAATCAAATTTTTCTCTTTTTGATTTCCTTTTTCTTATTTTTATATTGTTTATAAGGGGCTTTAAAGAGGCATTATCCCATACCGTGCAAGTTAACGATAAGCCACTCGCTTATGTGGCACATACGTGGCGTTAACGTGGCATTATAGAGTCCTTAGGGGTTTATACACACCACCCAGCCTTATCCTTATGATGATCTATTTTGGAAGATAAAGGTTGAAAAAGAAAATATAAAGATTAGTGAAAGAAAAGGATAAAAAGTAGAGGCTTGATTTAAATTGTTGGTTTAATTGTTAAAGATACGGTGTTAAAGTTTATTTGTTTATTTTATTTGAGTTGATTTGGTTTAGGATTAGTACAGGTTTAATATGAATAGAGGTTATATATATTCAGTTTTAGATGTTGAGTTCATTAACAAAGAAAAGAGTCAAGATACGTTACTTTAAATGTGTGCGTGTTTACATATATTTTCGGTTTAATACAATTGGTTATTCCAACAATAATTATATAACAAATATTTGTTATCTTGTATCCAAAATTAAAATCATATTTTCATGAATTTTGCAAAAAGTAATACAAAGGTAGAGTGACAAGTACTAATTCAATCAATGTAAGACATCCTAGCTCGACCATTTGATAGGTTCAATCTTTGCTTGAGATTTATTAGAAGACTATGTGACGCTTCTTCCGCTCGTAGTCATTATTCGGTCAGTATTAATTTCTTCCCACGCCGAGAACACACAGCTTGTTTAAGCCCACGTTCCAACAATCTATTAACACGAACCACATACAGTTTTAGGGTGGAGGGTATCATTCAATCACTTTAGGGTGTTTGAGTTACCGTCTAGCCAATAATCTCATGCCATGTCAAGTCCCCATTCCACTCCCCATTTTGCACTCAATCACTGGCAGTGGTTCAAACACCTGGAGAGTGGTAAAAAATTAAAACAAAAATATTATGATTGGTTGAAAGGGGTTGGGATCCACCATTCACCCTCTCTCTCCCACCTCTCCTCTTCTTCACCGAATCGGTGAATACTCACCGAAAAAGGCAATCACCGAACCGCTTAGGGGGCGGCAACGATTCACCGAGCGGTGAAAACAACTCCTCGATGGAGTCCCCGCTATCATACCGTTCCCCTTACAGATTGGTCTTGATTTGCAATAACAAAATCCATTGGGGAGTTCTTTAATGATTCAAGACCAATTGTCCATAAAAATTCCTAGTTTGTTGTCAATATTGTTTCCCTTTTGCTTATCCAGACAGGTTAACGAATGTCATGACTGCAAAAACATCCTATTGATTCTTTTAGATTCAAACAAATACTTATAAAGAATGGTATGTCCGTATGTAGCATGTGGGGAAGCAAATATGTGGTAATTTGGGTGCGCAATAATAGATTCTAAGCCCAAATGGTAGCAAAACTTTTGTTTTAATTTTCTAGGCAAAAGATCAAATACAAATAATCTTAACATACTAAACATACAAATTGAAGGAAAACTCAAAAGACAAAGTGACATTTTTGTAATTACCACAAACTATCAAAGTTACTATACAAATGTGAACTCAACCAAAAATACCTAAAAAGCACAATTTTTTTAAACATTTTTTATTAAAAATTCGCTACATTTTGTTAGCAAAAAAAAAAAAAAAAATTTTTTTGCTGCTACTAAAAGTAGCAATTTTTTAGTAAAAAATGTTAAAAAAAAAAATAATTTGTGTGTTTTTTATTTATTTTTTATTTTTTTTAGATTTTTTTAGGTTTTTGGGGTTTAGTTTTTAGCATTTTAGCTTGGGTGGGGGGAGGGTGTTAGGTTTTTGGGGTGGGGGTTTAGGTTTTTGGGTGGGGTGTGGGGGGGTTAGGTTTTTTTAGATTTTTAGGTATATTTGTAGAGTAACTTTGATAGTTATTGATAATTACAAAAATGTCACCTTATCTTTTGAGTTTTCCTTCAATTTGTATGTTTAGTATGTTAAGATTATTTGTACAAGAACTTTACCCTAATTTTCTATTGCACTTTTAATTTTCAGTTAGTATGTTTTTTTTTCTTTTGAACGGTAAAAAATGAACTTTAGACGTTTCCATTAACTTTAGAAGTTGTTCAACTTTTTACATTAGACATTGGCGTTAACTTTAGACACGATAAGTCTTCTTTAAACTTTACTATCGATACATGCATACTTTGGATACTTTTACTTTAGCTTTCTGAAAACTTTATACACACCCGGTTTGCATTTTAGAGATATGTTAGCTTTAGACATACCTCATGAAATAATTATCGCCATCTTGGAGGCTAGAAGCCAAAACTATATATTTCTTTGTAACTATACCTTTCTTAAGTTACTTTGACAAACTATGTCTTTATTTATAATCGGTCTATATTTATTTATTAAAACACTTTATCGGGTATACCCACCGCCAAAAAAAAAAATCTATAAAGAGATGTGTACAAATTCACCTAATAGAGCGAACTATGCATATTATGACAGTGGCGGATGCAGGATTTTATTCTAATGGATTCCTTTTGGTAAATTCTCTTTAATTCTCACTAATTTTTTTTTTCTAAATTCTACAAAGTTCTCACTAATTTTTTCCGTTTTTTTTTTCCAAACGCACTGAGTTTATGGGAACCCACAAATATTGGTTGGATCCGCCATGTACTTATGACCTTGCTATCTTGACCTTTAACGGACACTTGATCACCCTAGTTAATTGTTCAAGGTTTACATGTTAAATGGGCCGACTTTCATTCAAAACTATGCATGCGAAATGTTTCGTGCGGACAGAGTTTTTGCATGGGGAAGAAACATACATGACCAACCCATATCGACAAAAATCAAATTCTCACCGCTAGTTGTCTATGGTTTTATTTGGAAAAACGTATTTTCTTTCAAATTTTTGTGGAAATGATTCATTTAACTTATACATGGCCCACCTACAAAGGTATTTCTTGGTATTTGAATACCATGTATCTTATTCTTTTGTTTGTTTTGGCTTTAACAGATAACCATTGTCGTTTTTCTATATTCCCTCTTATCAACATTACAAATTTTAACTTATATTTAATAGTCAAACATCATTCTTACCTGCAAGGTGACCCTAGCATATGTAGGTTATTTTACTATGTCAGTTTGTACCAATATTTACCAACAACGCATGAGTTTTTATATCTTTTTTTAACTGATCAACGTGATAGTGTGAAACTTTTAGTGCCATAAGTTTTTGTACTAACCTACTATTATAGTATTTTTTTTTATGATGATAACTAACGATATGAAGAAAAAAGTTGGGAGTGATGGAAAGTTAGAAACACATGCTATTAACCTTTTATTAGATTGATAATTATATGTTGGTGAACGCTTGGTGTCAACATCTTGGAGATCTTCTTTAGATATGATTTATCAGTATTGGTCTTGTTTAGGTCATTTTAGTTAAGTTATATGTATATTATGTGTTTGGGTACAGGGTACTGGTTTAGAGCACCTAGTAAAGCAACTAGTCCTTGCTCTACTAGACAATTTAAAGCAACTAGTCTACTAGGCATGTAGCACGCCTACAATTGTTAGTTGTTTGGTTATGATTGTTGAATCTATTCACGTTTCATTCACTTTGTAATAAAATATACTGTAAGAATTAATTACATCATGTTAATTCGGATAATCGATTAGAGATTTCCCATCTAATCAAATTCGTATTAGGGTTGAATACTCTATCCTTCAAGATTGTTGGAGAACAATATCGAATGTGAGAATTACATTATCCATACTAAATAAAAGGATATGACGCCTACAATTGTTAGTTGTTTGGTTATGATTGTTGAATCTATTCACGTTTCATTCACTTTGTAATAAATATATTGTTAGAATTAATTACATCATGTTAATTTGGATAATCGATTAGAGATTTCCCATCTAATCAATTCGTATTAGGGTTGAATACTCTATCCTTCAAGATTGTTGGAGAACCATAACGAATGTGAGAATTACATTATACATACTAAATAAAAGGATATGACATATTAGATTGACAAATATTTTGATCATATAACTTACACGCGTCTAAATATCATGTGGTTCATTGATTTCATACAAATTGTAATTAAACCATGTTTTGTCAAATATGTATTATCAATAAATTGAAACAAGTTTTACATTATTTGTTATGTTATGTGTGTTTCTCTCTTATAGACAATAACTTCTATCCTTTATGAACAAACTATATATTTGAGTTATTCTTCTTGCTCATGTAAAACGATAACCATTCAAAAGTTGAATGTTTCAAGTGTTTTGTCATTGGATTTTACAAATTTTTTTGTTAGACATTTTTAACACCAAGTTCTAAAATCTTTGTATTTAGATATTCTACAATTCTGAGTAGAAAATATTTGCCAAAAGAGGGGGTTTGTTGACAATGTCAAACTCCATATTTAGGTCAGTCTCTTTTGATCCCTGGTGAAGAACTGAAGTTAATTTGATAAATAAAAGATTAATCGGCATTCTTGATGTGTAATATGTTTTTCGCTGCGTCTTACTAGTGCTTTTTTAAAGTTTTGTTGTTACAAAAAAAATTGAATCAACTACCAAGGGGCTTGTGATCGGGAGTTGGCACCGATTGGAAAGAGTGATCAACAACCATCTGAGAGACAAAAAAAATGTTGTTGGTGAAGTTGGAAAAAACAATTTATTTTTCTAAATACGTCTTATCGTTAATAAAATTATAATATTTCATTGAATATGTCATATATATGTATAAAGTAAATAGTTTTCTCTTAATCAAAGGGTAGCATATGTGAATTATGTTTGTTATCTAAATTTGAGTGATAAGGCTATAAACAATTTTCTTGTCATATTTTATGTTGTGCCTAAAGCTAGGTTAAGTTTTATAGTTACTTTGTGTCTTAGGATTTTGATTCCACCTTTTTTAAATCTAATCACTAGTTATGTAAGAGAAGGTTATCTAAGGTGATGTCTGATATTCATATTTGAGTTAAAACTGATACAAATTAAAAGAAAACAATGGAGCAACAATATATATGTATTTAAAGAAATAGTCATGTTATTTAAGATTTTTTTATTATTATTCTGACAAATAAATTATTACTCATTTTAAGAATATATCACTATCATTGTCAATTTGTCATTCCTCTATTTCAAAATATATAAATAGGCTACCAATATAAATAGGTTGTAATGTTGTATAGTATGTTTTGACCATGTAGACTTAACGGCCCAAATCAGTATATTGTAATTCCAAAACGCTAGATGAGGGGTGTTAAAAACTGGATATCCGAAAATTCGGATCCGAAATTTTCGGATACTAGATTTCACTATCTGAATCCGTATCCAAAATTTCAGATTTCGGATATACGAAATTTCGGATACGGATTCGGATAGTGAATCGGATATCCGAAAATCCAACTTTTTATTTAATTTTTATTATTTTTTTCATAATTTTAGATAGTTTCGGATATCTGAATATAAGTTTTCGGATATTTTTCGGATATTTTCCAGATATTTCGGAGATTTTCGGATACTTCGGATATTTTCGGATATCCGAAAGAAATGAAATTTAAATTTTCGATATTTCGGATATCCGAAATATCCGAAAATTTTGAAAATCACTATTCAAATCTGAATCCGAAAAATTATGATATCCGAATTTCGGATATCCGAAATTTCGGATATCCAATTTTTTGGATATTTCGGATTCGGATATCGGATATTTCGGATCGGATTTTCGAATACAGATAGTTTTGAACACCCTTAGATGTGGCTGTAAATAGTTCTCAAGAGGAACACATATATGCGGTATAACGCAATAATATAAATGTTATTTCCAGCTTACTCCAAAGGGCCAGCATATGCTGTTTAAACCCTTCACCCCAAATTCGAATCCCTCCCAGAGGTGTCTCCCATATTTACATAATTTGCACTTAGTAGGAATCGAACCTGAGACCTTCACAGAAGAAAAACCAGTTAGTGGAAAACCCCCTGACCAACTGGGCTATACCATATTGGCAGTACCACTTGTATTACATATAATACAATTTACTAACGTTTATTATTTATTATAGTATAAGAGATTATTTTAAATGGGTTAAAAGCTTAGATGTATTAAATAAAAAGTCTAACGGGTTAAAAACGTTTATTATTTTTAGTATAAAGGGTGAAATTGAAACTTAAAAATAACTCAAATATATAACACGTTATTAATCTATTATATCTTTAGTAATTTAGTTTTTGTGACAACTTACGTTCGTTAGCATTTTTTTAAATTGAATGTGTGTTTGTGATTTTCTGACAACTTGGTTTTTCATAGGTTAATTTTTTTCTTTCTTGACATTCTATTAAACCAACTTTGAAATTGAAGATGTATTCAAATTAAAGTTTTTAATCTGAGTGTCGATATCGAGATGAGCTTAAGTGGTTTCTACCGAACAATATTGGTACTGTATCGGTATTATTGGAAACGATACAAGGATTATTGGAAATTAATGACGATATTCCTTTTTATTGTTCTTTGATTGATGTAAAACATGTGTTGAATATACTTTTAGGGGGATGGCACCAGCGTGATGGGCCCATCACGTGTGAGACACCATCGCAACCAACCATCACGGTGCGTGGTGGAATTTTTGGTGGTGGCCATCACGTTTGTGGTGAGTTTGATGGTGTAAGGAGGAATAAGGTGGTATGTTGTGATTGATTAAGAATGAGGTGGTATAATGCTTGTGGACAGTGTGATGAGTGATGCAAGTGATTTAGTGATGGTGTGATAAAATTCGGTGGAATGTGGTGGTAGTTTGTGATTGGTTGGTTGTAAGTGATGGTCGTGATGGGTGTCCCTTCCTTGACTTTTTTTTAATTAGCTTTCGGTTGCCTTCGCAAGTGTCTATACCGTAACGAAACCAAATCGATACAAAATTCAATTGGCGACTATAATTAACTTTTTCTTGACATTCCATTTTTCCTTTTTATTAAACAAAGGTGTATTCCCTTAAACTCTACAAGTGTCGATACCGTACCTATATGATTTCAAGCAAACAAAATCGTTTACCGGTATTGGT
Source organism: Helianthus annuus (assembly GCF_002127325.2). NCBI lineage: Eukaryota > Viridiplantae > Streptophyta > Magnoliopsida > Asterales > Asteraceae > Helianthus > Helianthus annuus. Next base: position 161,179,210 of record NC_035446.2, on the reverse strand, counting down.
ATTTGTTATATGGTTTTTGATGGTGGTTAGAAAATGTGCATAATATCCTTTGGGTATATAATAATTTTTTAGTTTTTTTAGGTTTTCTTTTTCGTTTATTATAGCAAGTGCCGACTCCGTAATGAACCAAATATGCAACTGAATTTCTGCCATGTAGAGCCGAATGATCCCACTAATTTATGAATTGTTAGTAATCATTTATATGAATTCGTTAGATAATACACTATAATAATTTGATAATCTACAAATAATGTATTCATAACTGAATACATGAATAGGTTTAGGTTCATGTATAAAGGATCAAAATCCTAATGCTACAAATAAAACATCATTGGATAAATAGAAGAAAGAACACCATGGGACAAAAAAAAAAAACACTTAGTTAGAAAACGTATTTTTTTATATAACAATAAAGTACTCGTATTAAAAATAAAAAATATGTGTATTTTAAAAAGAAAAAAAAAACAATGACGTATAAAAAGGTTATTGATGTTTAATAAAGATAGGTGGAAGTTGCATGTGGGTTTCTGAGTTTAAAACACACCGAAATTACATATATACTCTATGTCATTAAATCAATCATTAAACGTAAAATACAATTTACAAAAATTCCGCTAATGATTCTCTACATTCAAATTACAATCTAATGTCCATAAGACTTCTTAGGAAAAACACCACTTATAGACTAACTCTATTTTTTTTTTTTTTTTGAAAAAAGAACTTCATTAAAATGCCAAACCAACCTCAATCGAGGCAGCCACAACCAATACTATCATCTACCCAAGAGATGGATTTGTTTTTAGATCTACTCTCACCCTATATGAATATATGTATTCACTTACCCAATAACAAACACTATATTTTTTTCATCGGTAAATAATAAAAATTTTCAACACATAGTGGTTCTCATTTGAAATCACCCAATATATATCATACATGCCATGCAGACATGTATGATTGCATGCATGTATGATTCAAGAAAATGATGATCAAGATAAGCATAAAATATCTCAAATATATAATACGTTATTAATCTACTTAGTGGTGTATTGGTATAATGCATCTCCTTTATCCAAAAGATGAAGAGTTTAAATCTTAAAGGGTGCATGTATATGTGGTTAATAAGAATATTTAAGATTCTGCTAATTTGCCGCTAGAAAGACTCGCATAAAGTGATGAGTCAATTAATAATAAAGTGATAGAAAATACTACTGAAAACATATAGAAATTGATGTTGAAATGATAATAAAATGACATGAAACTAGAAAATTTAATGGTTCCGTATGTATGATGGTGGTTGCTCATCGGCTTGACAAGATTCATTAATTATGCATGGACGGTAAATTCGGAACATGTACTTTTTTATTCCTTTTGAAAATCCGAACAACGTACGTATGTCGGTAGTGAACATAACATCATGATGTGTTTTATAAAAATAAACATTCGGACGGATCGATCATGACAATAACAAATCGTTCTGGTGGGATACAATGAACCAGTTAATTGTTGGTGATCCAAAACATAAACCATTGGGCCATTAGATTAACAAGGAGTAAACCTTTTCCCCTCACTTCATCACTATTCCTTGTTTCCTCAAGTCTAAGACATGCAACATAAGACTAGTAGTGGGTCGGGTATGACTAATCTCATACCCATATTCAGTTGTAAAATCTTGTCTCATACCCGGTCCATTATCTGTTGGGTATCGGGCATACCCGCAGATATCGAGTATACCTGTTGTGATTTTTCATGTATATATTTTTTTCTTTTCCTTTATAATTTTATGTTTTAAATGTCTATATAATTATTAAATTATGATAAATAATCATCATCACCGTAATAATATTTAATATATTTAAAAATGTATATATATTATGTGAAATTGTAAATACAATATCCATTAACATACAATACTTACGAGATGAAATAATAACATGCGTGATTTAGGGTTTTACCCCATGCGTGATTTCTGATTTTGTACATAGTGATTATGGTTTTCAACATGTTGTAAATTATGTTTTTTAACGTGCGTGATTAGGGTTTTGAGTTTTTATAACGTGCGTAATTTCATCTCGTACGCATCGTACGTTAAGAAATATTGTACCGTTAACCAACCCCTATATATTATAATATTAAATTCTACTTTTTTTTTTGCTTTTCATAGCATATAAATATGAATAATGTCATCAATATATATATATATATATATATATATATATATATATATATATATATATAGGGAGCCGCTAGAATGAGAACCACCTCGAGTTGTAAGAACCGCGAGAACTACACCCCACGGAGCGCCGTTCCGCCGCGATTTTTTTTTTACAAGTAGATGTGTGCATTATAAACACGGCCGTAAAAAATCACGGCGAACGGCGCCTCCGTGGGGTGTACTTTTTACACCTCAAGTTTGGTGAAAAAAAAAAAAGAAAAAAGAAAAAAAAATTAAAAAACACCAAACTTGAGGTGTAAAAAAGTACACCACACGGAGCGCCCGTTCGCCGTGATTTTTAACGGCCGTGTTTATAATGCACACATCTACTTGTAAAAAAAAATCGCGGCGAACGGCGCTCCGTGGGGTGTAGTTCTCGCGGTTCTTACAACTCGGGGTGGTTCTCATTCTAGCAGCCCCCTATAATATATATATATATATATATATATATATATATATATATATATATATATATATATATATATATATATATATATATATATAATACATATGCATATATATTCCAATGAAAAGTTTATTTTTCAAATAATAAAGCTACAATAATGAATTGTTACAAATAATATGAATACTTAAAAGTTTCCGGGCGTATATTTCGGGTCAATGTTGTAGAAGGCGCTAGCGCTAGTCGGGCGGTGAGGTACCGTCTAGGGATTAATCGGGATTAATCGGAATGGGATTTTTATATATATATTTTTCCAAAAATTATATATATATACCCAATAATATAAAAATAATACTTCAAAATTCACAGAAATACTTCAAGTTTCAGATAGTATGGTTCGATTTTGACCGATTTTGACCAATTTTGACCAATTTTGACCGCCTAGGACCCATTTTGACCAATTAATATAGTCGATTAATCCGATTTTTGACCGCCTAGGACCGCCTAGGTACCGCCTTTGACTGACTTTGACCATGGCCGATTAATTGACCGACTATCTCAAAATTAGGCAGTAAGTGGCCGCTTAGCGCCTAGGTGCCGATTAATCGGCCGCCTAGGCCGATTTTCTGCAATCATGTTTCGGGTAAACAAGTATATAGTTTCGGGTAATCGGGTCGGGTATTATCTAATCCGATACTCGCGAAATATTTTTTCCGTACCCATACACGGTCCAATACCCGTCAGGTATCGGGTATGCCGGTCCCAAATGCTTCAGGTTTCGAGTATACCCGTCGGGCTCGGGTATTTTTACCATCCCACATAAGAGGATATAACTTGTTTTAAAAAAATAGACCGTGACATGTATATCATATTTGTCATATTGTATTTTGTATATTTCGTGTATATCGGGGTATGCGTTGTTTTACAATATTTGATATTTCTTACTAAAAAGAAGGGACAAAAATAAAACAACTAAAATGTAACTGTGAAGAAGATGAGATCTGGAAGACTTTTGTTATGTTCATAAAGATCTTCTAAAGTTTTGTTAACACCGGAGATGAATCTTCAAGTTTTGTTACACCTTTACAAAACACATCTAACTTTTTTGTTGCTCAATCACTTGACCAGCCTGTCACACATCATGTTTAAAAATTATTTGGCAAGTATTTATGTAGTGTCAATAGAAATAATTATTCAATTAGAGAAAAGAGGGGCATAAATACCCGAAGTAGAGCGTGTTAACGGTAATTTCAGTTGAAGAGTCACGTTTGAGGTCAACGTTACGTATGTTTTTGAAGATTCGTCTTCGGTTGGTAACAAAATCAGAACTCGAAGGGGTTCCACAATGGAGGATTGCGTGAGTGAGTGGGAGTGAAAGAGAAAGTTTTTTGGTGTTAGGATTATGGCATGAGCAAGTTGTGGTTACTGTATTGTTTTTAAAGTAAACAAGATTAACAGTGATTATTTTAAAGAGTCTGCTAGACAACTTAAGTGACAAACCTCAAACGAGTTATGTTTTGTCGAACAACAAGGATAAAATTCAAAACGAGAACTAAAATCGTAAAAACATATGAGGAATATCCATACCATAAAGACTTTGTTGCTTAGGCCATGTGTAGTCATAAAGCCCTTTTGTGGGCGTTATGCGACACGTGTCGTGCCACGTCACACAGGGGCTTTATGGGGCGTTATGTCACTAGAGCCCGTAGTCATAAAGCCCCTACCTCATCATAACCAAAGTGTAAAATGCAAGGACCAAAGTGTAAATGCAGGGACCAAAGTGTTTTAATGCAGGGACCAAAGTGTAAAATGCAGGGACCAAAGTGGAAAATGGAAACAATCAAAACGCCGTGAAAAAACTCGCGCCCTCCCCCCATTTTCATTTTATATCGCCCTCATAAAGCCCCCGTAATGGTGTTCAAGGGCCTTATGGGGCTTTATGAGGTGAGATGACGCCCACTACACAAGGCCTTAAATGAATTTTTAAAGTTGTTAGCGTGTCGTGTTAAGTTTTGTGATTGAATGGGTGTCTGAATCAAACTCCCCAAAATTCTTGACCTGACATCGATTATCATCACCACTCACGCCACTTTTACTTTCGAGTTTCAACCATATTAAATAATAATAGGATTTTTTTTTGACAAGGTTTATTCCTAAATTAACAATACATGAATACAATAAATAAAATTATCAGAAATAGTTTTCTATCTTATAACCAGAACACAAAAGCATTAGGAAGTCTTGATATAATAATCAATCAATCCACTTCATAAAATGCGGTTAGTGTGGAGAGAAAGAAGATATTTTTTTGGCTTTTAAATTTCTAAACTAATATTATTATTTTTGCTTGAAATAATTAAACTTGTTTCGATATGTATTAAACAAATCAATGAAAACAAAATAGAATTTATTGGGAGGGTCAAGTGTGTTTCCCTTTCAATATTTGTGATGGGCATAATTATTAACAGCCACTTAATAATAATATCTCCTCTTATCCTCCATTGTTCCACATCACTAATCCAAAGACTTTCTGGTATACTTAAAATATAACAAACAAAAAGGACAACGTTTCACCAAGTATAGAAAACTTTTTTCTAAACTAAGCACAATCTTGCATCCTAAAAGAATAATTTCGTTTCTCCCTCCAAAATATTAAAAACGCAAGGTTTAGATTCTTAAAAGTTAAAACCAACACACGCAATATGTTTGTGTACACAATTAGGAGCATGGTTGTAAAACAATATCTCGAAGTCCGAGTACTTGCTAGTAGGTAGTCTGTCAAGGACCGAGTACTCCTTGTCTAGGCCAATTACTCCCGAGTACTCTCAAATCTGACTAAGGAGCGCCTAACGACTTCTGCGACCATGATTAGGAGTCAAATTAAGCAAACTATATTTAATCCGGGTTTCCGAATCAATAAAGTTCAAAACAGATGGTAAATCATTTTTATATTCATTTTAAGAACAACACACCAGTCTTAGAAGGTACAACCTAGATAATGATCCATGTTCATTTTGCGTTTGATTTCAAATTTGTTTTCAAGAATGTTTGTTGATTGATTGGGTACATTCATAGTCAACTAGGGAAAGGATTTATATATAGCTTAGTGTCACGGGTTAGATGTTTAAAGGTCGCTTTGCTAGGTTTTTTACTTGAACATTTGGGTCCACTGGCTAGTCCGGGACTTCATTGGGGACAGTCTTAGCGAAATTGTAAAGTATATATGTCTGGTCATGTCTATCTGCTGAACGCACCATGAATCGAGATTCGAGAGTTGTTACGGTCTCCTGATAAGTTAAGAAATGACGAAACTAGTGACCTAGATCATAAGAGAAACAAGTTGGCAAGCATATGGATAACCGGATGTGCCACATGAGGCATCGAAAGACGACTTTGTGACATTAGTCTCTCAACTTTATACATGTGTCGATGTATTTTTATGGTTTTAAGTTGTTAAAAGTTGAATAATATATTCTCTCTTCACAACATATAATAACAAAAAGGAAATGTGAAGCACACCAACTTTATATATCGACATATAGTACAATATGAACAGAATTTCCCCAAGGGGGATGCTTTTGAGTTATGTTGGAACCCCACCACATAACAAAATTAAAAGGTGTCCCTTTATTCTTTACACTATTTCCTTGGGACTTGAATATATTTAACTATGGGCCTCTAAGAAATAAATTACAATATTAATAACAAGATACAATTATACCCTTCTTACCCACCCCACCCCACACGTCCTCTTTGACCGGTCACTATACACACTTCCACATATAATCCACTAAGATTTGACCTTTTTGCCCCTCGTGTAAGTGGGTTGAATGGACACCACATTATATTTGTACTCTTACTAAGCCAAACTTCACCAACATTCATCCCTAACCTTACCTTTCTTCTTTGTTTCAGACTCCCCACTTTCTTACTTCACAAAGCTGATGATATATACACACATATTAACTTCTTTTCCTTACTTTATTTCCACTAGGCCCTGCATAATATAATAATAAACCTTTATTCTCAAAAGACCCATTCTTTTATTATCAAAAGACCGACCCATTCATAAACTAAAAGAGTAAGGGGCTATTTTAGTATAATGTTTAGTCATTCAGATAAGAGGTCTTAACTAAATGACTTAGTATAATGCTTAACCATTAGAGGCAAATGTCTGAATCATTCAGACACCTGCTCGCGAAATAAACTTTGAACCCGTAAAAGGTCTGAGCTATTAAGAGCTAAACAAACAATCTCTAAGATTTCCTAGGAACTTTTAAAAGTAAATTTCATTAAACGGGAGCGGTTCAAGTGAACTCAGCCGAACCGATTATATAGTTAGTTCCTGGTATGACCGACTGGTCCGGTTCCGAGACTAGTGTGTATATGTTTAAAAAGTACCTAGCCTTCTCCAATTACTTAGCCATTATCCCAACCAACAAGTATACGGTGAAACAAGGACAAAACCTGAAATATTTAATGAAAAAAGTTTTGTTCCCCTTCGTCCTCTGGCTGTCGGTTTAACAACATAATATGTCAACAGGGGTACCTTTGTCCTTTTCTCACTCCTGAGTAATCACCCCAAACACCGAATTGATTGCACTTATCCTCCACCCCACAAAACACTTTTCAAGATTTATCTTGCCCAAAAGACCAGAATACCCTTTTAGCCAAACCGACAGTATGGACGACAACCTATCACTGTTGACTTTTCTTGGACTTTCAAAAAAAAAACATACCTTTTGTTTAATTAAATTTATTATGCGGCGGCTTGCTTAAGAACAACAGTGGGAGCTATCCGGCAACTCCTCCTCTGATGCTCTAACACAAGTTCTCCAGCAAACCAGTCAAGTTTCTCAAGATTTGGTCTGGGTCAATGACCTTTTTTGCCCCCCGAAGAGCACCGATTCGACATTCTTTTGTCCGAGCATCTCATCGGCCATAGCCGTCAGCATACTTACATTGCTAGGACTTGGGTCTGAATCCACATTGGTCCCGTAACGACCCGTGTTGGATCCATTTGCCTATTAACGGTAAACAAGTGTTAGTATGTATGTCCACTAATCTATATGCAACAAGATTTTAAAAATGAGAATGCATGGAGGACAAAAGACTAATCAATTATTAATGAAAATAAAATAAAATAGCAAGCACATCAGCTTTCTTCATAAACATAATCATTGTTCTAAACTTCTAACTCTAATGAGAGGATGACCTACATGTTTAACACAAATTGGTTTTTATTAGCAAGAATCATTATCTATAATAGATTCCAAGTAATAAATTTGTTTAATTACAATCAAGTTGACAAGTGGGTGACACTAGTGATATCTTTTGAAAAAAAATGAACAAAGTTTTAAAGTATTATGTCATTTACAGATAACGACATAGATAGGTAAATGCTTTATTTTTAGTGAAAAGGATTAAAAAATGAAGATACAATGGTATATCAAATTAGAAAGTGTTAAAAATGAGGGGGGCCATGCTTAACAAATATGGCAAAAACCTAAAAACAAGTAAAATAAAAGTCCTAAAGTGGTCTTTCTAATAGTCACCATTCACCACTAGACCTTTTGCTCATAAAACATGCTGAAATGACTTTATCTTGTGAATTAGAATAGAAGTGGTAAATTATCATTAGTTTACCTTGTCACTATAAGAATATTAGCGATATAATTATGTTAAGGTTTTTTACATCTAGGTTGTTCAAATTCGGATATCCGAAATTTTGAGATACTTAATTTCACTATCCGAATTTAAATACCAACAAAAAATAGTCAAATACAAGTACATTTAATCCGAAATTATACCTGAATACGAACGTAGTTACTAGAACGACTCTCACCAAACGCCATAGCGACAGCGTGGTCCACCATATCCGCCGAGGCGTCACTGGAAATTCGAGCCATGGGACGACACCACTGGTTAGCCTTCCACCCTTTGACTTGTTCATAACTGTAGTTCCCTTCTAGAAGCTGACCCGTACCTAGTGAAAGTACCATGAGGTCCTCCACCCCACGCACAAATGGAAACTCCTGCTTGTTATGTAACACGTGCGTGATGGCCGCCGCGGTCGGGTTACTCATAGCCAAACACCCATCAACCGCCACACACCGAGTCTTCCCATCCATCGACTTCATAGCCACCGGCTCAAACAAACCTGGAGTAGCTGACGTGGCACGACAAACCTCCCAAAGCCGAAAGTCAAAGCTCTCGGATTCCAAAGCGTCGGCTCGGGAAAACAAAAACGGAGCCGAGCTGGAAAGATCATAACAAGGGATTAAAATCGGCTTCAACGTGTTTTTCAAAGTCAAACTTTGACCGTTAACTACAAAAGCTTCTTTCATTGCTTTTTCAAAACCGGTTGTAGCACGAGTCATATTTGGCTCCCCTTTACCGCTGCCGAAAATTCTTTTGAATAAACCGGAACCGGATTTCGGGCAATACAGACGGTTCGCATGTTCGGCTAAGAACCGCCACGTGTCATCCGCCTTAAATATAGGACGGTTATTATTGTTAGTACCAAACAACATGGCTGTAAAAACACCACCTACACCGGTGCCTGCGGCCACATCGAAATAGTCTGCGATTCTGGCGTCTGGATTACCCGATTTTATTCTTAAGGCTTTTTCGAGATAAGCTAACGATTTAGCAGCTAAAATATTTCTCATTCCTCCACCGTCGATTGAGAGTACACAGATTTTGCCTCTTTGATTCTTCATGGACTGAAAACTGTCGTTGTTCGGGGTGATAGAAACGTCGGGAGAAACTTGTTTGGGTATCAAAAGCTTTTGATCGTCGTAGCCGAATAAAAATTTACTCTCCAGGATTGAAAAGATTTCGTAGCTGAGTTTATCTGTGTCGATGCTCGGCTCTTGCATCAGTCCTAGCGATGACCGGTTGGAATCCATTTGGTTGGTTACTAGAGTCGATTTCTGCACAAATATAACTAGACAATTTATGTAAACATTTCAAATGATTTTTATTGATCCAAACGTCAACGATTACAAGATTTGAGAAATGATAGTACAAATATTACAATATGAAACGGGCTGAGTCTAAATACTGTTATAGTGGTCGGTTTAAAAAAAGAAAACTGAATTGGAGCGGAAGAAAAGTGGAAGATGAGAGAAAATGGATGGAAAAAGAGACAAAGGGGAGACGTGAGAAGGCAAAATAAATACGTTGATTGCAGAGGACTTCTGCTTTTTATAACTTTTTAATACATGGAAAACGGGTTAGAGGCCGTTTATTCCTTCCTTTAACTATTTTAATGCTAATAGTATAATAATATTGGTGTTGCTACCTTTTTATTTGTATTATTGTTATAATTATAATTATATTATTGATAGCTTGATGATAATGGAAATCAATCAAATTGGTGATGTCAAAGTGTTTGTCTGGGGACGATCAAGTTGAAAGAAATAATTGCACATTTTTTGAGTGTTTTATGTGAACGTCTTTTCGGTAAGTTGCTCTCAGCTATTTGTTATTGTGCTTTGTGACTGTGACGAAGAGGAGTCCCCGGCCTCACCCAAGGTTCTTGTGACGGTGACAACGAAGAGGAGCCTGAGTCGACTGAGAATGGATTTCTTCTGCTTTGCAAAGAATATCGTTAGTCCTATCATGGTAAGATTGTAGGAGGGATATGTCATTGTGACCCGACTTCAGTGTACAAGTAATGGATTTATAGAAAAAAGGTGTAAAATGTGAACGAGAGTATTAAATTGTTATCCCCCTCTACTAATTGTACAGAATCATCCATGTCAAAAATTTATGACGTAAGAAAACAAATCTCAACAAAAAATAAAATTATTATAGATTTCAAAATCATTCATGTCAAAACTTTATGACAAAAAAAAAAAACAAATCTCATAAAAAAAAAATTATAATAGATTTCAAAACTGACTAGCCTTATTGTAACAATTCAACCCACATGAGTCGTATTCGATTGAATCACTTTCATACATAATTCTTCATCAATATTATTAAAATTCAACATTTATGAAGTATGTACACATCGCTATTTCATTTATCTTGAAATTGACATAAAGAAAACCCTTCGAATTTTGTTTGTCAACACATATATATCATCTACGATTATCAACCAAGAAAATAATAAAAAATATATATATGCAAGGGGTGACAGAATAAAATCCTAGTACTAAATTGGTAGGTCTTCTTCCAGCAGAGTAGGGTGTAAATTGTAAATTTTAATGGTGTGTGTACATGTGGAGCTAAAATCATTCAGAGGGACAAAATACAGCACCGTCCGCCGGCCGTCGGTGGACAAATGGAGGCCCACTAAGGTAGATGGATTGATTCTGGAGCCCACTTAATCTGTTTTATTCTGTCTATACTTTATTACGTGCCTTCGTTTACGTTATCAAACGTCTACTCGTCTAGACCTAACTAAACACCGTTCGTCCGTTTATTTATCACAAAACTTTGGCTGATTAGCTAGTGAGCCAAGGCAGCTTTAGATTGGTTTCGTGTAACTAAAAGAGCTAGCTTGGGTTGTCTTGTTTATTTATGACGAAATGACGTCTGGACTTGGACATGACTTGTTTCCTTTTTGAACTTTTATAAATAATTACATTTTCTTCATAACACGAAATTTATAGACAAACTCAATACCCTGAGTGAGTCAAGAAGCTAAAACTGATGTGAATCGTCACTTTAAATTAAATGGACTCAGGAACGAGTTTGCCATTCAAAACGTCCCACTTCGGTTTGGCTCATTTAGAAATGAGCTGATCTCGAACAAGTTTATCTTTAGGGTTTGTTTGGCTAAGCTTATTTAACTCAAAAATGACTTTTTGTTAAAAGAACTTATGACTTTTTGAAATGGAGTTTTTAAAAAAAGTGTTTGAATTAGCTGATGGGGTGGGAAAAACCAATAAGTCAATAATTTGTTTTTTAAAAAGTGTTTGACTTAGCTTATTCATGTAAAATGACTAAAAGGGATGTGAAAAGCCAATAAGTCATAATCAGCTTCAAAAAGTCACTTCTTACTAACTTTTCAAAACTAACTTTTCCTCCCTATACGAAAAGTTATTTTGAAAAGTGCTTATGAGTTTGCCAAACATCTTTCTCCTTATTAGCTTTTTGTAAAAGTCAATAAATTATAAGGAGGTGTTGAAAAGCTTAGCCAAACACTCCTTTAGACTTAGCCATGAGCAAGCTTTTTGAGTTTGTTTAACATCTTAGGTAGCATTCGTTTCACGGAATAGAGTGGAATCAGAATTGGAATTGAAATTGGATCTTAAGGGATTCCTTTGAAATCCCATATGTGTTTGGTTGGTATTATGCTCAATGGAATTGGAATTTAAGTTACGTAAAATGACATAACTACCCTTTAAAATTATCAATCAATCAATCAATCATGTCCGGTAAATCTCACAAATAGCAAAGCTATTGGTAGGGTCTGGGGAGGGTGGGATGTAGGCATACCTTACCTCTACCCCTAGGGATAGAGAGTCTGCTTCCAGTGAGACCCTCGGCTCCAAAACACCCAAGAAAGAAATAAATAGAACATGAGGTGTGTGTGTATGAAGCTACGAAAATAACATGAGTGGTGAAAGAGTACATGGCAAACAAAACAAATATAACATCACAAACAACCTATACACATAGTTACATATCTACGACCATACACTATACCTAAAACACAATTGTACCCTCCCCTAGAAATCCTTAACCGTAATCCTACATCTCCACGAGCTCGTATCATGGACCATGTTCTCAGAGAGGTGCAATCTTTGCAAATCCTGCCTAATCCGCTCATCTCAAGTAATTTTGGGTCTGCCTCTACTCCTCCTTCCCTTCACCTCAACTCCTCAAGAGTTTCAACCACTCTAACTGACTTTATCGTCTGCCTCCTCTTCACATGCCCAAACCATCTCAATCTTCCCTCATAATCTTATCTGGTTTACTAGCTACTTCTAACCTCTCCCTGAAAACATCATTTCTTTGTCCAGTCTAACCTTGTGTGCCCACACATCCAATTTAGCATTCTCATTTCTGCCACATCCATCTTGCGTGCTTGTACTTCCTTAATGGCCAATAGTCGGTTTCGTATAACATAGCAGGTCTAATTGCAACCCTGTAAAATTTCTCTTTCAATTTAGTTGGAAACCTCCTATCGCATAATACTCCAGTGGCAGTTCTCCAATCTCCACCTACACCATCCAACATGGATGCGGTGGGCAACGTCACTATCTGTCTCCCCATCCCTCTGAACAAATGATCCTAGATACTTGAACTTAGTCACCTGCGAAACCACTTGACCATCAATGGTGATCTAAATGTCCCCATCGTTGTCTACCCCACTAAAGTCATAATACAAGTACTCAGTCTTAGATCGACTAATCTTTAAACCTCTACTCTTTAAAAATAGCAAATATAAAAACCCACATAAATTCATGTATTTTTAAAATAAAAAAGGAGAAGACTATAATCAATTGATATGTGCCAAAACAAATAGCGGCGTTCTTACATCCCCAATTGAAACAAGCTTCACCAATTTCAAAAAAAAAAAAAAGAAGCAGATCGATACATCAGCATAAAAAGACCAACATAATAATATCGATCAACATAAAATAATTCAATAGTATCGTGAACGAAGAGCAAGCAAACCAGCGACGGCGGAGAGGCGTTGAAAGGACGGCGGTTACTCCGGTGGAGAGGCATGTGGTTGAGATGACGGTGCTTTACTCCGGCGGAGAGCTGCGCTGAAACGGCGGTGGTTTACTCCGGCAGAGAGGTTGTTACAATATAAATCTGTTAGTGTTAGTTGAGGGTATGCAATTGTAATAAGTGATAGTGGAGGGACTGTAATTGTAATATGTGTAAGAAGTAGTTAATGGTAGTTATAAAGATAACAACCCAAGCTATGAAACTAAGCTTGTTTTGGGTTTTCCTTTCTCTCTCTTGTGTGATTCTCTCATTCCAAGCTAACAATTGGTATCAGAGCCAACCGATTCTCATCGGAGCTCATTGAGTTCTGGGAGCGCGGGTTCTCGCAACCCTGAAGCTGGCGTGACTCCGTCTTTCCCAGAAGATGAAGAAGTAGAAGAGGAAGAAGCTGGTGTCCAGCTTATTGGGCGGAAGAGGGGTAGGAGTGAGGCTACGACTGGTATGGCTTCCGCGCCTACATCTGTTGCAATTCCCGTGGTTGGGAAGACGAGCAAACTGCGCTCGTTATACAAGTTTTCTCCTGGTAAGTTTCTTCGCTTCTCTTCTTAATACTTTTCTCTTTACTCAAATGCACTTGCTTTTTTTTCAGAAATCAAGAAGAAGACCCCTGAGAAGGGTGTCACGTTTAGTGAGGCTGCGGCGAAAAGGCCCAAGATTACCGTCAAGTCCACTGACACTGCTGCTCAGGATGCCGCGAAGGCTGCTGAGGCGCAGCGAAAGGTGGAGGAGGATCGGAAGAGAGAGGAGGAGAAAAGAGAGTTGCGGAAGAGAAGAAAAAGAAAGAAGAAGAGAGGAAGAAGATAGAGGAGGAGAGAAAGAGAAAAGAGGAGGAGGAGAGGAAGCAGAGGCGGAACAGGAGAGGTTGGCTGAAGTGGCGAGGAAGCAGGCCTTAGAGAAGGAGCTAACGGCGAAAAAGGCTATGGATCAGCCTCTTAAATCTCCAGGTCCTGAGGTCACCAAACCAACCAACACCGGTCCTGTTATTACTTCCAAGGGTTCCAGCCGCTTCTCCTCAAGCGGCGCGAGCTCTGGTGGAGCTGGGGTTATAACCCCAATGTGATAGGTGCGAAGGACACCGTTGGGGATATTTACTACAAGACTTACAATGAAGAAGAACGTGGTGACGCTCCTCATCAAGCCCCCTGGAGTTTAAAACAGAAAGATACCTTCATTGAGTTCAGCCCTGCGCGCGAGTGGTTCTTGAACTCCTTTACACCTGCTGAAGTCAATCGGCAAAGGGCGAAACCTCACGAAATGTTGTATCGTACTTATATCCTTGGCGAGGCCAACGCTCGTGCTGCCAACCATCAAATAGTTCGCGAATGGCGAACGATGGTTAGGGAGCGCGCCGACTGGGAGGCTTATCGCGAGCGTATGCTGAAACGTATTGCTGAATTTGAAAAATCTAAAGCCGCGTTTGGTGAGGAGAGAGCCAAGTTTGAGGCTGACAAGAAGGCTGAAGAGTGGGGCCGCGAGGGGCTGCAGAAAAAACTCCACAATGTTGAAGAGCAACTGGCCAAGGAGAAGGCCGATTTTAAACGTATTTGTGCCCAAGACAACGAGCGCGCCTATGCGGCTCGACAGAAGATAGTTGATCTTGAGGCTAAAGTTGCTGACTTGACCTCGAAGGTAGAGGAGGCGCAGGGAGAGAAGGCTGCCAAACAGCAGGTGGAGGTTAGTCTATTTGTTTTCCTTTATACTTGCTATTTTGTTAATACATCGGCCTAAGTTGTTTTGTCGGCCTTCAGGTTGAATTGTCTGAGGTCAAACTACAACTGTCCAGCAAGGACAGAGATCTCCACGCCAAGGACGCTGAGATTGCGGAGCTCAAACGTCGCTTAAACGAGCAAATTGACAGATGCGAGTCGTTGGAGATCGACCTGGAAGCTGAGAGGGTTAAGGCTGCTACGGCTGAGGAGGCGCGTGCTGTTAGCAGCGCTGCTGCGCTGAATGTGGCCCAAACCAACTACTCCGAGGCTCAAGGCATCGTCGATACGCTTGTCTCAGAAGCTGAATGGATGCGCACTCGTGGAGTAGTGCTGGTAAGTGCCTTTGTCTTATGCTTTTTCTTGTTGAGAGTTTTATCTTTAATGCTTTTTGTTTTTTGTGAAGGTTGCCAACTCCATCCTGAATGCGGCGAGCTAGACCGCGCCGTAGCGGCTCTGACAGATGCGGCGCGTGCGGTGGGTCATCGGGGAGGCTACCTGGAGTGTGCCGATCACGTTGAGCAGATGCTTGGGCAGGAATTTGACATAAGTCATTGCTCAGTGACGGAACATGCTGATGCTGCACTGGCAAGTGCTGAAAACTCCTATGACAACCTTTCCTTGCCTATCATGGAGTTGGTTGTTGAATCGTTGAAGAAAGACGACTGGTGCCAGCGTCTTAAGGCAGTCCTCGATCCACCAGTTACCGTCGAGTTGTCCGACGAAGAGCCAGCTGGTGATGATGGCGAGTGATGATGATGGTGATGATGATGGCAACGATGATGATGGTGAAGATGACGGAGATGATGGTGATGATCGACGCGATGAATAGGATAGTTTGTTGAATAGGTGGTTGATAGGCATTTGTGCCTTTGTAATTTCTTCGGACACTCTATGTACAATGCTGCGCATTTGCGCAAGTTTTAAATGAAATGAAACATTTTGGTTTTTTCCGTTGCAATTATTGCATTGCTATAAAAACTTTATGTTAAATTAGCTCGAATAAATGGAAGCGTTTTTTAAGTATTAAGGTATCCACCCGGTCTCGCGCTTTGTTCGCGGAGGACCTTGGAGGTGGTTTGAACAACCCTGAAATGCTGGAGCGTTTTCGCGCTAATCAAAAGTTTAGCATGCATTTGTAACGAAAAAATGTAATAGAAAAACATGTCGTATGTTTTCATTCAAGTCAGAAATGGGCGCTTAGGCCTTCATACATAATTGCTAATGGCTTGTAGCCGGCGTAGTGAATTGAAAGATGGCGCAAGGCCGAAATAGATTACATGTAACATTTGCGCAATTGTTGCGCATTCCAAGTTCTTGGTAAGATGTGGCCATCTAGGGTGCGCAATTTGTAGGCCCCTTTGCCCAGGACCTCATGAATCAGATATGGGCCTTCCCATTTAGGTGCCAATTTCCCTGGACGTTCCGCATTTGATGCTTCATTGTCGCGAAAGACGTATTCCCCTGGGTTGAAGGTACAAATGCGAACCCTTGTGTTGTAGTACCTTTCCAGCTGGGTTTTGTATTTGGCCTCTCTGATTCTCGCGATTTCGCGTCTTTCTTCTAACAGGTCCAAGTCTAGGCGCCTTTCCGCTTCATTGTCAACTGCGTTGACCGTTGTCATGCGTGGCGAGGGCAGGCCAATCTCCGCCGGAATGACCGCCTCTGAGCCATAGACCAGGCTGAAAGGGGTCTCGCCGGTACTCGTCTTTGGCATGGTCCGATGAGCCCATAAAATGCTTGGGAGCTCATCAACCCATCCGCGCCGCCTTGTTCCTAATCTGGCCTTTATCCCTTCGACGATGCATTTGTTCACACTTTCCACTTGTCCGTTGCCTTGTGGGTGCGCAACGGATGTGAAAGTGTGTTCGATGTTCATCTCCTTCATCCATTTCTTAAGATCGTCCGAAGCAAAGTTGGTGCCATTGTCAGTCACGATCTTGAGCGGGAGGCCAAATCTGCATATGATGTGCTCCCATATGAATTTGCGCACAATCATAGCTGTGGTGGATGCAAGGGCTTTGGCTTCTACCCACTTTGTGAAGTAGTCGACAGCTACTATGATGAACTTTACGGCGCCGGGAGCATCCGGGAAGGGTCCCACCATGTCAATTCCCCATTGCTGAAAGGGCCATGCGGTGGATACGGGGATAAGATCATTTTTAGGGCGCAGCGTTTTTGGAGAGTGCCTCTGGCAAGAGTCACATTTGCGGATCTCCTTCATTGCGTCAACATGCATACCAGGCCAGTAGTAACCGGCGCTCATGATCTTCGCGACAACCATCCGTGGTCCGGAGTGGATGCCGCAAATCCCTTCGTGGATTTCCCTTATCAGATAATTCGCATCCTGGGGGTCCACACAGCGCAGTAGTGGCCCTAGGAAGGATTTTCGGTACAAGATACCGCCGTTCATTTCGTATTGTAGGGCTTTGTTTTGGATCTTCCTTGCTTCCGCTTTGTTTTCAGGGAGCCCCTTCTTGCAAGTATTGGATGATTGGGTCATCCACGATGGTTGCCCTGTTTCGATCACGTTCACTTGTCGCAGTAATACCGATGGATTCTTGAGTACCTCTATCCTTACATCCTTGGCGAGATGTTGAAAGGAAGTCGAGGCAAGCTTGCTCAAGGCATCGGCAGGCTTGTTTTCTGAGCGATTGATATGTATAACCTGTGATTTCGAATTGTTGGAGCAATTCTTTCGCTTGTTCCAGATATAGAGCCATGACTTCTCCCTTCGCGTCGTATATGCCGTTTACTTGACTGGCTATCAGGAGTGAGTCAACATGTGCGCGCAAGTTTCTTGCTCCCATCTTGATGGCGAGGCGTAAGCCTGCCAGAAATGCTTCGTACTCAGCCTCGTTGTTGGTGTTTTTGAAGTCCAACTTAATGGCGTAAGTAAACTCGTGCTTTTCTGGGCTCACTAGGCGTAAACCTGCTCCGCGCCATCTTCATTTGATGCCCCGTCGGTGTAAAGCATCCAAGTCTCCTCTGTTGTATTTTCCTTGGGAGTCTCTATCATCTCGCATTCCTTGAGCCGGCACTTCTGTGATGAAGTCGGCGAGGACCTGCCCTTAATGGCCGGGCGCGGTCTGTACAAGATGTTGTGGCCGCCCAGTTCAATGGCCCATTTTGCCAACCTGCCTGATGTCTCAGGCTTCTGTAGTATGGTGCCAATGTGGAAATTTGTAAGCACAGTTATCACATGGCCTGTGAAGTATCGGCGCAACCTTCGGGAGGCGTGTAGCAGTGCAAGAACCAGCTTTTCCATTGTGGAATATCTTGTTTCTGGGTCAGTGAGTACCCTGCTGACATAGTAGATCGGGGTTTGTACCCCGTTTCTGTCGACCAATAACACTGACCCTACTGCCTTATCCGAGGAGGACAAGTACAGTACGAGGGGCTCCTTCTCAAATGGTGCAGTCAGGGTAGGGAGTTCGATCAACACGCTTTCATTTGTTGAAAAGCTGTTTCGGCTTCCGGGGTCCATTTGAACTCTTGCTTCTTCACGCAATTGCGCAACGTGCTAATGAAGGGATACGACTTTGCGGCGTGATTGGAGAGAAAACGATTAAGCGCGGCCAGCCGGCCGGCTAGTCGTTGCATTTCCTTGATGTTTCTCGGTGAGGGCATTCGCTCAATAGCTTGTACTTTCTCTGGATTCACCTTGAAACCGCCGTTTGTGACAATGAAGCCTAGAAACTTCCCCTCTTCCATGCCAAAGGAACACTTGGCTGGATTTAGCTTCATATTTACGCTGCGCAATGAGTTGAACGTTTTCTCGATGTCTTTCAACATTTGGTCCTCCTCAGGACTTTTAACCACTAGATCATCGATATAAACCTCAATATGCTTTCCGATGTCACCTGCGAAGGTCTTGTCCATCAAGCGTTGATATGTCGCGCCTGCATTCTTCAGGCCAAAAGGCATCTTTGTGTAGCAGAAGATTCCAAGATCCGTTCTGAACGCTGTCTTGTCTTCATCTTCTAGCTTCATCTGCACTTGATGGTATCCTTTGTAGCAATCCAAAAAGCACTTCCACCGGTATGGCGCGAGAGAATCTATTTTTTTATCGATCTCAGGCAAGGAATAGCAATCCTTTGGGCACGCCTTGTTGAGATCAGTGTAGTCTACGCACATGCGCCATCCGCCATTTGATTTTTCGACCATCACGGGGTTCGCCACCCAACTCTGATATCTTACCTCTCGCAGGATCCCGGCTTTGAGCAGCTCACATACCTGCTCGTTCATTGCTTTTGTCTTGTCTGCCCCTAGGCTGCGCCTTCTTTGGACCTTTGGCTGGACAGATGGGTACGTGTTTAAGCAATGCTCGGTGATGTTGCGCGGGACACCGGTCATGTCTGCCGGTGTCCAGGCAAATATATCCATGTTTCGAAACAGCAGTTGCTTTAGACGTGTTCTGATGTCTGACGAAATGTCGTGGCCAATTGTCACAGTCTGCTCGGGGTATTTTCGGTTTAAAACCCATTTCTCCGGCTCGGTCGTGGAGACCTTCGCCGCCTTTGTTGGGGGCAGCTCTTCAGTTGACATTACTTCTTTCTTGGCATATATGATTGCTACTCCTGTCTTGGTTGGGAAACCTATCGCAGAGTGAGGCGTTGAAGTCACCATGTTTAGCTCGCCTTGTGTTTCCCTCCCAATAAGCACATCATGCCTCGATTTCACTGGCATTACCATGAAGTTCACATTTGTTGTTCTTGAGTGTTTCCCGTCAGAGAGCGTGACGGGGAAACTGATCTGTCCGAGAGGAAAAAACCATCTCGTTGCAAAATCCAGACAAAGGATAATCGACAGGTTCGAGTCGCGCTTTATCCTCTTCATCCAACTGATTGAAACACTGTTCGTAAATAATGTCGGCAGTACTCCCCGAGTCTATGAATATGTAGTCAGTTTCATAATGCCCGATTATGCGGTGATGACCACAGGACGTGTGGCGCGAGGTCCGCCACGCACTACTGGAAATATAACTTGCTGCTCTTGCCAAGAAGGTTCATAAGGGCGTTTGCCTTTCTCTTTCGCGCTGTACCTGGGTCCGTTGACCATGTGAGTTTCTAGTCGACGGACCTTTTTGTGGTTCCCTTCATCGTGGCGCTGGAGTTGACGGGTTTCCTTGCGTACATTCTTCACTAAATGGCTTAGCTTGCCGCTTTTGAGCGCTCTCTCGATTTCTTGGTGCAAGCTGTAACAGTCGTCAGTCAGGTGCCCTGAATCTTTGTGAAAATCGCAGTACAAGTTAGGGTCTTGCCCTTTCTTGTTTGTCATTGGCCTTGGCGCCTTGAAATCGACATTCTCCGTCATCAATACCTCCTTTGGAGTTTTTGTGAGCGGAGTCCAGTGTTTGTCACGATTGTCGTCTCTGACCGCCTTCTTGTAACCGATTCGGTCAATCGTTTCTCGCGCATCTTCTTTGTATCGCGGCCTGTCGTCACGGCCTCTTGGTCTCTCAGACTTCCAGTCATGACTCTTGTATTTGTTACGCTTGTTGTTGTTGTCGCGCGTACTTCCTCTTGAAAATCGATCTTCTGGGTAGTAGCCCTTTCCACCAGCAAGGGACTCCTCAGTTTGCGCGACGATTTTTGCGGCTTCCATCAGTTTATCCCACTCCTTCGGCATTCCATCTTTGCCTGTGATGGTTCTAATGAGACTATCACAGCGTATAGCCTTTTTGAAGTGACAGCGCATGAGTTGCTCACTGACGCCGCCAATTTCCAGGCACTCTTTGTCAAAACGCGTGATGAAGTCCTCCAGACCTTCACCATCTCTTCGCCAAATATCTTCTACTTCAGCTGTGTCGCGTTGGTAGCGACGTTGTTGGCTAAAGTAGCTTAAGAATTGCGTCTTGAAAATCTGTCCATGATTTAATCTTCCCAAGCGGGAGGTGTCAAACCAGGCGCGAGCCGCTCCGGTAAGAGTTTGAATGAAAGGTGGCACCACATGGGCATATTCCACCACCCATGCAGCCCACACTCGTGAATGTTCTGACGTGATCGTCTGGGTCAGTCAACCCATTGAATTCCCAACAGTTGGGGGTAGCTTTTCTCGTGAAAGCGGCGCGAGTGAAATTTTTCGGGATAACTTGGAGTGTTCCGCAGCTTCCGCTGGTCTGTATGCCAGGCGGAAATCTCTTTCAGCTTCTTCTGTTGTAGCCAATGTGTTGTCTTGGCTTGTAGTACTCATGGTTTTTGGTAAACGTTAAAGACTGACGATTCTTCGTCACCTTCCCATGTGGGATCATATGGGTCCGTTTCTTCCCATTCATTGTTCATGTTGCGCGGCGTGAGCCGGCTGTGAACAGGGCCTCGTGAAGGTTCGACGGATATATAAGTAACTATCCGTTTCCCCTCTTGTATCGGCGTGTCTTGTACGCTTAAACGTTGTAGGGGGAGGCCTGTGGTTCTGCCTTGTATATTGGCTGGTGGGGGCATTTGGCGCACCCCTGACTCTGAGGGGTGACCAAGGACGGTTCTGCCGCAAAACTGCCTGCTGCGCGATGAGCGATTGGTATGATGCTTGCATGATAGTGGCGATGTTCTTGGCATACCATGAGGCTGGGGTTTCGCCTTCTGTAAGCCAAGTAATGCAGATACATTTTGAGGTGGCGCTGTGTTCGAAGGTCCTTGTCCGTTCCCTGGGGTGACCACTTGGGTGATGCGGGTGAAACTCCCGAGCGGACCCCAGTATTGTTGATTTCAACTTCGCCGATTTTTCGATTTGTTGGGCTTGGAAGTTTTGGATTCCTTCGCCCAACGCCGTGTTAGAGTTGGTTCCGAAACCGAACTCTGGGATGATTCCTTGACCAGTCATAGTCGAAGGAAGGAAGAGGTGTCAAGGCTCAAATAAAGAAGATGAGGGTGGTTATAGAAAAAAAATCGGTGGGCGCCAATGAAGAAACAGTGATCTAATTTGGGAGTTAATTAGATTGGTTTATGTTCCTTTCATGAGGGTTAATCTTCTTTAAGGATATTTTGAGCTCCGACTTGGTGATCTAACGCAAAACAGAACACCGTTACTCGTTAAGAGGGAATGTGGGGGTTTCCCTCTTAACCAGGCTCCGGCGTGAGAATAAGCGACTGCTTTGAGAGTGATTAAGTGTAAAGAGTAAGAGCGAGAGAATAGAATGTTTAACCTGTGGAATGAGGTCTCTATTTATAGCCGGAGAGGTGTGAGGGGTTTATGGGCTGATGGGCCTTGGGCCAGAAGCGGACAACAAAACGGATATGCTCTTTGTCTCACTGGCGTCGACCGCTTAGTGGCTTCTAGATGCTCGTTGGTGCTGGCGCACCTTGATTGGAGCCACGTGTCATTGTTGTCGGCCTTGTTGTCCTTCTGTCATCAGCAGATGAGTGGAGATCGTGGGACAGTTGTCTCCGTCCTCTGATTGGTGCCATGTAGGCGTCCTTGTGTACTTCTCGTCAGGCGATCGTGGCGCACGATTGACAGAGCCTGCTAGACGCTCATTGGCCCTTTTACTGCCACTTGTACCTTATGTACCACTGTAGGTAGCCGCGCGCTCCCTGCTGAGTGGCTCATTTCTTCTTCATTGTTTTTATGCTAAGTGCTGATATCTGGGTTTGTTGTGTGCAATCCCTCGCGCGGGATAAATGGTAGTGCGATGTAGGTCGCGCGAGGTTGTTGTTAACAAGTTGTTGTGTTAAGGAGTATGGTCTCACGCGTAACCTGATCTGAGGTTTGCGCAACTTTTTGGGACCATACCCCTTCACACCGCTACTGGTTGTTTTTTTTTTTTTTTTTTTTTTTTTTGGGGGGGGGGGGGGAGGGGAGGGGCTTAAAAACTTGCACATGGAATTCCAGATGATTGTTGAGTTTGATTTTTGTTTGTATCAGGTCATGACCTAAGATTTTGAAGTGGGTTTTGTTTAAGTCTTGATTTTGTTGATTTCTTGGAGGTGTTGAGTTGGGTAAAAAAAAAGAATGTCATATGTGACGACTGGCCTAAAGGTTCATTTTGGATCTCGGGTTGCTTTGGTCGGGTTGATTCAAGTAATGTTTGAATACCTAGACCCATGAACAAGAGATCTGTTATTGTCATGAACCAGTAATTTAGAACCATTGCATACTAGATTTACAAAATATACATACATCATCATAATCTTGAAAGGAAGGTCCAATTTTGTTGAGAAAAGATAAGGCGTGTTCTGGAAGATAGAGTAATGAGAATTGATAGAAACTAGTGGGTTTTTCCGCGTTTCACGGCGGTTGTTATAGAGACATTTGGTATAGTATCAAGAGGTGTTTTACATTGATGGAAAATTATGAAACTGAATACCGGTATCACTACTGATGTTGTTCAGATGATATAAGTTTGATTCGTCAAATATGGGTTTATGTATTATTAATGTACTGATACTGATGTTCAATTTGACACAATACGATAGGTATACAATGTCAATTTATCATAAATACTACCTTAAACAAATGAATTTATCATTTCAATTTCACAAAAGAAATTACAATTCTTCATTGCTAACGAAATGTTTTAGCTTTGGATTTTTCTATGCCAAGGCAAACAAAATTAACCTGATCATAATATTAATATAGTGTTAACAAAAATTATCTTCAAAAGTTGCTGCTACTCCCACAGATCATGTCCTTTCAGTCTTCTCATTCAAAACCCCAAAATCAACCAAGTTTATCACAAATGACAAAACCCAAGTTACTCTTTCTCCATCGGACCTTCAACACCATGTCACGACTCCTGACCGGAGACCCGCGCAACAGCTTGTCAGAATATTAGGTTGTCCGAAATCACCCCAGCAGCAGTATCGTTGTCTAACGTATCAACCACCACCGCCACGTTATAAGGAAACACCGTCGGTCACCACTTCCAAAAAATACAATAGCAACCAGATCTCACCTCCTTCACCAGAATAGCTCCAGTTCGCCGGAAATCAACACCTGCAGTTGGCAATCGAATTCATGGACATCCTCCCTCTTCGCCTACCTTCAGTTCCATCTCAACCCAACGTTACCAGCGGCGCGGTGCTGGCAGTGACGGTGGTGGTGGTTGGGTTGAAGCATCGGCAGAAAATTGTCGTCAAGGATGATGGGAACGATGTGGTGGTGATGATATGAGCAGGTCCTATGACGAACAGCATAGATCGAATCAAAAGGAAAATAAAAGAACTCGCTAACCGCCGTTACCATTAAAACACTATTGCTCGGTTATGTTTTGAATTAATAATAACTAACATAATTATTGATAATTGAAATATTAGAAACTAATACCAACAAACTTGCCTAAAAAAGTAGTCATTTTAATACGAAAACATGTTTCAACAACAATAATTGAACACCTACTTTAAAGCGTAAAAGCTAACTGATGTTGGAGCGTCTTTAATTAACCAAAATCAGAAACACTGACACATCGTTATTTTTTAGTTAGATCTTGTTTCAAATTATTAACACTAATATGAATCCTGCTTAGATTTACAAATGCCTTTGCTACCTTAATGGCTGAATCAAACCTGTACAATAATCAAGACAAACTCTTTTCTGCAAACCCCAACTTTATTAGCAAAGTGAAAGTTCATAACCTATAACCTAAATAAATACTCAGGAACCAAAAATCTAAAATCTTTGACTTTTTAGTCAAACCAGATGAGCCAAACCCTAAATCCTATTATCTGTGATAAATCAAAGCAATTTATAATCTTCTTACTTAAACAAATTAACTTTTTACTTAAACATCATGAATATCATCCCTAGGCAATCAAGTTGATACAAATCAAAGCAATTTATAATTGTTACCGATGTTGATATACTGAATTACAGATGTTACCTTAAGGGAGAGAAACAGAGCGATGAAACTCTAATTTAATAGCTTGATTTAAGAGCAACGATGATGTTGGTGTAGGGCGCCTGTGTTGGTGGAGGATGTCAGGTGTTGTAGTGATGTGGATTGTGGTGAGGAATTGCCCTACTTTTTGAGAAGGGGATTGTGGTGACGATGGTCGTTACCCACCAGAAAACCTCGGTTCACAGTGTTGATATGGCGATGGTTGTGTCGGAAAACCAATTTGAGGGAGGGTTACCAGTGGTATAAGCGGTGGGTTGAGTGACGTGGGTTATCAAGGTTACCGGCAGATGTAGTCATCAAAACCTATAAACGGAAACTGTAGACAAGAACAACGCAAATTGTTATATAAGTATAACTATTTCGACTTCGAGCCACGACGCCGTCACTGCTGCCATCATGGTTCACCGGCTTCGCGCCGGAGGCCGGTGACCGGAGACTCACCGGCTTCGGATCTCTGTCTCTGAGACTCACCGGCTTCGGATCTCTGTCTCTGAAGGTTTTGTTGTTGTTATGGTGGTGTTTTTGGCGGTGATTGAAGAGAGAGCAAAAGCAGAGGCGATGATTGTAGAGAGAGACTAAGCAGAGAGCATAGAAACATAGAAGATGAAAAGTTCGGTGTCAAATAAAGAGTCTTGGATACTTTACTATTGTACCGACCATTTGTCAATTAATCATACTAGATGTAAGCCCCGCCGCGTTGCGGCGATGCGGCTAGGGGCATACTAATTAAGTCGCACCGTATACAAACAAAGCATAAACGCTATAAGAGGTAAAAACTTAATCTTTCATGAACTGGTCGATTGTGTGTTTGCTAGGTGAATCTTGAAGGCTGGTCAAAACCTGCTTCGATTGCCTTTCTTGCAGCTATTTGGAAGTTGATGGTGAGATGGAAAAGTTCGTTTATGGCTAATCTCCGATTCTGACCCGCCTTTTTAGTGCGCCTATTCAGCACTCATTTTTACCAACTTGCAAATTTTACCAAGCCCACACATTTGGGATTGGATGTCCAAATTAACAACCTGAGTATCAAATATCAAAAGTTAAAACGTTTTAAGCTCATTTTCATGGCAACCCCCACATATACAAAAACAACTCAATGTAATATAAATTGAAAGATATAAAGTGAAATCAAACAACCCCATGGTCGAGCCCTAAACTCATTCGACGAAGACGAACCAGAAAACAACCTAAACCCGCAGGCTCAACGACTGCTCAACCATGGTAGCCTGAGCAGTTTATAAAATTTATTAACTTCCTAGGGTTCAGTTAGGTTTTCGTTAGAGGCGTACCTGTTCATTGTGAAGGCGGAACTCCGAATGGTGCAACGGTATGAGAACGATCGCGGGAAACGAAATTGACTACACGTTACCGTGTAGTCGATCAGCAAACTCTGGTTATAATTAACCTCCGGATCATAGTTTAAGCCACGCCACGCCACGCCCTTGAGTGTGTTTACAATATCCCAAATGACACTTGCGGATGACACCACAAATGTAAATGGTTAGTAAAGTTAAAATTAAATCAAACAGACACCCATGTTCCAATCTAAGAAACCTTCTTCTTCATTAGCACAGTCCCGATCAATCTTTCGCAAAAAAAAATCCTCTTCCTCACATGTTCAATTTAAAATTTTAGGCTCAGATTCTAATTTCATGGCTGCAGTTCTGGTTGCTTGATTTCAAGCATCACAGTTGCCATGCCAAGAATGCATCATAATCATCATCACCCAATCTAAGTTCGTTACAGACACGAAGTGGGTACAACCCATAACAAAATATAACAACATAATGCACACAAAGGTTAACGGAAACACACATCCAAGGCTCAGGAAACCATCACGGCCAGGTAAGCATCGTATATCAGACCACCAAAAACTTCATACAACATCATCATAGCTCAACACATCGATATCCATGGAAAAAAAAGCAACAACCATAGCTGGTTTCAAACTCACGTGCAACAATGACACAAAAGCTAACCACGAAACCCCCAAAATTAAGGAAACACTATACATCCACAACCACCGTTCGTCGCCGTCATAGAGATTCGTAAACCACGACAATATCAAAATCTCAAATCTCACCCTCACAAAAAACAGATTTAACTAAACCAACAGACCCGGATCTAATAGATCGTCATCGTCTTGACGACTCAGTGTCGCCCAGGCTGCAACCGGAGTTGCCACGCCAATAGGCAGGCTCCAATCATCGGCGGTGGTGAAACAACAATACCAGCGGTTGTAACAACCACACCACAAAGTAACCCAACATTAAACCACAAAATGCAAAGAAAAATAAAAACCAAAACGCTGACCTGAAGCCGGTGCCTCCGGCAACGGTGGTGCAATAATCATCGCTCCATTTCTTTCTCTAATACCTCACAATCTCATTTGTATCATAGATAACCACAGATCTACGGTGGTTCGTAGTGGTTCCGGTATGGCTGGAGAAACGGGTGAGGCCGTGGTGGTCGGAAGCAGCGACAGGGAAGTGGTGATGGAGATGGAGGCGGATGTGGGCGACGGAGTGAGTGGCGTTGGCGTTGAAGACGATGATGGAGGGCGGTGGTGGGAAGGTGTCGATCTGGTGAAGAAGAAGTGAAGAATGTGATTTAGGGTTTAGAAGATGATAAAGCTGACGCCGTTACCGTCAGTTCACTGTTGTTCGGTTATGTTGTGAATTAATATATACTAGGTTTTAACCCCACGCGCGTTGCGGCGCGTTAATCCGAATCATTCTATAACAAATGAAACAAATCATGATAACATTAGAATCCCATTCGAAGTAGTACAAATTAAAGCTCATTTTGACCCATTACGTTTTCTACACAAACGGATACACTTTTTTAAATACTAAAGAGTGCAATATCTTTCAAAACTCGAACTGCTTCTGATTGATCAAACTATATATACAAACTTTGATATAAGACACACAAAATTGGTTAAGTGAGATAAAAATTTGATCAAAATTGCTTCTGCTTACCTTTTGTTGTAGTAATTTGTGATTTCCAAAAATGCCCTCTGTTCTGAACCCGTTGGACCATTAAGGTAAATTGCTTCTTCCGAGCTCTTGTGCACCTTGTCTTTTGTATATGTATCTGACCGTGTGCAAGATATTTGCTCCAAAAGCAGTTAGATTACAGTTGAAAAAGGTCATATAAAATAAGAAAAGGTTTTTTTTTTCAACTCATTTAACGGGTAAAAGTAGATGATTTACATGGCATAGGAAAACCTACTAAATTGATTTATTCAAACAAATGAGATTATAACTGTAATAGAATAGTATTTGTTACTATAGTTCACAATGTTTAAAAATCTGAGTAGATAGAAGTTCACAGGTCAATCTCTCCTGATCCAACACATTTTGACCCACACAAACATTTACCTATTTTTGACTTAAAATTATCTGTTTTGACCTTTTTTTCACAACAATCAACTCGAACATATTGGTGAATAAAAACTTTCAATATTCTAGCCAATGTTTCTTTTCTTCCCTCTCTCTAGATTGTGTACATTAAATATATTTAAAAAATAATTAAGTCCAAGTAAAAATTAGTCATTCAGTTGTAGGTCTCAAATCTTTTTTCAAAGTCATAACATATACTTGCCTTCAATTTTTCATGCAATATTTCAAGAAAGCAAAAGTAAAAATAGCATTAGCCAACTTAATTGGCTTGCATTGGCCTCTTACCCTGATCCAATCACCAAGTTAACCTTATGCAAAGAGTTCAGTAGTCTAATTTACATACTACATCGAAGGCGTAGAAAATCGAACACCTAATCCATGACTTCCACGACAATTGTGATGTTTGCTAGCATTAAAGTTTTACAGTTCAAACAAAGAGTTCACACAAAACTATTGCTGCTCTAGATCTCAACTCAACTGAGTCTGAAGTAAACATATTATTTATTACTTTGCCAATCTAAAATCACAAATCAGAGGACGGCGGTGATTAGCTGTGATGAAGCGGCGTTCGACGGCTAAATGAGCTAATTATAAGTTCATTAATAATGTTTAACTTCATATGCGTGAAGTTTATACACGCGAGACTGAAGAGGAAAAACATAATCAAACCTTATACAATGCCTCAATGCATATAAAAAGGATAAAATACAACCTGTTTTTGTGAATTCAAGTAAGAAGAATCTAAGGAAGGTAAGAATCTAGTTCCTAAGGGTTTATTAATGTGCTTTATAGTCGGTCAACATCGGTATGCTAAGATATTCTTATTCTCTCGATCCTCACTTTTGTCGGAAGTCTAATCCTCATAAGCTTAAACTAAATAGCCTAAAAGTTTAACTTCAGTTTAAACTTCAAATACAAACAAAACGATCTTTTTTATGTTGTTTAACACATGATCAACGCAACAACGCTGCTAATAACCGACACCTATTTATTATGACTTGATTAAAAAGTCACACATGCTTATTATTTAAAATCCCGTCACAAGAATAATCATGGTCTGATAGTCACAACTCACAAGTAAACCAATTGTGTTTTTTTTTTCTAATAAACTTCCAACCTAAACTAAAAAACTCATAATTCATCACTGTCATACACAAAATCAGCTTCAATCAACCTCAAAATTAGTACAATCAACACACTAATCGAATCTCACTTGTCAATTTCATCCTAAATCAACAATTTGAAACCCTAATTTCCCCAAATTTTACCCCAATTTCACTCAATATGCTTCATAGATAACAAAATCAAACTCTGAAACCCCTATTTTCCCCAATTCTTCTTTCTTTCTTCAATCCTCCAGACGATACTATCAAACCCATGCAACAGAATAGAGCACAATCAATAACAAAAAAGGGAAAAAAATAATACCTGAGAGGAGAGTTGAGTTTCGCAGTGAACCCTAATAGGCGGCGTTCCTGTTCGTATGAAGGGGCGAAAACGAAGCAGATGAAAGAGGATTGAACCTTCCTGCGAGGAAGACGATAGGCATCCTAAGAATAAGAGCCGATGAATGACGTAGGTAGGTAGGCACCGTTACCATCATCATCACCGTCGAAGTGGGCACCGAGATGAGGATGCCGGCCGGAGGTGATGGCTCCATCGCCTTCTGTGTACATGTGAACGTTGTTAAACCAGTAAAGTTAAAGTGTTAAACCATTTGACGCCGTTAACGTGAATTCACTGTTCCTCGCGTTATGTTTGAAATTAATACATATATATGAATATATGAATAAGTGAGAATTGATAACGTAAATTATGAAAAGCAGGTAAGTTACATATTAAAAGTCGTAATTCAAGTAAAATAGAAAAGTAAAAACTATTATTCTTCTACTAGAAAATAGAGACAATTTAAATTTGGTTGGTTTATTAATTTTTAAAGCAGAAAAATAAAAAAACTATTATTCTTCCATTAGGAAATAGAGACAATTTAAATTTGGTAGGTTTATTAATTTTAGGAAAATTGGTCTGTAATAATCCCATCTAGAACTTATTGGTCATTAATAATCCCACCTCAGAATATTCCCCCCATTAGTCCCATCTTTCACCTATTTTTCCTATAATGGTCCCCGTTAAAAAATTTAACGGAGTTAAGCTTTTTTCCAAATTACAAACAGATTTTTAGGGCTTTTGATTAGAACAACGATACGAGTCCATTGATGTAAAACTTGCCTCGAAACGGTGCTCCAAACGATGAAAACGGCGCTTCAATTCGGGTGTTGAAATTTCCAATTAACCAAAATCAAGTCACTTGGAGCACCATTTCGAAGTAAGTTTTACATCAATGGACTCATATCATCGTTCTGATCAAAAGCCCTAAAAATCTGTTTGTAATTTGGAAAAAAGCTTAACTCCGTTAAGTTTTTTTAACGGGGGACCATTGTAGGAAAAATAGGTGAAAGGTGGGACTGGTGGGGGAATATTTTGAGATGAGATTATTAATGGCCAATAAGGTATAGGTGAGATTATTACAGGCCAATTCCCCTTCTTATAAGGAACAATTTAAAACGTGTAAACTTAACAAATAAAACTTTAAAATTAAGGGGAATTGGCCTGTAATAATTCTACCTACACCTTATTGGCCATTAATAATCCCATCTCAAAATATTCCCCCACCAGTCCCACGTTTTAAATTGTTCCTTATAAGAATTATGTCATATTTATCTAGATACGAATTTGAAATTCAAATGTTAACATGTTGAAAAAAAATCGAGTACCCAACCTAAAAAGAAGACATAACCATATATGCAATGGAATGAGACCGTGCTTTCATAATAAACGAGGCGCGGTTCTATGCACCACGCACGACGCATGATTCTAGCACCCCCGTAATGCGAGGGGTGCTTCTATCTAGTTATTATATATAAACAAGTTGACCAAATCTAATAAATGATAAATATAAAAGAAAAATGCAAGACGTGTATTTAAAGATACTTCTTTTACGATTTTATTAAGAATGTATTTTAACAGAAGGTGCAAGAAGTGATTTGCACAAACACAATGAGCGAAATGTAATAGTGACTAATGTAAGAAGTCATAAATGAGACAACAACCGTCTAACCACATCATGCGAGAATCATGAAAAACGTGGCAAATATGTTGAGATGAAATACACGCAAACGAGATATGTAATCTACTGTTGAGAGCATCAACATGGAAATACACATGTATGTTTTCGAAGACTATAACATATGGAAGAAATATATGTTATTATTGTAAATGATTTTAATAACATAGCAAATTTATTATGAGATATTTACAATAGTGATGGACTTGTAGATGCTTCTATCTCCATCAATGTTGTTTGAACTATATGAGGATTTGTCCTTAAATTGGGGAGAGTATTTCATTACATGGTTTTCAAGGTAACAACAATGAAAATATATAAATCACTTTAGGCAATTGGCATTGCCATTTTCTTGAGTGTCAATCTATTTGACTATATTAGAAGACTTTAGTGATCTATACAAATATTATTCATCTTGTTTCGTGATGAATGTGGTCATCACAATGACTTGGAGTAAGACTTATGTTCAAAGTCCTTGTGAGTCAATGGTGA
The DNA here is from genome assembly GCF_002127325.2 of Helianthus annuus. Classification (NCBI taxonomy): domain Eukaryota; kingdom Viridiplantae; phylum Streptophyta; class Magnoliopsida; order Asterales; family Asteraceae; genus Helianthus; species Helianthus annuus. The sequence continues at coordinate 161,147,333 of NC_035446.2, read as the reverse complement.
AGCCTTGGAGATTAAAGGCAAATGACTTGTGATCCTAACGGATGAAGTTAACTATGGTTTTCAAGACCTTCCTAGAAACCGAGGTTTTGGAAGGTGAAATAAAATTTCGCTATTGTGTCTAAACTAAGAAACGAATGTTCGCAAAGAAAGAGTGTTATGTCCTAAGGCTGTGAAGAATCAGAATGATGTATTTTCTATTCACATGCAATAGTATTATGGTCTAAAGCATACTAGACTAATACTTGTTAATTTACATGCTCAACGGAGATTAAATTAACTTTAAACATTCAAAATATGTTATGACATAAGAATGAATTTTGTGCTTAAATCAAACTATAAATATAATTTCACTTCAAACCAAAAGGATTACTCAAACTTATTCAAAGTGCAAGCAATGTGTGGTGATAAGCTCCATTTAAGAAACAACCCTTTAGTGTATGTAGAAATGGTAGTTGACAACTTTTCTTAAACTCGAAATGAAAGGCAGAACCTTTCATCACCCCATTTAGATGTTATCCAATAACACTTAAATGTGGGGTGACTTGCATTTGAACGCGGAGGTTTGGCGATAAGGATTTTAGTAATCCAAATAAATGTTGCAAACACATGACCAAGTGGAGTACACAATGGTTATATGGAGTCAATCAAGTTGATTGGACTTGAATGCCAATTGGTTATATTCAAAATCTAGTAAGAAGTCAGTTATGACATACCAAAGGCATGATGGAAACGTGTCTAGCCATGAATTGAGTTTCATGTCATTCTAAAGACAAGATACATAACTAAATCCATGATGAGATCATGAGTTATAAGTCTTACGAATTGATTAAAGGGCAAAACTGACTAGTAAGTCAAGAACATGTTAGAACAACTGATCTAAATTGAAAATTATTGACTTAACGAAGTGAAAGATAAATTTGGATCCAACAACTAGCGGGTTGATAAGAGATCAAGTTGTGGAATGAGACTAAAACCATGGAAAAGGGACATGAGGGAAATATAACGTAGTTGACTGGAAATCACAAGATCTAGGTTCAATAGGACAACTTAATCATGAATCGAAGGGTAGTCACTGTGGGGCAAAGCTAATATATATGTTTATATATGGGCTAGTATATATATTTATATATCCCCCTAAACTATAAAAGGGTGTTTAGATACGTCCTAGTCCATTCCTATAATATTCTGTGACATTGTTATGAGGTTAAGCATAATAAGTGGAAAGATGATTTGTGTAAATCATAGTAAACCATAAACCTTCTAATGATTTAAAGGGAAATCACCTATGTTGGAGAGAAGTGTGGTCGCTTTAAATGGAGTTAGAGCACAATTCCTAGAGCTTCTACAGAATCAGCAAAGTGTTCCATGACCGTTATTGGACACGAAAAATGAAGGGATGGCCCGACTAGGGAAAGTATTGTGTGAATGTATATTGTCATTTACACAAATGGGGGATTGTTCAAGGACAACGATTCTACAAAACCCTAGTAAGCTAAGTATACTTTACAAAGGAAGGTTCAAAGGCAACACCTACCTATTTTCATTGGGGAATTTTGTGTGTTTTAATCGATCTCCATTCATGTAGGGGATTGTTGGAAAGTTTAGTGAAAATGGGGTTTTCACTAAATATTTTGGACACCAATAATAATATTTATATATATGTGTGTATAAATAATTATTTTTGGATTTGTGTTCTATGTTGTGAAAGTTTCATAACGAACCAAACTATGTCCAAAATGGAGCTAAGATGAATGAGATATCTAAACTTGAAGTTGTATGTTTGGAACAAACAAAGATAAGAAAATTGGATTGAGCTTTGTCAACTTGTCCCACATAGGTGGGATGACAAAACTTTAAGTGGTTTATAAAGAAAAGCACTCCTTGTATATTGTTTCCCTAAAGGCAAACACTAGTGGTACCCTATAGAGTGTGTCGCACCCTAACTCGCACACGCGTGTGGCGTGGGCGATGGGCGCAATGTGGCGCGCTTTGATGGCACACACTTGCAACGCCGCTTGAGAGCCACATTTGTATTTTTGTCCGTGAGCATGTGATCAGGTACATGGCGGGTGGCCAGCTTATGGCGCACCTTGGGCGGCGTAAGCGCATGACGCAAGTTCCTTATGTGTCTTTCATTGGCTACGGCGGAAGAGTAGTTTGCGCGCGACTCTGGAAGGCATAGGACCTACGGCTTCCGAATAGCGCGGGCACACGGACTCCATCTGGCGCGGCACAAAGTGCCTGTCGGACAGGAGCCATGGCGGGGTTCACCTGCGCGCACGGGCAACCAGTCAAATTGGTCAACCACTAGTGAGTTAATGTCTAAATGATCTCAACTCGTTTAATTTTATCATGAATAAAATGGGCATTTTCATTTTAATCTATTTAATTGTTAAAACAAGATTAATAAGAAATTAAACCGTATTCATTACAAATTTTATTATCTTGTTTATTGTCATATTAAATGGGGTTGACTAATTCTTTGTGTGATTATAAAATGAACATGGAATTTCATTTTGGAGTGACATAGAAAGAAATACACACGTAAAAAGAACTTGTCTTTTATGGAAATTTAGGGAAGTAAATTCTCTAAATTTGTCTTTATATACAACTAGCCTAAGGACCCGTGTATTACACAGGTTGATTAAAGATAATATCGCTCCATCATCGTTGTTTACATAAAATGTTATGAATATATACACGTCTTGAAACGAATCATGTAAAATCTTTTTATTAACCATTAATATGCAGATATCACAATTCGACGAAAATCTCTTTATACACCACATTAGTTGTTTTTTTCCGTTGTTGTCAAGTATGAGTATTTTGACCCCATTTCTTGTTTTCACCCTTGATAAGGCAACATACAATTGACCATGAGAGAAGACCGGTTGTTTGAGGTACAAACCAACTCTTGAAAGAGACTGACCTTGACTTTTGTTGATCGTCATTGCAAAACATACGGCCAGTGGAAATTGCCTCCTTTGAAAAGCAAAAGAAAATATCTAATCCGCATATCACTGTTGGTAAAAGAAAATATCTTCATTATCACCGTTGACATAATTTTATGACTTTATACACGTTAAAACACAAAAAAAAAATATATTAGAGTAGAACGACAAATTGAAATACATGAATATACAACATCACAATTCGTTGAAAACCTCCTTATAAACCACATTAGTTGTTTTATTCGTATGGTTAACGTCCCTATATACACCACAATTCGTTAAAGACTTCTTTATACACTTCTTTAGAACCAACATTATAAAATTCTACATGTTGAAACGGGTCAGGTCAAAACCAATACAATTCCTGTAACATTTTAAAATTCTACATGTTGAAACGGGTCAGGTCAAAACCAATACAACATTTTAAAATTCGTTAAGTACCCGTGTGTTACACGGGGTGGTCTCACAATACATAATATTATTTAATAGTGTTTGAGATAAACTTTTAAATAAAATAAATGTTGCATTAAAACAAATCAATTTTACCAAAAGTAGTACTATAATTTATACCTCACCATCTTTAAAAAGTACCGAACATTACTTTTTAAAGATGACATCAGTGTCAAAAATATATGACAATAGTATATAACCATTTGCCTTTGATAATCGTTTAAAAATATAAGTATCATGAATTTTAGTTCACATGATTTCACATTTTAGATTCTGACCAACAGTAAAATATAAATACACCTTTTACATTTTAGAATTATTTCCCACTAAAAATTTATAGTAATCCACTCAATCCTGGGATTATATTGGCTTTTATTTACCAGAATTTGCAGCCAACATTCATTCCTAACCAAATCTTAGGACACAACTAATGGTTTATCTTAACTTCCAAAATATGCCCAAAATACCCCTGCCTTATTAAGTCTCTAGTTCTGGCATATAAATTGCTCTTCCATCAACACCAAAATCTTCCCAACAATAAACCAACCATAATGAACATAAGCCCTCTAACCAATCCCAAAATAGCATGTTTCTGAGCATGCAACAAATAGCATTGATCTTGAAGCCACCATACCATGATGCTAGATATTTTTAATTCACAACCAAAATAGACAAAACAGCAAGATGTATATCAGTCCTAAGTACAGACCGTAAAGCAACACCCTACAGCAAACATACATACTACATACAAAGTAATCAAATCTTTGCGAAATCAAATCTTGGCAATTCATTTCATGTCACCCGTGTGCCTTTCGCCATATATGTTTTACTCATTCAAACAATTCTTCCTTCATCTCTTCCACCACTATATAAATCAAAGTGTTCCTTTCATGAAAATACTTTACGGTTCCTCGCGTTCCATGAACTCCTTGGAGCTTTTAGCCATATAGATGGCTCCTGCCACACTGAATCTGCAGTGCAAAATCGAACCAATAAGTGGTCTCTTGTTTCAGCTGTCACCTCACAAAATGCACATGCTATCATGTTTAAAGTTACCCCCTGTTCCCTGGAGCTATTGGTGTCGGGATCTTCCATCTCCAAACAAATAACCTGACACACATATATAGATATGCACTTAAAGTATATTGAAATCCAATATCACTTGAATCTCATCATAGGTTCATGAGCATCAGGAACAAAATGCAGTTTTTTACATCAGACATCTTCGAAAGCTTTCATTTAAGCTCACCAAAGAACTGCTCCAACAAAAAAAAATTAAATCATTAGTGAAATGGTTAAATATTTGAAGTATAATTCAAACACTGCTTTTATATTTAATTTTACAAATGGTAAAATATAGCTAATATTAAGTGGGTCAAGGTACAGGAATTAAAATGAATTAGGTTAAACAGGTCAAAATAATTCTAAAAAATATGAAACATGTCAAAATAAAGAAATTTAAATGAAACGGGTCAAAAGCTTAGAGCTGATTGGTGATATCCACTGCAAGTGTTGGGTGAAATATAACGTTCAAGATATCAATAACCAAACGCCATGTTATTCAAACCATTCAACTAATGTAGTAAAAAAAGAATATTGATCAATAAGGTGAAATATAGGTGAAGTTGACTTTGTATACCACTAAAGAGTAATTAGGTCAAATGGTAGTTACAGAAAGGGTAACATGTGCATAATATATAAAGGGAGACATGATTTAAGGGTTTTAACATACTTTGAAGCACGTAAAGAACACCATTCATCCTAGTATTCCACCATAACTTGTTAGTGTTACGACCCGTTATTGACCCGCCCGATACACCCATTCTCTTACCTTTAAAACACCACAACTTTTCTCTAGAACCATCAAGTCAACAAAATTAAGTGAAGATATTACTAACCCTTTTATGCTCAAAGTCAACCAAACTAGGGCTGCCACTTCAGTGCAACCATGAGAAATAACAAAGCTTCCAGTGGAATCTGGATTAGGCTAGAATTCAACATAGACAAAAAAAGTCAAACTTACATGAGGCCAAAAAAAATTAATATAAGTCTTGCAAAATGTATTGAAGAGATGAACAAATGGTCATTATTTTTCAACCTAAAAATAGAATAGACCAAGAATTTTCAACCTGCTACAATATCCATAGGATTGCCTACCCGTAACACACAATTAACTATGAAAGAAGACGGGTTGTTTCAAATACCAACCAACTCTAGAAAGTGACTGCCTTTGACTTTTGTTGATTGTCATTGCGAAACATACGACCAGTGGATGTTTCAAATCTTTATTGGGTATGCCTAACCTAAAAAGTTTTATACTATGTGAGTGATGCATCCTATATAATATATAAGTCTAAATAATATTTTGTAATGAAAAATCTCTTATATCATGGAAATAATCATAAATTAAGTTCACGTGTATTATACGGGTTGTATAAAAGAACACTGCTGATGGTTGTGTCCAAACAGCTGGTATTAGTTTCTATAGATCCATCTTGTTGTGAATTCAGCCTAATATGATCTAAACAATGCTTTGGTAGTATGGTTAGTAGAATCTTTTTATAAGATCAAACTTGCAGTGTAGTTAAATAATTTATTATTCCAAGAAAGAGCATATTGTTGCCTTCTAGAATAATAATAACAATAATACTAATTGCCTTTACTTGTTTTGCTTATGAGTATGTAATGAAACTAAAACTACTTGAAATAAGATCACATAGAGCAAACTGATGTTAATATGTACAATAACCCCAATTCTTATAACATGAAACATAGAAAATCACTACTGCAGCTTAATCATGTTAAAGCCAGTATACTCTCTTAAATTCCACTTGACTCCCTAAAAGCAGGCTAAACCATAACTACATACCTCAAATTACCAGTCGCATGATTATTCCTCAAATGCATAACCCATTATGTCTTGAATATTTTTGATATGCACAACCACATATCTGCAAGCTTCTTGGGTATAGACTAACATTAAAGACAAAATTATACAGATTATTATGAAGATATGTGTACAAACTAAGTAACAAATTAGAAGAATGGACAAAAAAGTGTTGGACTGACAGCTAGGATGAGCATTTGGTACTGGGTACCAAAATTACGTGTACCGAATTTTTCGGATTTGTATTCGGTACCCAGTTTTTGGCCTTGTCGGTACGGTACCTTCAGTTCGGCACCGGAAAAATACCGAATTTTGCCTTCAAATACCAGAACCACACCGGTCCTGTGTCGGTACAATACCGAACATTTTTCGGTACCGGTACCAGTACCACGCTCATCCCTACTGGCAGCCATTTGGTATGAAAATATACCCGTCTAACCAGTGACCCAACCGCCCATTTTTCTACCTGAAGAATTATATGGAGTTGACTTATTAACATTTGGCTCTCTGCATTAACTCCACGAAAATCTTACCTTGGTTTTAGTAGGTGATAAGGATTGTGGACATTAATATGAATATTTAAAAAGATTTACCTGAGTCATGTTGGGGCGATAACCATGCTAATGTTTCTAGCATTCATTTTATTGGATTCTTCATGCTCAACAACCCAGGCATGAGATCAACTGCCCTATTGAGCTTTTCAGTTTTTGTTGGCTTCAAAAAAACAGCATAGCGCGATCAAATAGCAAAATAAAAACAACAACATTCTTAGTAATGTCTTGCTAATAAAGTAGGGCTGGGAAGGGTGAGATGTGGCAGACTTCTCCTCCATCCCAATAGATCGCTATTAGAAAGATGATAGTATAAATAGATAAGTAGATTACGAAATAGGTAATTCCTTTTGAGTCACTAATGTCGCATGTCTAGCATAATGTACATAAAGGGTGATTATTACTAAAAGTTATAGAGTTGAGCAAACTACCAAAATCATCGTATACGGAAAAAAGCCTGCTGACTTGGTTGGCTCACTTGATTGTGATGTTCGCATGTCATTTTTTGTCCCAAACTTCATAATTTTTTCCGGAATTCTTTATATGACATGTAGTATCACTTTTTTGTTGTTCAACTATAAAAATTAAAAAAATAAAATAAAAGACGAAAAAATAGATTCGAAATCTTTTATCGAAACAATCACCCGAAATTAAACTACAATAAAAGTATCAGATTAATAGATTATAACTACAACAATAATTAGAGAGAATGCAAAGTATATACACTGTGAGGGTTATCATGCAAATCAAAAGAGTTAAGACATATACTACAATTTGGAAACTAAATTTTTACAGACTTACAGTGTTGTCTCTTTTCCCTGCCCTCCTGGCCACGAACAATTATAACTTATAAGTAACCTTCAGTGTAATAAAACAAAAAAAATATTCTTGAAAAATCAAATACCTTAGCATCAAATTTGGATGCATCGAGTTTGGATATCACGTTCTATTGAGGCGGCTGTACATATTTCAAAACAAAACAAAATCTATTAAATAACTTATGTAGAATTATAGAAACTGGGCTAAGGTTGAACAAAATGGTGAATGGATATTAGCGTACCGGGGGAAATTTGGTTCATCGGCATTTGTCTCTGGTGCCACAGCCGCTGCTGTTGTTGCTTACTTCCACATACCACCATCCTCACTCGTCATCTCCTACGAAACAGTAGACTCATCGGGATCGGGTTTGTGATAGGGTGGGAATTTTACCACAACCTCTCGTTGTTCGAGATCGTGACCACCAAAGCCTTTCTTGCTTTCTTTCGGGCCTGTAGTATAGAGCTATATTTTGAATATTATTACTAAATAAGATAGGATGATTTACTTTTACATGTCTTATAATTTAATAAAACTTTTCAAATAAAACAATAGAACTATCTCAACTCAACCATTTGTATAGAACTATATTTTGAAGTCAGTTTGAAATAAGACGTATTTATGAAATTGATGAAAGTTAAAAACGAAAATCTTCGGTTTAGCAAGTTAATATCGAGCCGAGTTTATATGTGTTCAAGCCAACTCAAACTTAAATTTGAGGTCATTTAATAAAGGAATTTGATTAATAGTAGAAGTCTATGCGAGCATGTTATCATATAAATAACAATAGAATATATATTTATAATAAAAACTAAAAACTCAAGATCGGTAAGGATTACTTGGCAAAAGTTGCATGATAAATATTAAATAGCATGGATTAATTGTTCTTTTGCAGGGGTGAAGCAAGTATAGCTCAACTCAACCAACAGGTCAGGTCGGGTCGGTCCGGTCAGGTCAGCCAACAGGTCAAAACAGTCCGTTTTAAAAGGTTTCCAAATTGTTTTGGTCAAAACAGGTTCTGGCCAAAATGGAATCGTGAATGAGTCGTGTCAAAATGGGTCATGGGTAGTGCAAACCCATTTGAACCCGTTTTAAGTTAGCGGGTTTTATAAGAATAGCCCGTATTGATCCGTTTTAGAAGACCCAAATTGAGCCATTGTTTAATTTAGCGGACCCAAAAACACCCAAATGAAATTTCATCTTTACCCAAATCAACCCAGTTTCCTTTTTACCCAAACCAAATCCGAAGTGTACACAAATCACTACACACAGAACAAAGAAGCAATACCTTGTGATCGACTTCCTTAGCTACACGTGCACTCTTCATCATTAATGCTTGATAAACAAATGCCTAGAAAGACATACCTCCATGATACTCAAACTCAGTTGCCACTTTCATCTGATTAGCTGATAATGTGGGCTGATATCTGCAAAACAATTATTTCAATATGTATGATTTCAGAAACAATATAATTACAATGATCATCTATATCTTTGAATTAAACAATGAAAAAGGGCGTTTGCATTAAAAACATACTTTCAGCCACTTTCAACCCATTCGACCCGTTACAATGGCTGCCTTTCAGATTTATTTTGTTCGACCTATTTGAAATAAATATGGCTTTGAGCCAACATTAAACTCGTTTGTCCCTTTTCACTAACCCTTTATTTGACCCATCTGATGTAAAACCTAACCAAATTAGACCCATTCACATGTAAATGGTCGAATTAACACCTACCGGAAGATGATACGTTTAACTAAACAAAAACATAGCAAATGTAATAAACCAACTCACCCAATAGATGATGTATTCAGTTCCTTTGTAGAGAGAGTTATTATAATCACTGAAACATGCCTTGTGATTTCTAGACTGCATAAGCAAAAACTCAGTTACCATGTATTCAACAACTATAAAACTATAATAAATGGTAATGGTGTAAGAGGTTAACTGAGTTGACTCACCTTTTTAACCCGTATCTCAAACCACCTGTTTCACCATTACCCAACCCGCACTATTTTCCAGTCTTTACTTTTTTCAAGAGATTCCAAAAGTTTGAAAGTTTTTCTTTTAAACTACCTGTTTGACCCAATTTTTGCTCCAAACTCATGTTTACCCGATCTTAATTAATAAGTTTTTTAAATGAACCGAACTCATTTTGCTCTGAGCCCGTCTTAACCCAAACTAATTTTAATCCTAAACCATATTGACCTGAACTCATTCTGACCCAAAGTCACTTTAACAGGTGACCCACACCTGCCTGACCCGCCCAATTTGTTAGTTGGTTCAAAAAGTTCTTAAAAGCTACGTGCCAAGTAAATCTTTATCATGTGCAAAGTTAAGTCGTATACATGAATCCGTCAATTGTTTGCTGTAGAAAAATTTTCAAATAAAACAATAGAATGATCTCAGCTCAACCATTTGTATAGAACTATATTTTGAAGTCAGTTTGAAATAAGACGTATTTATGAAATTGATGAAAGTTAAAAACGAAAATCTTCGGTTTAGCAAGTTAATATCGAGCCGAGTTTATATGTGTTCAAGCCAACTAAAACTTTAATTTGAGCTCATTTAATAAAGGAATTTGATTAATAGGAGAAGTCTATGCGAGCATGTAATCATATAAATAACAATAGAATATATATTTATAATAAAAACTAAAAACTCAAGATCAGTAAGGATTACTTGGCGAAAATCATATTGACCTTTATAAGTTATTTCTTCTTCAGGGTTGTTCAACTCATAATGCCAACCCTCTTGTTGAAAAGTCTGAATGTCCTCCACACATTTGGGAAAGAAAACAGCATCCAGATATACATCTACCAAATTATAAAAATCCTACACAATAAAAAAAATACTTTATGAAACCAGATATATGAACACATAAACTGTGCCTAATTCCAATAACCACACATTATTTTAACCTTTGTGTAGCATGTCCTATCATGTCCTATCATTAGTGAAATGGTTAAATATTTGAAGTATAATTCAAACACTGCTTTTATATTTAATTTTACAAATGGTAAAATATAGCTAATATTAAGTGGGTCAAGGTACAGGAATTAAAATGAATTAGGTTAAACAGGTCAAAATAATTCTAAAAAATATGAAACATGTCAAAATAAAGAAATTTAAATGAAACAGGTCAAAAGCTTAGAGCTGATTGGTGATATCCACTACAAGTGTTGGGTGAAATACATAATGTTCAAGATATCAATAACCAAACGCCATGTTATTCAAACCATTCAACTAATGTAGTAAAAAAAGAATATTGATCAATAAGGTGAAATATAGGTGAAGTTGACTTTGTATACCACTAAAGAGTGATTAGGTCAAATGGTAGCCACAGAAAGGTTAACATGTGCATAATATATAAGGGAGACATGATTTAAGGGTTTTAACATACTTTGAAGCATGTAAAGAACACCATTCATCCTGGTATTCCACCATAACTTGTTAGTGTTACGACCCGTTATTGACCCGCCCGATACACCCATTCTCTTACCTTTAAAACAGCCACAATTTTTCTCTAGAACCATCAAGTCAACAAAATTAAGAAAAGATATTACTAACCCTTTTATGCTCAAAGTCAACCAAACTACATGCTTGGGCTGCCACTTCATTGCAACCATGAGAAATAACAAAGCTTCCAGTGGAATCTGGATTAGGCTAGAATTCAACATAGACAAAAAAAAAGTCAAACTTACATGAGGGCAAAAAAAATTAATATAAGTCTTGCAAAATGTATTGAAGAGATGAACAATGGTCATTATTTTTCAACCTAAAAATAGAATAGACCAAGAATTTTAACCTTGCTACAAATCCATAGGATTGCCTGCCGTAACACACAATTAACTATGAAAGAAGACAGGTTGTTTTCAAATACCAACCGATCTAGAAAGTGACTGCCTTTGGGAAAGAAACAACATCCAGAATATACATCTACCAAATTATAAAATTCCTACACAATAAAAAAGTACTTTATGAAACCAGATATGATAGAACATAAACTACGCCTAATTCCAATAACCACACATTATTTTAACCTTTGTGTTTGTAGATGCAACATGATAGCATGTCCTATCATCATGTCCTATCATTATTGATGGCATCAATCTTACTGATAACTCTTTGTTTTTGGCATGTTATTGTCCAAAACAATCTGACAAACATAGGCAACACTGAGCAATATGTCTTCAAAAACATTTTTTTCTTGTTTGTCTTAAATTAAATACCTTGGCTATAAATATCTATATGGAAGATGTTCATCCTCAAGTTCAGGTGGATGATATGCCCAAAGTCTCAAAGGAAGAAGGGACAATCATATAGTTTGCAAGCAAAGCCTCTTAAGACCTGCAAAATATGTAAAAAAATAAAAAATAAAATAAGATAATAATAATAAATGACAACAACAACTCATAAATAAACTTAGTTAAAATAAAATATAAAGTTTCAGCAGGTGTTAACTATATCTATTCACCGTGAACCACCAAGGATGCATACTTGCATTGAAGCCATGCTTGTTCTTGTGATCTTCCATCAACGTCTCTGGTCATGTTTCAAGAAGTTCAAGCCTTGCCTTTTCATAGAGTATTTTTTAGTATGTACATTGGCACCTATAACAACAAATAAAACGTCTTCATTGCCCTTCTATCTATTTCAACCTTTTATTTTCTTAGCGGTTTATATCATTTAGTTAAATACGTATACTTGGCAATTGATAAAATTTGCAAAATTAACTAAAAGAATAAAATACACAAATAGATTAAACTGATAGCACTATTTGCATTAGTTATATAAAAAGTTTCAAATGTATTCTTGACCTTTCTCTACACCAAAAAGTCAAAATTAAGAAAGTTAAACTAAAACCACTGTGCACTCTCCAAGAATCATGCGGCAGAGGATCAACACCTCCAAAAAATGTTATAAAACACCAACATAACCAAATTCCCTATCCAACTTCCTCAATAACAAAAACATAGGGTTTTACAAATTAATGATTTAAAACAAAAGAGGTTAAACTGACATTAAAGAGGTTATGAAAGTGAAACAAAAAAACTCAATTTAACCAAGAATCAGCAATGAAGAACCAAAAACTCAATTTCATTAAAACATAAGAAAAAACCGAATTAATTTCATAAAAAAAATCATGTTCTAACCAGTGACTTCCAGCCCTATTCACAAAACCTCTCGCCTGCGACCACCAACCTTAGTAATAATGTTGCAAATTCGCAGACGGACATTAATCCAAGCAGAACAATCCGACAAAAACAATTCTTATACACAAAATCTAACGCAGATGTAGAGATCTAACCCCCCCCCCCCAATTGAACAACTCGATTAAAAAATCCAAAATGATGACAACGCCAATTGAGAAAAAAATGAAACAAAACCATTGCTTTATAACAACAAAAAACCAAAATAAAGACCTAGACACCCCGATTAAAGATCTAAACGCCCAGATTGTAATTGTTAATGCAAAAATAATAAGCAAAAGAAAGAAAAATTGAAAAGCATACTGGAACTTCAAAACAAAATCGGAACATAAACAACGAACGAACATACTGTCTACATCACAAAAGTTTTATAACACTAATCATACGGATTGAGGGAATTAGGGTATTAGAAACATGCAATTTATTCAATGAACTAAAACCAGATCTGAACAAAAAACAATTACCTTTCACACGATCAGAATCTGATTCATACCGTAGCCCTCAAATTCTTTCTGGATCTTTGAAGTTTGAAGGTCTGAAAATCGCACATATCACAATTAGGGTTTTGTAGAAACGTAGGACAGAGGGTAACGATTTAGGATGAATCAGAGATATATGAGAATCGCCTCGCTGAGAATTAGGGTTATGAAAAAATCATATGTGGATCAGATTAAGGATCGAAAATAACTTACTGTGTTGCCTTCAATCGATACTTTCAATCCTTGCTTTAGACACCTAGTTTTGTGATTTGCAAAATAAGATAGGGAAAAGGTTGAGGAGAGAGATATTGTGCGAAGAAGAAACGTACGTGAGAAGCAGAATACAGAGGGATATAGGGTTCTTGATTAGAAGAAGCTTCAATTTCAATTAAATAGGAGAATAAAAAAGGAAACTCAGAAGGACGACCGCGTGAATGAAAAAGAGGAGAAATCAAAATCCCGCTCAAAAGGAATTATCAGCCTTTAGAGCATGTCCACATCATCAAAATGATTGGCTAAGAATAGCCCTTGTGGCCTAAGAGAATTCATTTAGTATAATAGATAGATTAAATTTTTGCTACTTGAGGAATACGATTATACCCGGTGTAATCTCGGGCGTGAGAGTCATCTTTGGTAGTACAACTACTGTTTCGATTGTTATATTCTTCAAACAGATCGTCTATCGTCTGAGAGTAGGTGTGAGACCTGTTTTAAAGGTCTCGTGTCAAACATGATCCTTAACCAAAACCGTCAACGATATTTTGCTTGTCATGCAGCGGAGTTTCGAACAAGAAGGTGCGTTGAAGTTCTTCCAAGGACATCGACTTGAATCAAGATTGGTACAATTAAATTGTATTTTACATTTCCCTATTTAGTTTATATAACCAGTATTATACTAGTAGAATTTTACACAAATAACAAGAGTCTCGTTATTATCTATATTATATTTTGTAATACATTGTATTAAAAAGTGAACCTAGTTGCTACAAAAATATAATTGAGTTAGGGCTAAAAGACATACTGTGCAAAAATTTTAAAAAATTAAGTGATATAACTCGTCATCTATTCGCCAAAAAAACCGCTTGTAAAAAGGTATTAACGTAAATAGACAAAAGTTGTAATTTACTCAATTTAATTTAAGCATTTCTCATAAAAAAATGGTGTGGATCCATCATGGACCTCGTGGTACTTTTAGAGTAATTTTAACTTTAAATAAATAAAGGACAAGTTAATAAAGTCAAAGTGATGACGCACGTAAAATGCTATTTTATTTAGAACTGTTCATTTTGTCCCTGGATTTGGCCCAGTTTTGCCACTTTAGTCCAAATCTCAAACTTATTACATCTGGTCCCTGTGGTTTGCAATTTTGTTGCCATTTCTAGTTCAAAATCCAAAAAAAACCCCTTTTTGACTGTTGAGAGCCGCCTATTTTGTCCTTTAGTGCAGGGGCATTTTTGGGTCATTTTTTAAAAATTTCACTTTTTAGCAATAAAACCCAGATTAAAATAATCAGCTCTCTCTCTCTCTTCTCTCTCTCTATAGCACCACCATCACCACCGCCCCCTCCTCCCTCTCTCCCTCTTCTCTTCTCTACGCACCCTACCCCCTGATTTTACCACTGTTGATAATGTTCACCGCTGAGCTACCCTCTCTCTCTCTTCTCTCCCTCTGGTCATCACTCTGATTTATCAACATATGGAATCAACAATCAATAAGAAAAAACTTCAAATTTTGGTGAATAATCAAACAAATCATATCAATTAGGAACAAAACACTCATTAATTCACAGTCAAATTGTAAAACTGACACGCAAATCAACATATCGATTACGTAATCAACACATCGATTACTCAATCAAAGAAATCAAATCAATTAGCAACAAAACTTGAAACCCCTTTATTCTTAATACCCTCACCAAGTTACTGCAACTGAGTCAAATCCGCCACCATCCCTCCACCACTAAGATCCACCACCGGCCACCATCTCCACCATTAAGATCCACCATCCGCCGCCGGCCGTCACTACCAAGATCCAAGTCGCCGTCTCCGGTAAGCCACCACCGTCTCCAGCAGCGCCGCCGTCTCCGGTAAGCCACCACCGTCTTTCTTCCCCAGATCCAATCGCCGGCACAAGCGTCGTCGTGTACGCCACCACCGTCTTTTTCCCCAAATCTCAGATCCGTCATCGGAGTTTCCTTCCCCAAAATCAATGTGCTGCTGAGTTTCTTTTCTAGAGAGAGAGAGGGAGGAGGTGGCGCCGTGGCGGTGGTGGTGGTGCTATAGAGAGAGAGAGCTGATTATTTGTTTTGGGTTTTAATGAGAGAGAGAGAGAGAGCTGATAATATGTTTTAATGAGAGAGAGAGAGAGGAGAGGAGAGAGCTAAAAAATAATAATCAGTTTTCAATTTAAAAAATGACCAAAATGCCCCTGCACTAAAAGGACAAAATAGGCAGCTCTGAACAGTCAAAATGGGGAGTTTTTGGATTTGGACTAAAATGGCAACAAAAATGCAAACCACAAGGGACCCAGATGTAATAAGTTTGAGATTTGGACTAAAGTACAAAACTGGCCAAACCACAGGGACCAAAATGACAGTTTACTCTTTTATTTATATGGCTGGATGAAATGACGAAAAGATAAAAGATTGAGAGACTATGTGAATTTAAAACTTTTACTTATCATTCTCATCACAATTGTTTTTTTTTTTTCATTTTACTTTGGTCCCATGTTTTATATATATAAACAGTTTTTGGTTATTGGATTTTTGATGGAAAAAGAACTAAAGAGTGGTTTAAAATATATGTGTTAATAATAATTATTATTAATAATATTTTGATTACATATCAATAATAATTATTTAATATTAGTTTTGATCGAATATTTATTTGAATTCCAATTTTAACCCAATAAATGTTACCAGACAACCATGTTACAGGATACAAAATTCATAAACGACTTTATTTTCCTTCTCTATTTTATAAACATACTTAAAGTTTAGAACTTGCAGTTCTAGCAAAAGAGAACCTGAAGTTCTCATACAATATACATTTCATTGGAATGTTTGTTTTTAAAAATGCCTTATTTTTCCTTTGTAGATAATATGTCGAACTTATCAAAACTTGAATTTACCGCACTTGAATTAACTTTTTTTGTTTATTTCCTGAAGAAATATGCATGCTAGCTCCAGTAGAGCTATTATGTGATGAATGTCTAGTAGATTGCGGTAGTACTAACACTATTCTCAAAGATATGAAATTTTTCTCTGAGTTGTCTCCGACAGAGACACCGATTAGTAGTATATCTTGTGTGAGTAACCTTATCGAAGGCTCCGGCAGAGCACATATAACATTATCTTCGGGTACCAAATTAACTATTGATAATGCATTATATTCTAATAAATCCAGAAGAAATTTACTTAGCTTTAAAGATATTCGAAAAAATGGTTTACCACCTAAAAACAATATCTGAAAATAATATTGAATATCTTCAAATACTTCAAACAAAAATGGCCAAAGAACAATTGTTGAACAATTAGAAGCCTTATCCTCTGGATTATATTGTACGAATATCAATCCTATCGAATCATACATGGTGAGTAACCAAAAGCTGTTAGATAAAGACACATTCAGTATATGGCATGACCGTCTAGGTCACCCTGATAGCAAATGATGAGAGAATAATCAAAAGTGCAACCGGGCACCCTCTCAAAAACTTAAAAGTTTTGCTACCACAAGACTTATCATGTGCAGCATGCCTCTGGGCAAACTTATAACTCGGCCCTCACAAACTAAATTGACACCTAAAACCCCATCGTTTTTATAGAATCCAAGGGGATATTTGTGGGCCTATTCATCCTCCGTGTGGACCATTCCGCTATTTCTTGGTCTTAATAGACGCATCCTCAAGGTGGTCACATGTGATCCTTTGCTACTCGAAATGTAGCATTTGCCGACTTTTAGCTCAAATCATACAATTGAGAGCCAATTTCCCCGATAATCAAATTAAAAACATCCGGATGGATAATACGGGAGAGTTCACATCTCAAGCTTTTAATAACTATTGTATGTCAATCGGGATCAATGTTGAACATTTAGTACCTCATGTTCACACACAAACGGTTTAGCTTAATCTCTGATCAAACGATTACAAATAATCACTAGACCACTCTTAATGAGATGTAAATTACCATCTTCTGCATGGGTCATGCTATTTGCATGCCGCTGCACTGATTAGATTGAGACCAACTGCTGATCACGAATACTCCCCATTGCAACTGGTCCTCCGGACGAGAACCAAGTTTGTCCCACCTTAGAATTTTTGGTTGTGCGGTATATGTACCAATACCGCCACTACAACGTACTACAATGGGACCCCAAAAAAGACTGGGTATCTATATTGGTTTTAACTCCCCGTCCATAATTAAATATTTAGAACCAATGACAGGAGACATGTTTACAGCACGGTATGCTGACTGTCATTTTGATGAAACGATGTTCCCAGTCTTAGGGGAGATAAGGACAAAGAAAGTCTGGTAACACAAGAAATAATGTGGAATGCATCATCGCTATCAAATCTCGACCCCGAAGTGGTCAATGTGAATATGAAGTCCAAAAGATCATACATTTGCGAAGAATAGCGGATGAATTACCGGATGCAATCACAGAATAGAGTGACAAAGTCACATATACCAGTGTAACACCTCGTAAAATCACGTCCAATTTAATAATGACACGTGTCATAAACCCTGATTGTGATTAAAGATATCTTGAGGACTAAAACTGTCAACTAGTGCAAAGATGTAATCAGAAGGACCAAAAGCGTCATCATGCCAAAACTTGTGCCTCTGAATGACTCTGTATAACATCCGTATTCATTATTGAATAAATTATCAAGCACTAGAAGCCGTTTGCACTTATAAATCAAAAAGTTACAAAACACAGGGGTTAAAAGTGTCAACATGTTAATTTTACCTCTGAGAAGCCTTTTTACATTCCTGAAAGTTTGTAATACATTGTTACACCCTCAGGAACATCTGATAAAAGTTTCATAAGGATCCAATTCAAAATCCTGATATAAATTAAAGTTCCAAGAATAAGGGTTAAAAGTGTAAATATCCCAATTCTTTGTTCGGAGCCATTTCCAAAAGTATTCAAGACTTTCCAATGCATGGCCACACTCCCTAGGACACCCCTGACCTGTTTTCACTGACTTTGCATGTTGAAAAATGTCGGAATATCGAACTACAAGAGTGCAGGGACTGAACATGCAACAAAACAAACAAACTTTAAACTTGGTCCCCTCGCATGGCGCGACAACGTGTCACGTGGCGTGACGGAGTGCTTTTCAGCAGAACTGGCAGATGCCTGTTTGCAGGTTCCACCGCATTAGTTTCCTAGTTTCTCGATTCCAGGGGCTGCTCCAATGGTTTTTAATGCATAGGGACACCTGGAACTAATCAAAGAACACCTGTAGACTTATGTGTAACAATCTTGTTGCATCTAAGATCCTATATAAGAGCTCATTGTTGCAAAGATTATCCTTGCTCATTTCATTGCGCTTCAAAACAATTAGCTGGAGCATTCTGATCTGCAAACAAGTTTCCTTAAAGTTCTAAATTGTGCTTAGGACCATTGTAAGTGTCCTTAAACCTCCTAATTTCTGTTTTTATTAGTTTTAATGGTGTTGGTCCCTTGGATGGGATCTTCTTGTTCGTAAACGTAGTTGAATCGTAAAGTGATTAATGCACGGAATTCATGTAATCACATAGCAGATATACAAAGACAACATTCTACTTTGAATCACCGTCTGATATTCTATTGAATGATGTGAAAATGTACAGGAGCCAGAAAGAACTCAGACATACAAAAGGTAGGTAGAAAGTGAAAGTGTCAAAAGGTTCTAAATAAACTGACCTACCAGCTATTTATAGGCAAGGACAGAATAAGAGAGTGCTGGCCGATCGGCTGGGCTAGCCGATCGGCTGACAATGCTAACCAATCGAGTAGCCTGCTCGATCGGCCGGGCTGTCCGATCGGCTGGGCTAGCCGATCGGCTGGCAGCATAAGCACTTAACAAAACTTCACCGTATTCTGTCCTGCTTTACATACAAACATACAAAACATACACAACTATACAAAATATGACTACATGTTGACGGAAGCTACAGACGTTATTGCACTAACAGACTCCCCCTCGGATGTAGCTGTAGTTCCTTCCAACATAGTCTTTATTTCCTCCTGTTGCGTCTCCTCTCTTTAGCCTTTTGTCTTCTCTGTTCAGCTCGTTCCTCTAACATTCTTCTTCTTTTATGCTGCCCTCATTTATCCACCATTTTCGGTATTCTGGGTCGCCATCACGCTTTCGATCCCACTTTGGAATTTTGTTCTCTTCAGATTCGATAGGCGTTTGATCAGTAGGCGGCACATAACCAAGATTTCTTCTTCCCCTCTCTGCAGCTTTTCTAGCTATCTTTTCGATCTTTGACTTCGCTTGTACACCTTTAGGAACTCATCAATTTCAAGATCTCTCCATTTCGTCTTCCAGTTTTTCCTGAATTGATTTCTTTTGCGAAGCAAACATCTATCACTCCTTGATACTGCATAGCTATCTCTTTTCTTTCTTATCATAGATTATCTTGTTGACAAACAGACAATCTATATCTTTCTTCGAACAGTTGACCAGCCACATAGGATCCAAGATACTTATTCTTCGACCTTCTCCAGTGGTCTTGTCATACAAGAAATAACTGCTTCAGCTGTAGAGGGATTGTATAGCCAAGCTTGAAATAGATCGTAGAAGTCTTGTTCAATGGCTCTGAGTGGCATATTTTTCAAACACCTTGGAGGCTTTACGTCCAACGTAATGTCTTTCTCTCACTCTCCAAGTAAGTAACAATCTGCTTCGGATATTGTGGTTTCCAATCTGGATAATTGTTTTTGCTTGCCATTTGATATAATTCCACAAATCCTGATCACGTTCTCGAACTTCTGGACCGTAGTAGTATTGTTTAATATTCTTTGTAACCACCAACTCATCTACGTCCCACCAGGGTAAAGTAGCTATATCAGCTAAGAATTCAAAGTACTGTACACCCTGCTCCCTTCTGATTGCATAAACTTTCAAATCTTCCAAATATCCCCAAGATAGAATATCTCCCCAAGAAAGATCTTTGTTATGAGTGAAGTATTGAAGAGCCCTGAGAGTCTTTCTTTCTTTTGGCATATTCTTGAACCATCTTTTTCTTTCTTGCTGTAATCTCTCTAGGAACCGGTTCAGGAATATCTGCTGTAGAAATTCTTTCTTCAATCTTTCTTCTTAGCTCATCTTCATTCTTATCTTGAAACATTTCAGTAAACGTAGGGAATGCAACATCTTCCCCTTCATAATGAAAATCTACTCTATCTTCTCTGAATCTGACGCGCTTTCAACCACTTTTCAACAATAATCTAGGTGAAATGAGGAATTTCATCTTCAATGTCAAATTTAAATTTTCCATCTTCCAACCCAATTCCTCTAGCATTTCAGCCCGTGTTCTTCTAACCTCTACCTCTCCTTGTTGTTTACCAGATAAGTAAATGACAGTAGGATTAGAAAGAAGTACCTGATCAACAGGTTGTTTTCCAGACGACGATGCTTCATATTCAACTTCATCCTCCTGCTCATTTATTTCATTGTTCATCAACTCATCCACTCTTTCTTGAACATTTGGTTTCTGATTAATAAACCCGAAGCACCTTGATCATTGTCGTCATCGTCTTTGTCATCTTTATTAGACTTGTCATCATCTTTGTCATCAGATTTATCTTCATCTTCCTTTTCCTCTTCTTCATCTCCTCTTCATCATCTCCGAACAACTCTTTATCAGAATCTTCATCCACAATCTCACCACGAGCTATCTTCCTTTTTTTTCGATCAAGAAACTTTAACAACTTTGCCACTTCTTTTGAATTGTATGGCACAGGGTAAGCATTGCCAACTAACACAAATTTGTCAGTTGTATACTCCAGCAATAGTACTTCCCTTGCTCTTCTTCTTCTTTGAATAATTTCAACTCTTCGAAGAATATTTTCAACAAATTACTGGCTCAGAAGGCTCACCAAATTAAGTATTCTAGGTTCATGAGGCTCTTCAGCTTCTACCATCTCCTGATCATCTTCAACTGGTTCTACAACTTCAATCATTTCAACATCAGGCTGTGAAGAAGAACCTCCAACATCTGGTTGACTCGAAGATTACTCAACCTCTTCAACTATTCCTTTGTTCTTTAGGTTTGCTTCTTCAGCCATTTGACGTTCACGTTCCAATCTCCTTTCATTAGCTCTTATCACATCAATTTCGTCAAAGCAGCATGAATGTTCATCTTTAATGACTTTCAACTACAGCAACCAGCATCTGAAGTTGTTGATCTTTCATTACTTTCAGCTTTCATAGCTTCCATCTCCAACTTCATAGCCTTCATCTCATTCGACGAAGCTTCACTCATCTCATTGAGAAGCTGATTTAATGTTTGATTTACATTCTCCAGATCCTTTATCTTGGCATTCAAAGAAGATATCTCTTGAGTTAACGAATCAAACACTTTAGAATTTCCCTCGACATCATCCTTCATTTGGTTCATTCTTTTCTCCTTTTCAACCAATGCTGCAACTATTTTATTGTGAGCTTCCATCAAATCATTAATTTGACTTTTCAGCATATCACGTTCTTCCTCAGCTTTTCTTTCTCTTTCTCCAGTTCTTTAACTTTCTTAATCAGTTCTTTAACCGCCTGATCATTGAACATATCACTTTCACCTTCAGGCATATCTTCAGAGAAAATACCAGTAACCGACCAATATTATCAAAATCAAAGTTAAAATCTTCTACTTTCTGATGTGATGACTGAGGAATATCTTGTTGAGCAGGTTTTGGACTAGCAGCTCTGAATCCAGTGATCTCTACTTCATCATCTGTTTTCTTCTGTTACAACAACTGGAACTTCTTTTGTTTTCACCTCCGGTTCTTTTGGAACATCAACACTTGGTGATTTTTCTTTCTGAACATGTTGAGCTGCCTTCCCTTCTTTATCTTTTTGAGTCTCAGCTCCTGATTTCTTTGATCTGACATTTCTGGGAATTATACCAACTGGAGCTGCCTTTCGTTTCTTTCTCTGTCTTTGACTTTTCAGGATCATAAGGAGAATCTTCTTCATCTGAACCCTTTTGTTTCTTTGACGGTCTTTTCTTCAACTGAACTTTTCCTTTACCAACAGTTTCAGGAATCAATTCAGATTCAGATTGAGTAGCTTCAGAATCTCTCACTTGAACTCTTAGCTTCTGTTTCTGGTTGAACCCTTTAACCTTTTCAGCATGAACACTTGTTCCTTGAGCTTGTTGTGCTGCAATTCTTCATTCTTTTTCAAATAGCTTTCCAAAGATTGCTTTAATAAATCAGCACCTTGTTCAATCACCACAGATGGCTCTAGAACTGTCTCATCAATTAACTTCTGCTGTGGCTCTCCAGAAGACCCTACAAGACAAACATAGACAACAAGATTAGTAACATTTAAACATATGTGATCTAACTGTCTTAATGCTCCCCTTTCACTATACCCTTTTCTTTCTTTAGGAATAACAACCGCAGGGATGACTTAGGTGTCCTTTTCCTTTTTCCATCTCTAACATGCCACCACCTAGTCTTTTTCTCAACCATCTCATTCATCTTTGAATCTTCATTGTCTGAGTTACTATCGTCATGCCTCCATTTATCGTTTTCAGGAGCAACATATGCTTTATCTTTTATTCTGCAAATCATCTGCTTGGTTTTCTCATCCTTATCTTTTGTAATTCTTCCTATTGTCTTATTTACAACACTCATCTCCATCACATCCTCACAATCCTTCGGAAGATCTTTGATTTTGTCATTTAGTATCATCATGATGAATCTAGGATACATGATGTACTTATCTGCTCCAGCTTCGCAATTCTCCTTCATGTACTCAAAAATCACTTGTGAAATGTTGTACCTTCTGTTTAACACCAAGCTTGTTATCATATTCATGATGTAATCAGCAACCTCATCATATGCTCCCTTTCTATGTCCCATTGAGTGTATCATACAGTGCATTAAGTACCTATATGCTTTGGAGAAGCATCTTTTGTACATCTTTCCATTATGTACCCAGTAAAACCCATTCTACACCACAAACCTTTTACAAGACGTTCAGACATGATTGTTGGATCATTGTCAGAATCTTGTAAATCTAGAACTCTCCTCACATCTCCTACATCAAACTTAAATTCCACATCTACATCCTTTCCAGCTTGATCCTTCTTTCTCAATACTGCATGTATCATCTTGTCTGAATCTTCATATCTAGCAGTGTTCCAGAATGTTCTAACATGTGATTCATAAATCACAGTTTTATCAGACATAGCTTTAGCTATTCTGCTCTCTCTCAAAAACGTTGCCATCTTTTCTACCACAGTACCAGTGGTTGATTCAGAATCAATTTCACAAGGTATGTTATGACTCTTGTCTTTCTCTTTTCCTCGTCCCTGTAAAAATATTCAGTGAAAATTATTCAAACAAGAATAGAGACTTAAGACATGAAAATTTTGAAAATTTTTCTAACACTTTGAAATTTCTATGTGACAACACTACAGAATCGACTGGTCTGGTCGATCGAAGAGCATTACTGTTCGATCGGCTGAGAATGAATATAGTGACAGTGCCTGGTCGATCGGCTGACAAAATGTGACAAAGAAGTTCTTACATATGGTGTCCGATCGGCTAGCAAATGCTCTTCGATCGGCTAACAAACTTATGCACAGAAATCTAAGTGTGTAAAGAATACTATCCTTTCAACAAGTAATGCTGCCCTATTGACTAACATATGCTTTTCAATAGCAATTCCTGTTCGATCGGCTGGTCCAGCCGATCGGCTGGCACATTGCTGTTCGATCGGCTGGTCTAGCCGATCGGCTGACAATGCTGTCATTGCTGTTCGATCGGCTAGCAATTGCTGTTCGATCGGCTGGTCTAGCCGATCGGCTGGCAATGCTATGATCAAACAGTATTCTTCAAAGATTCAAACACACAGATTTCATAGCAAACATTTAGCACACATTTCAAGGCATCAACATTGAATTACAATATCTCAACACAAACACATGATCTTCATTGCTACTCGATCGGCTGGTCTAGCCGATCGGCTAGCACATTGCTATTCGATCGGCTGGTCTAGCCGATCGGCTAGCACAATGCAAACCACATTCCAAGCACTTAGCACAATCAAAGCACATTTTTCAAGACATGAACTACCTTATGCAACAACAACTAAACATTATGATTGCTGTCCGATCGGCTGGGCTAGCCGATCGGCTGGCATCTTCAATGAAGAACAGTTTATGAACATAAACTAATGATTCAAAAATTTATGCTAATTATTACAAATTGAGCACAGATCTATGTTCCTAATGTTGTCGCATCAAAACCCTATGTTCATTCTTGTCTAATTCGTCCTAAACAAGGTCTAATTTACAATGAACATGCCGACTGCCGTAATCTTAATCTCAGATCTATCAAGTTTTAACATGATTTTTCAAAAATTGAACCGGTAAACTTAAAGATCTTTGTATTGCGATCAAACCCTATAACTAGATTTCATCAAAACTTCCTAAATCTTCCTAAATCTAAGAAATGAAGTCCGACAGGTATGAACATGAAGAACACGAAAATTTCAAAGATTTTGAAGTTAGAAAACATACCTTTGCCATTTGAGATGATGAGTAAGCCAACAAATCAAAGATATTGATGCAAAGAGATAATGAAAATCAATGAAAACAGTGAGTCGGCTGAGAGGTTTTTGGTTCGATCGAAGTGCGAAAAGGTACAAATGAAGCATGAACTCCTATTTATAGGTGTCAAAGAACCGGCTAGGCAGTTCGATCGGCTGGTCCAGCCGATCGGCTGGCCTGTTCGATCCAGGCACTTTGACTTTCAAACCGATTTGACTTTTTGACCTTTTCACATTATCAGTGTTCGAGAAATCCACTTAAGTATCTAGGTCCAAGTTAATGACCCTAGGTACTTAATTTGTCGACCAAGTTCAACTTAATGACCTTGGTTGACCCGAAGCAAAAACAAACTGATATTTTAAACATTTTTCTGAAAATTTACAAGTTTCAACTTAATGAACTTGCATTTTGACTTTTTATTTCTTTGTTTGTATCAAGATTAGCTCCCAACTTGTTTTTCAGCTCAGAACAACTTCCTGCAACTTGCATCAGACTGTGAATCTGAAGATCAATCCTCCGCTTTGGTTTGTCAAAAATAAAGCAGAAGTGCAAAATCTTTTTGAGTTTTCAATGCAGATTCTAAACTATAAAAGTATAACTGAAACTGAAAGACAGAATGTAAAGAAGAAATCTATTTACAAACATATTTTTGAGCGTGTCAGGGAATCATATCAGCTTTTTAGACAAGTTACAAGTACCGTTAAGCTTCATTTCATATTCAGGATTAAACAATTCACCTCGATTGTCGATATACTGATCCATTTTAAGTTTTCTCACAGATTTCAATTTATTCAGGATACGATTTAGATGTCTTATAAACTTAACTCATTCATGTGTCCCACCTTTGAATATACTCCCGTATCAAGTTCCCAGTATTCAGTCTTACAGGTGAGTATACCACAGATGATATCTGTAAGGGGTTAAATGCGAGGGCCGTGAGAGCTCAGGTCGATACTTCCGTATACGCAGAGAGATGACGGCTTCGACTTTTCGGTGTGTCCCCTTTAGAGGATCTTTTGATTTCAACAGCAGCGACTATCAATTTTATTGTTTCATCAGCTTGCTGAGGGTGATGCTATGTTTCAAGCATTTTGCGAAAGTATTATTCGGGGACTAGGTCAGAACTTCCATTCAGCAGAAGTCCGGAATAATACCCCAGATATCACTGAGTATAAAGACCTAGTATCTCAGAATAAGGGACCTATCAAACGAGATTTCAGGGGTTACCTATATATCCAAATAGTGTTCCCACAAAGTAAGTCTCGTTATGAATTTTTAAGTTTATATCCCGAACAAATCTATTGACTGTGTAAAAACCTATCGACACATCATTAGTGAGACTGTTTAAACCTTTTAAAACTTTACAAATCTTTAGCATACCGTAACAGTCTAGCTGATGTACTATCATTTTCCCTTTTACACAGGCTCTTTTTCATTTTTATTGTTTTTGGATTTTGAAATTTTATCATGTTTTTGGCTTTTTGATTTTTTAATGTTTTTGGATTTTCTAAAAGTATATACAAATATACCTATCTCCCCCTAAAGACCAAAACAGGTAAAAAATCGACAAACCATTGCAGATAGATTATCAACATCATCTACAGTGGTATCCTCATCAACGCCAACAATCCCATCCTTCACCGACAAAGCATCATACCATTCAGTTTTAAAAGATATTTAAAACGTGTTCTATCAAATGCTTTGGTATGTAAATCAGCTTTTTGCTCGTCAGTGTGGATTTTCTCAATTCGTATCAACTTTTTCTCGAAACAATCGCGAATAAAGTGATGACGAATTTCTATATGTTTGGTTTTAGCGTGATTACCGGATTTTTGTTATATTTATTGCGGCCTCATATAACAACAAAAAGAGGAGTGTTAAGAAACTGCAAACCGTAATCGCGCATCTGTTGCTGTATCCACAGGATCTGAGACAGCAACTGCTGGCAGAAATGACTCTGCTTCACATGTGGATAGCGCCACAGATTTTGTTTCTTACACTGCCAGGTAACCAAGCGAGGTCCAAAGAATGGCATCCTGCAGTTGTTGATTTGGCATTGACTTTGCCAGCATCCGAAATCCGAGTCGGAATACCCTCGAGCGTAAAATCGCCTTTCTAGGATACCACAACCCCAACGATGGAGTTCCCTTCAGGTAGCGTAATATCCTTTTCACAATGATTAAGTGCGAAGCTCTCAGGTTAGATTGGAATCTTGCTGCAAGGCACGTTGGATGCATAATGTCAGGTCTTGAAGCAGTTAGATACATCAAAGAACCAATCATGGAACGATAAAGTGTTTCATCTGCCCTGTCTCCGGTGAGATCTGGGTGAATCCATGATTTGTCTAATGGGTTGCCGCAGGAGTAGAACCTGACATTCCAAATTTCTCTAGAATATCATGAACGTACTTTGTCTGGTGTATGAAAATTCCTTCAGGAAGTTGTTCAACTTGGAGTCCCAAAAAGAATTTCATTTCCCCATTGATGACATTTCGAACTTTTGCTTCATCACTTGTTCAAAATCTTGCACAAGTCCTCGTTTGTTGACCCAAAAATTATATCATCCACATAAATTTGGACTATCAGCAGGTGACCGTCGACTATCTTTGTGAAGAGGTGGCGTCTATTGTTCCCCGGATGAAGTGATTGGCTAGCAAATGCTGAGATAATGTCTCATACCAGGCTCTCGGGCCTGATGTAAGCCATATAACGCTTTATCCAAGAGAACACTTTATTCTTGTGGTGTGGATCGACGAAGCCCGGTGGCTGTCCCACATACACTTCCTCCTTCACTTTGCCATAGAGAAAGGCCGCTTCACATCAAGCTAGTAGACTTTAAAGTTTTTTCCATGATGCAAATGCTAGGAAAATTCTGATTGCTTCTAGTCGTGCCACAGGAGCGTATACTTCGGTAAAGTCAATTCCCCCTGTTGACTGAAGCATGAACAAGTCGAGCTTTGTTTCTGACCACTACTCCTCTGTCATCCCTCTTACACTTGAACACCCATTTGGTGTTGATTTTTCTGTGACCTCTGGTAAATCTACCAGTTTCCAAACACCTAATTTCTCAAAAGGTTCAGCTCTTCTTGCATCGCGTTGACCAAGATTCTTCAGTAAGCGCCTCTTTATACGTTCGAGTTCAATCCTTGTCAATTTGATGTCTGGTGCGAAACTCCTGATTGAAGCTCTCCGATGATCAGCTCCTCCGGATGATATGAGAGAGTTCTGGGCATTACTTCACTTGGAACATCTACATTGCCTTCCAGATTAGTGACATTTTGATTTGCACCTTCTTCACTGATAGGATCTGCTTGATCTAAGATCTGGATTTGCTCCCCCTCAGATTCAGAATCCCCATGATCAAAAGTTGGACCGACATCTGTTGTATCATCATTTGTTGCCGTCTGATTTTCTGGAGTAACATCTTGTTCACCAGCATTACTAGGACCTGCTTCATCATCATCTGAAGTTTTCTGAGATTGCCTAGAATACTGTGCTGGAAATCTTTCTTCTGATGACTCATAGTTTCTAAGAATATCCAGCTCATCAAAGAAGTCTTCTTCATCTTCAGGTTCTTCTATTACATCAAAGGAATCCCACAACGTGTCGTAGTGGTAACGCCATGAATCTCCTGGGTTCTGAGGCGGCATCGTATTACCTTGACATTCAACATTTGCAGCTTCAATAATCCGCTTTTCACTTGGCACGAACACACGACGCAAAGGACTTGCATATCCAACAAATATACCCTCAATGCTCTTCGGACCAAATTTTCCAAAAGGTTCTATCACCGTACAGGGTGACCCGAACGGTTCAAGATACTTCAAATTAGGCTTGCGGTTATTGATCAATTCAAAGCATGTTTTGTTGAATTTCTTGACAGTGAGAACTCTGTTGAGAGTATAGCATGCGGCGGAAACAGCTTCAGCCCAGAAATTTATTGGAAGTTTTGAATCTGTGAGCATAGTTCTGGCTGTCTCGATTAGTGTCCGGTTTTTGCGTTCTGCTACTCCATTCTGCTGCGGAGTGTACGGAGCACTAAACTCATGCAGTATACCTCTTTCTTCACAAAATTCTTCCATCTTGTTGTTTTTAAATTCTGTACCATTATCACTTCTAATTCTTCTGAACGCCTCTGGTAGAAATTCTCAATCTTTTTGAATAACACCATCAGACTGTCAAACGTTTCATCCTTTGTCTTCAAGAAAGATACCCAAGAAAATCTAGAATAATCATCAGTGACGACCAAGCAATAATAATCTCCTGTAATGCTTTTGACATTCACAGACCAAATAAATCCATGTGAAGTCTTCCAGCGGTCGAGAACTGAATTGACTTGCTTTTTGGGGTGCGACTTTTTCTTCTGTTTACCTTTGATGCAACTTATACACTCTCCTTCCAGATGAAAACCTTTGATGTGAACTCCTGTAACCAGATCATTGTGCACAAGTAATTCATTTTTCTAAGATGTATATGCCCCATCTTTCGGTGCCACAATCTTGACTCCTTCTCAGTTGCTCTTGACATAAAACAGTGAGCCTGACCCGTTGTTGTCGTTGATATGCTCATATCCAATACATACAGGTCGTTGACTCTTGTGCCCTCATGATGATCCACTCCTCAGGTACAACAAATCCCGGTTTTAGTATCAAACATTCTTTGTCAGTGAAGTGATGGGTGTATTTTCTGTCACAGATCTGAGAAATACTTAGTAGGTTGTTCTCCAGCTCAGCAATGTAATTGACTCTTTCAAACGTTACAATCCCATTGGATAACGTTCCTTCACCAACTATACGACCACCTTGATTGCCCGCGAATCCAACATATCCTCCATTTATATTCCTCACATCGTACAACAATGCAGTCTTCCCTGTCATATGTCTGGAAGCTCCACTATCCATGATCCATCTTGAAACAAGTTGTGGAAGATCCTGCATATAAACAACCATGATTAGAATATATCAATTTAGGATGCCGATACATGCTTCGCGATCAAGGAAGCTCCGGCAAATCAAATTGTTTAGTCAAACATCGAATCACCCAGGCCTCATCAGCCTTAGGTGTAACTTTGACTCTCATAATTTGAATTTTGAAATTTTTAGCCTTGAGAGTGGAAATTTGCATCATAATCAACCGTAATTTATTCTTCAGACTTTTTCACCTCGGAAGTTGAAATTTTCTTCTCACTTTTTGTTTCCAAACTTGTTGAGATAATGAACCCTTTTCTTTCAGGAACACTCATCTTTACCGATGGTAGAAATGATTTTTTTCCATTTCAGAACCTTTGATTTTGAACCACTTGCTCTCATTACAGCAACTTTTGGCTTCCATGTTTGTTGAGTTGTTGTGACCCGTTTGTAAATTTATCATTTTAATTACCACCTCTTTACGGTTCATTTTTGTTTGGTTATCAACCAATGAGCCTTTTCTTCTCATCATTTTTCTTCTTTTGGTTTCACAACATCAGTCTTAGGCTTCATTGGTATATTTTCATGCAATATGCCCAACTTGATTGCATCTGAAACATGTTCGGTATCAACAGCCCGACTTGTGCCTTCAGACTGAGGTTTGAAGCTTTTTCCTCAAAGAACTCTTGTTTGATTTTGAAAGATTTCAGGTTCTCATTAGAAACAAACTTCTTGTTTTGACATTTTTCTTCTGATAAGACTTACCCCCCTGATATCCACACCGACCAATTGTTTCGATTGTTATTAGAAAAACTGGAGGAATAATGGTTTCTTGTAGTAAGCTTTATCCTTTTCGAAATCATTTGTCTTTTTGTTTGGTTCAAACTCTTCACTCTGTCAACTCAACTTCAACCAATTTGTAACATTTTTCAATTTCTTGACATTTACATTCTCAATCGGAAACTCAGAATCCGAAAACAACTTATCTGAACCCAACATCTTGTACATGACAGATTTGGTTCTTCATTTAAGTTGTTCTTGGATTTTTGTTTCGGAATGTATTTATCCAAGAAACAACCATCATCTTCATTTGAATCAGACTCTAAGACACTTTCTGCCATGCTTTGACAATATCAGTCTGAACACTATCATCAGATGATGATGCGAGAATAGAACATCAATCGACTCTGGAAGTTTTATTTCATCTGTCACATCATTAACCAGTCGGACTTTTCTTTGAGAAATTGTTTAAAACAGGTGGTGACTTGATGATATCCCACTCCAGTTCCGTCCGAAAATACATCTTCGCCAGCTTTTGTTTTTCCCGATGGTTTGGGAACAATGTGCTGCAGAACAAAGCTTGCGGAGTTGTAACTGCTTAATTTTAATTGATGCGTTCGTTTTCATTTTCGCTTCTTAAATTGAAGCTTCAGATTAGCAATTCATCCAATTGTTTTTTATTAACACCTCTTCCCCTTAACACACCCGACAGTTGAACATTTCTTTTGTTGTTTTCCCATTTCGATCATCTGAATATTTAAACCGTTCGCTTAAGTTTCTCAAAATTTTCAGTGATGTGACGATTTCGAATGAGTTTCATTTTCTTTTTAGTTCTTTCTAAGTTTATCACTTTCAATTTTTTCAGTTAACTCTTTGCACGATCTTTGAAGCTTTTAGCAACTTATCTCGGTTTAAGATTTGGTTTTCAACCTCTCTACCCTTTTTTCAGATCTCAACCCTTTTGTTGTGAGATAAGCGATATACTACAATCTTTGCAATTTTTCATGCAATTCTTGCAGTCACTTTCGCTTTTGTTTTCTTACTGACACTGTATTCATGTTAATCTGACTGGCCTTGGCGTTTGACTCAGTTCCAGAACTAGAATCTACCTCCAGTTCTTTTGCAGCTAGAACTTTGTCTGCCATCTTTATCAGATTTTCGGCTGTGAGCTCCTGTGATGTATCTATCACCCCATCATCGATCTTCTTTTCTGCTGACTTCACCTTTCTTCTTTTCTTCCACTTTCTTTTCACCTTCACCCCACCATTCTCTTTGTCTAGCTTCCTCTTCTTCAGCATATTGCTGAATGATTGCATCAACACTGAGTGAATTTGATCGATTGCGATATTACCTTGGGATCAAGTAACATTCTCTGTCTGGATCCCACCTTTTAGCCCTTTTTGCTTCTTGTAAATGTATAGATTCTGCTTACTTTTGTTTGGCTTTCATTCTTCTGTTCACAAACTTTCTTCTTCTGTTCTTGTATCTTTGAACGGAACAATCTTTCCTGCTGCGAATGCGTAACCAACTGCATCTCTTCAGGCAATATTCTCACTCCAGTCGTATCCCTCATCATCATGAATGACTGCTAGAGCTCTTGACTTTTCCTTATCTTTTTCTTCAATCTGCTTCAGCCTTGGAGGTTCCGATTTGTTCTGATGATAAATGCTTTCTTATAGTAATTTCTCGAGGAGATTAGCAGATCATCAGCATACTCGTTTCTGCACTCTCGTTTAAAGTGACCTTTTTTTGCATTTGAAGATGTCACTTTAGACTTATCAAAACCCAATTGTAGATGGCCACCATTGTTTTCCTACCAGTTATTCCATGAAACGCTGTGCTCGACGAACAGCACTGGCCATAGCCCAACGAATATCATTAGCTCCATTTCTTCAAATCTATTTGATCGTAATCTTCCTTCGTCAGGTTGGTATTGCCTATCTTCCCAGCAACTAACCCTTCAACTCCAATACAGATGCTAAGAAAATCATCTGTTGTTTCGCTGATTCCTCACTGAAATTTTGACCATTTTTTAAATCAACAGCGATATTACATTGAAAGACATTCTTTGGTGCAGTTTATGTTGGTTTATGTGCTTGAAGATGATCCTTGACTTGTAGTGTTGGAAGACATTCCACCATGAAAACCATGGTGAGGTTTCTTGAGTCATTAGTTGTGAACTTTCTGTAGTGAAGGCTTTTCGGAGATCCTGTCTTTTTAATCAAGCTCTTGGATAATAAAGTTCCACATTTGTTGATATAACGAGTGATTGACTTTATTTTTTCTTATTCGAGCTCATGACTCTCAAGTTTCTCTATCAGCAAATCAACTGTTAGAACACTTGGCTGGATTGTATTCTTGATCATCATTGCGAAGTATTGCCAATCCATTTCGTCTGGCAAAGAATCAATAACTTGTCTACAAGCTCTTCTGGAGAAACACAATCCCATGCCTGGCAACTCTAGCTTTAGATCCCGAAACGTTCAATCATTTTTGGAACAGACTCATTTTTAAGACATCCGAACAGATCAAATTCCTTTTTTAGCAGTTTCTTTTTGTTTTTAATGATTTCTGCAGTACCGACACATTCTTTTGTAATTTATCCCAAAGATCCTTTGCGTTTGAATAATCAATCAGTGATATAATACTTCTCTCACTGATTGGTTAATCAAAGCTAGACATTTTTGTCCCACAAAATATTCAATCTCTTCACTTTCTGACATGTTCTCAAAGTCTTCTCTTCCATTGTTAAAAACCATTTTTTAAGCTTTTCCAACTGGGGTACGCGAAGGCTTTCAACCATTCTCGAATCGTTTTGCCCCCGATTATAATCTTCAACTGCTAACAGCTTTGGTGGCTTATTATAGGTTCCATAAACGCTTTCCACACTAAGTGCTTCCGACAACGTCTTTCTCGTACTTGGAGTATTCTCATTTGTTCGGTTTGTTGAATCATCTCCACTGTTACCAACAAACGCATACATTTCACTGAACGAGTTCATGAATTCTTCCATTGTTAAGTACCTGAGATGTTTATCAAACACTTAGAAAATTTTGGATTTTAAAATGTAAACACAAGGACACTTGGATCGAATGGCTCGTTCGATCGATTAGCACACCCACAATCGGCTGCTCGTTCGATCGATCAGCTGGTTCGATCGGCTGACAAACACAAATATGTAAACAATACATAATTACTGTCCGATCGAGTGGCGTATTCGATCGAGTGGCGTATTCGATCGGCTAGCAATATGATTTTAGCAAAATATCGAGA